>NC_039280.1:10236188-10836188 GCF_003368295.1 Carassius auratus
CTGAAATGCATTATTTCTTTCATGCAATTAGTGTGTTTAGTTGTATAAAAAAATTATTTTTTATTTTGTGAATTTTTTATGTATTTTTTTCTGGAACGAAGCGCAGTCGAATGATAATCTAAATTGCATCTAAATTGTGAGGGGCAGCACACTTTGCTAAACATTGATGCTCTGTCACCTCTGACCTAGACCTCAAGTTACTAGATGGATAGATAATATTTAATGTTAATATTAATATTAACAAATTGAAACTTAATGTTTTTATTATCATTATGAAGTCCAAAAACCTTATTGAAGGCTTATTGAATGACTGAATAGCCCAACAAGATGAATTCAGTAAAATTCCAAGATGGAAACTAGAATGAAAAGACTCTAAATTGAAGTGTTCTGTCATATTAGATAATTTAATGCTTTCTGCAATGTTACAGACATTGCACAGAGAATTAAAATGGGATGTGCAAAAACATATTCATCATAATACATATTTAATACATAATACACAGTTTGCCCTTCTGTGGTTTCGATGGTGGTTTATGCTGCAATGTCTCCTTTAAAATGCATGTTGTCTATTCGTTCTGATAAGCAGTGGAATTTGTCTCTGGGTTTAATGCTGTAAATGTGTTTGGCATGTAAACGTCTTGTCACTATTTCAGTCAGTTTCCCTCCCGGAGAGCTGCTGATTCTGCAGATGACATTATCCTTGTTGTAAGTCTTCTTATCGCTGCTCTTTCACCATCCCTGCAGCGCGTGAGCTGCATTCCCGATGCAGTAGTCACGCTCAGAGCAGATGATGCACAAACCTTGCTTTTAAAACGGCCGCGGGACCTTTTTAAAGGTCAGAGCGTTATAGTTTGTTTGCTGGAATGCCAACCTTTTGTATTTTCTCCCTAAAGTAAGGAGAATATTCCCTCTGTTTTTGCACCATTACCTTCTAGTAAATTTACCCAGGCCAGAGCTGAAAGAATGAAGCGCACAAGTCTTAAATGCCTCTGTTAAACGCTTACCTAAGCTGGTAATGAGGAACACATGCTCTTTGGTTACTCCTGTTGTGTTACCTCTGATGGCAGCAGGCCAAGTGTCTTATCGAAAATGTTTTTGGTGGGTGTAGTTGTTGTCTTGCTGAGGCCGCAGCATGTGTCTGGCGTGCCTGTGTTTCTTGTTTAGTCTCTTGTCTTTATATTGCTTCACGAAGTGTCTTCCCTACACTGCTCATAAATGTCTAGCAAGTGTACATTATTGTTGTAAAAAATATTAGGGCTGTCAGTTTGACATTTGTGTGTTTGTTTGTGCGTTTAAATAATGCTACAACATTAGCAATGAATACAGTTCTGTAAATATACAAATTCTGAATATTAATTTTATACATTGCTAAATGTTGTATTCATTTTTCTATCTATACAGTATTAATTCTTATTCAATGCTTTTGCCATGCAGTTTATTTGAAGGAATCTTCTTTTTTTAATATTGAGGTTAAAGCGCAGCAATTAATTTAATGCCATTTAAAATTAGGGGTGTTAGTTTATCACAGTGTGTTTGTATTTAAATAACACTCAAATTAACAAAAATATAATTTGATAAGTTGATCAATATTGGTTTTGTGCATTTTCTAAATATTAATTTTCTGTAATTATTAATTGAATATATTTTTTTAATTGACATGCTATTTTGTATATTCAGTGCTGTTGCCATTATTCGATTTATTTGCAGATAATAGTAAAATTTATAAAAGATAATTAAAAGATCATTCAAATATTGATGTTTAATGCACAGCAACTGCACATTAATGTCATCAAAAATGATAAATTTATCATATGGATGTGTGTTTCTCTATTAAACATTATGATGATGAACAAAAATAGAATTTAATGTATGAAACTTGTACTGTAAAATAAGCTTATCATTTAAGATACAAAACCTATGCATTTTCTAAATAATATATTAATTATATAAATATTCATTTAAAATATATATAGAATAGATTTAATCTATTTATTTAATGCTGTTGTCATTATGCAGTGTTTTTACATTATCTTTATTTTACTGGGATCATCATTTTTCAAATATTGGTGTTTAATTACAGCTGCTCAAATTAATTACAAATATTGATTAGCTAATCAAATCTTAAAACATAGAAGCATAAATTCAGCAGACTGAGACCAGAACATTTATTCTATTAGCCATTGACTTCAGCTGCAACAGTGGAAGTATTTGAGAGTTTATTTGGTCCCATGCTGGGTGGTTGGAGGCCAGCGGAGGGAACCATGCCAATGGGATATGCTCTAAAAAGTGCTTGTCTTCTAGTCAAAGCCGCCATTCTATTAACGGCCTACTGCACAGTTATTCCCTGCGAGACCTCCAGCAAACAGGGCTAGAAATGTGTGCTGGCCTCTTAATGTATTCCCAAGAAGTCAGTAGTGCGTGTAAAATAGTTGAAATGCCTATACACATTCAAAGTATACATGTACCACCTTATACCTGTATGAATGTGATTTCTCTGCGTGTAATGGAGTTAAATATGATGCCAAGTGTATAGAATTAGGGTCATTCTTTGCTGAAGTCAGTTTGGAGTCTCTGATGGTGGGCTCTCAACCCTGACCTGTTTTTTAACAGCAGTGTAGGAGGGATTGACCCCGATTCCCCTGTCTGGCATCCAGTGGCCACAAAATCGATGGCATCAGTGCAAAGGAAGCATTGTGTGCTCTTATCCATGATGAGAAGTGCTAGGAAACCGGAGGATTAGACCCATAGCTGTCAAATTAAAACCTCTGGGATCTAAAGCGTGTGGGTGTGTGTAGCTGAAACCTTTATAGTGTGCACATATGTGTGTGTGTGTGTGTGTGTGCATGTCTGGAGAAGCGAGTCCAGAGAGTTTAAGCATGCATGACCTCCTGTCCATCTCAGCCTCAGAGAAACATTAAATGAATGTTGCCTTTGATTTTATTCAGGTGTAGCTGTGTGACAATAGGTTTTCACCGTGTTGAGCTACCAGCAGTCTCATTATGTTTTCTAATGATTCAACTAGTCAGCTGAACTAATGATCAATTAAACTTGACTTGGTTTCTGAAGAAAATATACTGGTGGTTGCCTATGTTAATCTTTCTCTCTCTCCCCCCCCCCTCTCTTTCTCTCTCTCTCTCTCTCTCTCTCAGTTGTCGTCACAAACAGTGGAGGACAGATCTTCCTGCTTCCAGTGTAGTTATCACTTTCCACAACGAGGCCCGTTCAGCCCTGCTGCGCACTGTGGTCAGGTGAGACCTCATGTCACGTAACTGTTTTTAATGCACTATGATGTGGGATTGTCACCATAGAATACTGCTAAACTATTATTGAGCACACTCCTTTGTTTAAAATATGAGTATAGAAAAAGTAAACGGTGACATGGAGTTTCTTCTAAAGTATACTGGTTAAAGATTTTTTTTTTTTTTATAAAGTAAGGAGTCAGTTATAAAGCACAAATTAAGGGAAGTTCATGGTTTTTCTTTTGGTTAATTTTTGTAATTCATATTAAAAATTATTACATATTACTGTATACTAGGCTGTGTTTACATTATGGTGTTTAATACAGAATATATTCTCACATGCACTTTAGTACAAAAGTACACCTATTATCCAAAGGTTGGGGTCAGTTTAACATTTTTGAAGGAAACCTCACCGTGGCCACGTTTATTTGATCAGAAATACAGTAAACGGTAATATTGTGAAATGTTAGTAAAATTAATACCCTGTTGAAAACCCTTAAGCTGCTTAATATTTTTGTGGAATATTTTTCTTCTCAGGATTTTTTGATGAATATAATGTTCAAAAGAAACATTATTTTTACAACAATTCAAATGTCTTTAATGTGAATGCATCCACATGTAATACAAGTATAAAATTATATATAAATTATCCTATAATCTTTTGAACAATAATGTACCTCTACTTTTGACATATCTACTAAGATCTAGACTTAAGATCTCTTTCTTTCTCCACACTTAAGCATAAACATGCATTTAAGCTGTCCTCTCTTCCTGCCTTCAGTGTGCTGAAGAAGAGTCCTCCTCATCTGGTCAAAGAGATCATCTTGGTGGATGACTACAGTGACAACCGTAAGTGTTTTGACCTTTAGCTACCAATCAGACTAAATGGTACAGAACATAATAAATCATCTCAATCATATACAGTCTGTTTCATCATGTTTTTTTTTTTACATTTTTATCAGTGTTTTACCTTGTCCAAGTTATTTTATCATCACACACTCTTGTTTTCTCAACATAAATCATGCAGAACATCCATATAGCAGAACAAGACAACATTCCTGAGACTGAGATTTGTATGATGATTGTAGAAAGTATGTTGTCACGGCACCAACCATGTTCCCGAGTCCCCAGCCCATTGCACTTTGTTTTTTGGATGTCAGACCCCTAGTGTGACCTCTTCAGATGTCTGAACTCTGTATGAACCCTGTCCTGAAAGCAGTGTTACCCTGCTCTATAACGCTGCTGCAGGGAACCTGGCAGGCCACTCCACTTATCAGTCCTCGTCTCTCTACTCTGGTTTTACATGTGTGGATTGTGAATCTACTTTTGCATATTGGCATTTGAATATTGTCTTTTTTTTTTGGACATAATGCTCTTTTAGAACTTTTTCATGTTTTTTTTTTTTTACAATATGTAGCGGAGAGTTCGGTATCTCTGCCCCCTTTTTAATCAAATTTTCATTTGTAAAACTAGTGCACCCGATTATATTTCAGTGTGCCGGATATTAATTTTTATTAGTTGGTAACATATGACCAAAGGAATGTCAAAAAAGGGACACGGTTAATGTAAATGTAATTTAATGAACATATGAAATGATGTTCCTAACTTGTGGTTTCTTTTAACTTTGAGATGAAGTGGCTTCTTCGGTATGTGACTTTGTGGAAAAACATTTGTGATCATTTTGTGGTGGGTTTCGGTTTCCCAGCACTCAAGAAAATTGACCTGTAGTTCCCTGCCCTAAAGTTTCTCAAGACAAGCTGTACATGATTTGCCCTTTCTAAATATATGGTGGTGACATATGCAAAACTGGTACATCTTGTGTGTATTAACTTCAGCATATATAATAGAAGAGATGTGTTGCCCTGAACTCTTGAGTTGACACAATGTTTTCTTTGTGCTTTCAGCTGAAGACGGTGCCTTACTTGGGAAAATGGAGAAAATCAGAGTCCTACGGAACGATCGTCGAGAGGGTGTGTGATTTTATAACCACAGTAACTTTGTGAATCAAAACTATACCCTAGTTAAGATGTAAGGAGCAGTGGCCTTTTACTAGCAGCTCTTGTTTGGTCATTAAAAATCTACGCATCTATTAAAACTAGCTGAAGTTTTACTATTGTGACTAATTGTGACCAGTCTCAGCACGAAGTCATTAAAAGCACTGCATACTTCATAGATGCAAATATGGAGAAAATTAAAGAAGAGAAAAGCAAATGGTCGGTTACGAGCTGGAGTGTATTTTTGGACTGTATTTTATATATTTGTCAAGCAAAAAATGCTGTTCTGTAGCCAAAACTGCAGTTTGTTTATTCATATCCAAAGCCTTTTGTTCAAATCCTATTTCTGTCCTACTAAACAAGCTCCTTCTCCTTCTTCTTAGTTTGAAACACAATTTACTTCATCTTAATGAAAAGAAATAACTAACATGTACTCTCTCTGGGAAAGATCACAGTAATGTTAATTAAATGTGTATAAATAAATAATAAACCTGTGCTCATGAAGATACTATTGATTTTGTTAAAACAAACAGGTTAATTAGTATTTAATGTTTCTCAGTGCTTGAAAATAGATGTTTAGGTCTCCATATGAGCCACTAGATGAGCTTTTTCTTATTATATTTTCAAGAGAACAAAGTGTTTTCTTTGCTTACATCGTCCCATGCGGTATGATAACAACAGTGTTGTTTTTTTGGTTAATTTTTTTTTTTTTTTGGTGTTTTGTTGTGCGTTGTTTTTAATATATTTTTCCTCAAAGTCATTACAAGTTAAAAAGATTATAAGGTAATAAGGTAAATACTAGCAATGAACAAATTAAAGTTTAATTTAAGGTACCTAACACCATTATAAACTATTCAAATAAACATTCAGAAAAAAAAAATTAAATATGCAATGCATGATTATATATGATGCATTAACAACACTGATACTCCCAGAGGCTTTCCTTTTTTCCTTTTATGCCTTAATTTTGTGTTCATGTTCAATAGGTGATTTTATGTCTGCTTGTATACATTCCCTTCACAGAAAGCTAACATAAAAATACACAGGCATCATACTATTAGTTTTTACAAAACATCTTTTCACCAAACTTGTGCAGTACCCGAAATACCAGTACTTTTGACTTGTGTACGTTGGACTGTCGTTGTGTAGATCATTAAGGTTAGAATACAGGGAGAAACAACCTTCTGCATAGTTCAGTGCTTTTGAGTCTCATTTCGGTGTTTGTGTGTTGTTTTTTTCTCAGGCTTGATGCGATCCCGAGTCAGAGGGGCGGATGCGGCCACGGCCAGTGTACTAACCTTCCTTGACAGCCACTGCGAGTGTAATGAACACTGGTTGGAGCCCCTGCTCGAAAGGGTTGCTGAGGTCAGCCATGTTTTGTTTCATTGTTTCTTTCTCTGACAAGCAGAAAACATTGGGTCTTACGCTTCTCAGATTTGGCAAATTAGCCACTGCTTTTGGAGGCTATAATCAATCACACATGCTCATTACAGCAGCGGACGTTTAGCAGCTCACTGCCATTGCAAATGTCAGGCCAAGATGATAAAAGAGAAGAGTAGATGAGAAGTTATTGTTTTCTTTGGCTGTGTGTCTTGATGCACAAACTGTACTTGGAGTGCCATATCATTATACCTGGTTGTATCCAATCCTGCTGTTGACTGCCAACAATTCTCAAACAAGCCATAAAATAATATTGTGATGGGGAGCTAGTGCCATTCAACACTGTATGTTAGTACAGCATGCATATAAGTCCTCAGTGTGTGTGCACAGGTGCGTTGAATGCAAGTAAACACACCCCAGTTGCGGATGTGCAGGTCCGTTGTGGTTCAGGATCAGATTAACCTAAAAGAAATATTTGCTTCAGTTGCATCCCTAGGCACACATAATTACTCTGAAATTGCTTCAAGGCTTTTGACTCGCACAATAAATAACCGGGAGTAGAAGAAGACACTGAAAGTACAAATTACAAGCATAAATGTAGTAAGAGGTTTCATAACCCCATTTATATTGTTAGGCGTCTTCATTTTCAGCTGGATGACCCAGATAAGCACATGATCAAACTGGAGGTAGTGACCCCAGCTTGCTCATGATGATTACACCGAGCATGAATTAAATGTTGTCCTGTTTCTAGAGCAGTACCTCTACACAGGACTTACAGTATACTGAAGCAAAATAATTATTATAATTTAAAATGTATGTGCATGTGTGCACGAGCAGAAATATACTGCCTAAACTGAAGGGTAGATCTAGTCAAGAGCTCAATTGGATTTGAATGGTTTTTGCCATTTGTCACTTTGCATCAACTCATCATTAGTCGTTGATAGAGTTCTTCCAGCTTTATATCAGTTTTCACCTAAACTTGAACTACTAGCAGTCAATACTATGAGCTTCCTAACTGTATATTGAATATTACCAAAAAAGTAATCACTAGACGTATAGAAAAAAAAATGAGATGTCAGATATTTACATTGTACAGTAAATCCATACATTTGTTCCGGATGTATTAAGAATTGTATCAGCCATTTCGTAACGAAGCAATATTTTGCCCATCAAAAAATAATTGGTGGTTTGATTATATGTTTCAAAGTATCAGCTACTGTTAAGCCAAGTTTTTACCCATATTTAGAGAAAGTTAAATATATTTGAAATGCTTTATACAAACATTGACTTTCTGTTGTGCTGAGAAAAGTTTCCCAGGAGCCATCATTTTAATCAAACAATGATGATCCAAGAAGTAAAATAAAGTTTAAAATAATCAAGACGTATAGCTTTTATTCAGCAAAGCACTTTTAGTATTTCACTAAAGGAACTGAAGTCTGATATTTAATTTGAATGTATTAGTATAACGAACTGTATTTATTGTACCTACTTGCATATGAAAATTGGCATGTGGAAATTCCAGCGCGGTGACAAATTAATTTGATCATTCAGAGGTGAAGCCACAGTTGGGATGATTTGATTCGTCAGGGTGTCCCAGAATTGGCATGATGAATACTGGAAGATGTCTGAGAAGCAATGCATTTATATTTAGTGTTAAGTTCTCCACGCTTATCACGTAGAGTTGATTGCCTCTTTTCTGGAGTGTTTAACTCCTCGCTCTCGGCTCTAAATACTCCAGTCATGTGTCAGCAAAGCTCACAAGATTAATGGGATTTTCCAAGGTATTTCTGATGGATTTGCCGTGATTTGTAATGGCAGTGCAGTACACATTTCTTAATATCAGCACTTTCAGCAGTTTTAATTCTGGCTTAATTTGATTGTTTCTATCAGATACGTCTTAAGAATGCATTGTAGCAGAGATGTGAGAAGTCATTTCTTTTCATATGCTTGTACTGTCAGCTCAGCCTCACATCATTTGTTGTTCTCGGCAGGATAAGACTCGGGTTGTGTCACCCATCATAGATGTCATTAACATGGACAATTTCCAGTATGTGGGGGCATCTGCAGATCTTAAAGGAGGTAAATCTTTCATCAGCTCCTATTTCATCACAACACTTCAATCACTACCCAGAGTCTATTGCTTTGGATTGTGTGCATGTGTATGATATGATTGCATCCATCCATTCATGCATGCATTTGCATGTGTTTGAGTAGTACAGCAGATGGGATTTATTATATTTCATGTGCAGGGTTATATTGTGTGAGGTACTGTATGTTTAGATGCATGTTTGGAGTGAAAGAATACAGAGAGAATTTGTGGAGGCAGCGCAATGATCAGAAGAGTGAGAGAGCATGATGAATCTCCAAAAGAGAAAATGTCCATTTGGAATGGAAACCATTTGAATGATTTTTGTCTCTGGGTTTTAGGCATAATAGCCCTATCACTGAGTGGAATAGCTTTTCCTCTAAGACTTGTGGGAAATAATATGGAAATGGATCTATCCATGTTGGTTTCACTGTATTTTATAAAGCAGCATGTTATAAAAATAATTTTATTTATATGGGCTTTTTTTCAGCACGTTCTGGTTCCGGGTTTGCTGGTTAATCGGCATTCAGGCTTTATCTTGCATTTTCTCTATTTTGAACACACAGTATTTACTGTATGTTACTTAAAAAGTAAAAGTAGTATGTAAAGCAGTAGCATTGTTAACATTACATTAGGGATTGTTACATTACATTATTGTATCAGAAGGATTGAATACATTATTGTTACTTTGATATGCTGAAGCTAGAATTTGGGGTTTAAAATGGTTATTATCAGTTCTTACTACAGTTTTATTTTTTTTATCACTTCTCCATAAATTTTTGCTATTAATTCAGCAAACAGTTAAAATACAAACTCCATTTAAACACATTGTAGATTTTATTTCGGAATATTTAAGAAAATTGCAACGTGAAGTCATATTATTTATTAAATATAATATTTATTTATTCTTAATATTATAATATTTATTCTTTTATACTTTATTAATTTTAGTAATTGTCATATTAAGTTTCAAGTACTTGTATTTAGCTTTAGTTTTTGTCATTTAATTACTTAAGCTTAAGCTTATTTTACTTAATTGGCAAGTCAGCATTTCTACGTTTTTCGTGTAATAAATATTTAATTTATACCTGCTTTATTTCAGTTCCTGATAACAGTTTTTAATTTTGTATCTCTATACGCAAGAAATTCTCCAAATGTAACCACCTAATTTATTTGCATTTTGTATCGTGATAGTTTTATTTTTTTCTTGCATTTATTTCACCATCTAAAGCTACCGAATGTCACATTTTTTGTTGATTCTTGTGTACAGCTGACCGAAAACAAGAGGCTTTCGGAAAATAAGACATGCCAACAGCAAGGTTTTAAGGATACAGCATTCACACAGAGCCAAAGCCTAAACCCCACGATTACTTAAAACTTCAAGACTATTCTTTTGCTGTTTGGCAAGCTATGACTTTTCCAACTGGTATTGCGAATGTGGTTTTAATCCAGTTTTGTGTAAAATGTCGTTTCATGAAAAGAAATGTCACATGAAAACATGTGAATGCTGTGCACAGAACAGCTGTAGCACGATAGTATGATGATCTGAACAAAGCCTCAGTCTTTTCATCAGTGAAGTTCATCAGAATCAGTAACATACTCCCTTATTCCCTTACCTGACACATGGCTGAGCAGGGCATTGAACCTACATCTAAGATCAGACTTCATCCCTAATGTCTAATCTTTATCCAGGTTTTGATTGGAATCTAGTTTTTAAATGGGACTACATGACCCTGGAACAAAGACGAGCACGGCAGGGAAACCCCATCGCTCCGATCAAGTAAGAATCAGTCTCTCGTCTTAAATGTTTTGGATCATGAACCGGTGAGTTGGTGATGGATTATTGACCGATGACCACTTTTTATTCTTCTCACACTCTTCTCTAATTAATTCAGTGTCAGCTGTTAAATGTGTAGACTCTCTTGAAACAGTACTCCAGCTATAGGAGTGCAGTTGGTTTTATTTATTTTGTTAAGACTGCGTTCTTGAAGATTTAGGCTACCAGTTTTCATTTTGATTATAATAATTTAATTGTGTGCTTTTGCTTTTTTTTTTATTAGACTTAATCTTTTCGTTTTCACTATTTTTGTACTTCAGTTTCACCTTATTTCACTTAGTTGCAAAGTTGACATTTCTAATTTTATCTTTATTAAGTGTTAATGTAATTTATTTGAGCTTTTATTTCAGTAACAACACTTAATGCCCCAAAATGTTAATTCTGCTGTCAACATGGGAAAAGAATCCCCTAAAGTTCTTGTAAACACAAAACAAGTTTGTCCAAGGAGCCCATGTGCTTGCTTGTTTACTTGTTTGTAAAAGGTCTGTTCTCCAGAGAATGCCTTGAATCATTAACAGCTAAAGGCGAGTGGAAAAGAGAAAGTAAGGTATGGAGGGTGCATTGCTGTGATGTGAAATTTCAATCACCGTGCAGCGACTACATTAAAAGTGCATTAAGATAATAAACAGTGTGGTGCCTTTATGGGATGTGCTGTGTACAAGTCTTCATGACCCAGCACTCTTCATTCTTGTTTAATGATTCCACTGTTGTTTAATGACTTTGTTTATGAGGCTGTGATCAGATTGCTCTATCACAGCATTGGAGAGTGAAATGAGAACAACGTTTTAAGTCACAAATGACCACTGGGAAAAAAAAACACATCGCCAGCAGTGTATCAGCTAACTTTTTAGTATACATTTAATAGAAAGTAAGTTCTATGAAGTGTGTAAAGTTCTAAGTCAGTCCATGTTTTGATGTTTTGATGCCTGTTTTGTGAAGGACTCCCATGATTGCTGGTGGACTCTTTGTAATGGACAAGAACTACTTTGAGGAGCTGGGAAAGTATGACATGATGATGGACGTGTGGGGCGGTGAGAATCTTGGTGAGTGGATGCTTGATTTGTCTTGAAGATGTGCTTATTCATAGTGGCCCCCAAAAATATCTGGACTCATATTGCATTAAATATATAGAAGGGAGGGGAAATTATCTAATGCATGTTTTTTTTATTTCTACTAAATTATTTTAAATGCAAAATCCTTTGTAATTGCTATTCATGAACTCTTAAGCTCTTTTTATGAGGGCTTGAAGGCAGTGTGAAGTTATACATCCACTAAAATTATTTTAGGACCATGAAAATGGTCAGAATTAATTGCTAACAAAATCCACATGGCATTAATTCAATTTAATGCAATGTAATTCCTAAATCTGTTTCTCATTAATGTGAATTACATACTATGTGGCGTCTCTGTATATGAATACTGAAAATGAAATCATGGTGCTTCTGTATCATTAGATTATTTGGGAGAATGCCTTACTCAGCCAGAAATGTAAGGGGCAATTTAGATCACCACCGAAGAACTATTGCTTTTTATATTATTAGCAACGAGACTTGAATAGAAAACTGCAGTGTAAGGCTCAGTGAGGTAGAGTTTTTCAGGTTTTGTCATAATGTCTGTGGCATGATGGATTCTGAAAGAAAATCCTGACTCATTCCACAAACACAGCACTTTTCTCATCTGGGCTGCTAGTGGAAAAGTCTACAACAGCTCCAGAAATGATCCATCAGCATGGAATAAAGTTGCATTTTGCATGTGTGTGTCTGAAGAAGTTTCCAAAGACCAAGAAGATTCACAAACTAGTGCTTTTTTGTTTGTTTGAATATAAAAATAATGCTATTATGAGTTTTGACCCTTTGCTTTATTTTCCTATTTGGAAATGTAGATTTATGAACTGGCTGTCTGTGTTTTGAGATGTCTTATTAATCTCTGGCTGCTGTTGTGATCTTCAGAGATCTCGTTCCGGGTCTGGCAGTGCGGAGGCGGTCTGGAGATCATTCCCTGCAGTCGAGTGGGTCACGTCTTCAGGAAACAGCATCCCTACACTTTCCCAGGGGGCAGCGGCACTGTCTTTGCCAGGTATACATTGATTGAATTCTGTTATCATTTGAAACTTTGGGATTTCTTTTTTTTTTTTTTTTTAAAGAAACTAATACTTCATTATATTGATAAAAATGAAGGTAAACACTTTAAACACTCTTGCATGGTTACAAAATATAAACATTTCAAATCAATGCTGTTCTTTTGAAATTTCTATTCTCACGTTCGGCAAAAAATATTATGTAGCACAACTGTTTTCAGCACTGATTATAATAAACAGTGCTTAGGAATATTAGAATCATTTCTGAAGGATCATCTGGCACTGAAGACTGAAATAATTGCTGCTTAATTCAGTTGTTTTGTGTTTACATTATATTATATTGTATTATATTTTGAGTGTGTTCGATTTTGAGCTATCAATTTTTTTGTCAGCATTTCAGGATACTTAACCGTAGTCAGGATTGTTGTAATCTTGATAGATGTCAGGTTCCTGGGTACCCAGAGTGAGCAAGGGTTTTGTGATTGCTCAAACCACGTGAGCCCTTTATTATTCTGGTTCATGTACTCCACCCAGTGGGTGAATGCAGCACTGCAGCTGGTGATAAGTGAGATGTTGAGATGCAGCTGAAATTGAATTATGAAGCACTCGGTATCTTGCTGCAGAAAGTCCATTAGTGTTGAAGTTAGATTCAGGAATCATGCAGTAGACATGTTATGGCCATTAGCAGAGCAACAGTATCTCTTCCTAAAATCTATAATTGACTCTCATGTGCTTGTGCTTGTCTTCATAGGAACACGAGGCGAGCGGCAGAGGTGTGGATGGATGATTTTAAGAACTTCTACTACGCTGCTGTGCCCTCAGCCCGTAATGTGCCCTATGGCAAGTAAGTGTGTATCTGTCTTGATTTACAAATATGGATAAGTTTGGAATGGAGTTGGACATTTAGTTTTCTTGAACATGAGAGCCTTGCTCACTGCCAAGGCCACGAGAGGCTAGTAATTTCAGACTCGGCTAGTCGAAGTTCTCGGTTTTGAAAGATTTAGACCTCCGAATGACATCCACATGACTGGCTTTCCCTCATTATTTCCAGCATTCAGAGCCGGCTGGAAATGAAGAAGAGGTTGGGCTGCAAACCGTTTAAGTGGTACCTGGAGAACGTCTATCCTGAGCTACGGTAAAATAGCAGTCGGAATACTTTGACTTTTTTTACAGCTGTTATTCTGTGCTCTGTGAAGTTTTGTGCATAGCTCTGTATGAGCTGTTTGATCAGATGGTTTTCTGTGCATCAATGATTGATTAAGTACAAACAGCCTTTAACGTTTTCATGTAATGTTTAAATGTGCAGGCAGTTTGAAGGTAAGTCGACAACCAGTCAATGCTGTTCCAAAGGTTGTGTAGTTGGTACCGAACTCGTTTCTGGTTTCTGTCATGTTTAGGGTCCCTGATCATCAGGACATAGCCTTTGGAGCACTGCAGCAGGGTCAGAACTGTCTGGACACACTGGGACACTTCGCTGACGGCGTGGTGGGGGTGTATGAGTGCCACAATGCAGGGGGCAATCAGGTACCAATCCGACCTCAGGTACTGATCAGTCTTATGTCAGGTGTGGCTGCAGAGCACTGGGTGATGGACTCGGCAGTGAGTTTGGGTTGGTTTAAATGGGCGATGCAGAGGTGAAAGGTGTATAAATTAGGGCCGCATGGGAGTTTCTGGATTACTTTTAACTGTGTTTATCATCACAGTGTGCAGCAGTGTTAATTTTGACACGAAATTTTAATTTAGTTTTAGTCTTAGTCTTTTGACTATAATTCTTTTTAGTTTTAGTCAAGTTTTAGTCATCTGATTTGTTTTAATTTTAGTCTTATTTTAGTCGACTAAAATTGCTTGGTATTTTAGTCGACTAAAATTGCTTGGTATTTTAGTCGACTAATATAAGACTAAAATCAATAACAGATTTACTAGACAATTTTTTACAGCTGGTATAGGAAACAAACTTAACCAAAATATATAAAACACAAATTCAACTTTATTTCAACACAACTGTGTCTTTATTTCGATTCAAAAGCTTTTATGCAGCAACAAACACTGTCATGATAATGTAAACAATAACTAGCTGCCAATTGACCATCAATAAAAGAAAAATAACGTTAGGTCCAGGACCTTAAAGCTTACAGCTGAGCTGAACAATAAGTGCATACATTTAAAATAAATATTTAATAAGTTGGGTGGATAAAAAAAGTAACAAGATTTTATAAGGTATTCATTTGTCTAGCAATATTGTATGTTTTAAATACTACAATATTGCTAGATTAGTATGTATAATGATAGGATGTGAACATTCACGTTTCACATGACTAATATAGAAATATTTGTGATATTGTCAACAAGTAGAACATTATAAAATATACTAAACATTAGTATTAATCAAATGTATTTATCATGATATTATGTATTAGTATTGTGCTCTCATCTAACTTGAAGAAGGAGCTATTTTACATTACTTTTCAGTTCGTAATATTAAATGCTACAACATCTACGCACTGCAGTCTTCCAATTTTGCTTAGCTCAATAAACAAAAGAACATCGTTGTGAAATTACATTTGAGAAAATGTCAGGGTGGCTCGTCTGTAAATTTCTTTTCAAATTGGTTGTGTTGCCACGAATGAGCGCTCCGCGTGCTTTACGCTTTGTTTTGTTTTGTTCGTCGTCAAACGTGAAGTGAGCTGTGGACATTTTGTCGCTCTTTCAGACATCACCTCTTCGAATGCCGACTTCCCGGGAGCTCATTTAAAAACTGAAAACCTTTGCTCCACGTCTCAATAAGTCAGGCTCTGATTGGTTCTCTTCTCTCATGCAGTCTCGCCTGTTACGTTTTGCCGGTTCTTTTGCTCATTCCTCGCATCTCTCCCTTCTGCTGATTTGATTTTCGTCACAGTCTATTTTCGTCTCGTCCTTTATTCGTTGACGATAATGTCAATCAATTTAGTCATAGTTTTAGTCTCCATCAGTGCCTTCTATTTTAGTTTTCGTTTCGTTTTCGTCCGCAAAAATATATTCGTGACGAAAATAATGACGAAAATATTTAGTCAACGAAATTAACACTGGTGTGCAGGTCTGATGGAATTAAATGGTTAATTACACTTATACATGTACAGTCAAACCAAAAATTATTCAGACACCAGATATGATTTTAGATGTGTATTTTTTTTTAAACTAGTGTGTGATATAGTTCATTTATGTAAGGACAGCAAAATAAAGTAAACTGTGGCATATTATACTCCAAAATGATTCATTCAGAGGACTACCAGTAACTAATTCTAAATTAAATTAAATTAAAACTAAATTATTCAGAAACTTTGACCTGACCATGTTTTGCTTAAGTGTTTTTCTTTAATTGCTAAATAACCCTTTAACATCCACAGACTGAACAAAATTAAGCATTTCTTGGTAATTGGTTGACTTAAATTGGCATGTTCTCATTGTGTACTTAATTTTAACAGCTGACAGCTATTCAGCCCAATTCATTACATACCTTTCAGTTATCAAGATTAATTTGTTTTGACAGTTTAACTTAATGTGAGAAATGCTGAAGGTGTCTGAATAGATTTTGGTTTGGCTGCATATACTTGTCTGTTTGAAAATGAAAAATAAACATAACTTATAACACATAATATAATATAATAGTGACTAGTTAAAATTACAAGTATAAAAAGTATAATGAAAATAATAATAATGTGTCTAGTTTTCTAATGGTAATATTGTGATACAAAAACAGAAAATTCTACAGAATATAATACTACAGAAAAATTAATACATTTTAATACAGCAAACTAATTAAGAAAAAGATTTATTAGCATGCTTTTGTTCTTTTTATTTTTTATTTTATTTGAATATATTAGCAAAATTGTTTATACATTTATTTGTACAAAAATACAGTGCAGCAGTAATATTGTGCAATGCTATTACATTTTAAAATAATTGTAATATACTTTAAAATGTAATTAATTGCTATGATGGCAAAGCTGAATTTTCAGCAGCAGTCTTCAGTTTAACATGATCCTTCAAAAATCATTCATTCTAATATTCATATTCATTGTGTGTATTACAAGTCAATTGTATTTTTAGATTAATATAAATGATACATTAATAACCTAGCTTTTATGTTAGTTTTACCATTTTATAAAAAAAAAAAATAATTTGACCTCTCAAAAACTGCATAATTCTAAAAGTATTAGCAGCATGCTTTTTTTTAGGTGGATTACAGCAACATATCACGTTACATAACATCTCAAAATTTCTTAAACTTAAAAATAGCAGCCCTTCACCAAGCCATTTTTTTCTGTTCAGTTAAGTTCCTGTGTAGATAAATGTGGGTGTATTTTCGGCAAATGCTCCCTGTTTACCATGTATCTCATGAACAGGAATGGGCCCTGACTAAAGACAAATCAGTCAAACACATGGACCTGTGCCTGACGGTGGTGGATCGCACCGCTGGCTCACAGATCAAACTGCAGGGCTGCAGGGAGAACGACAGCAGACAGGTGAGCATGCTGTGCTCAAAGCAGGGGTTTGGAGGAGGTTTTCATCATCATCATCATCATCATCATCATTGTGTTTCTATTGCAGAAATGGGAGCAGATTGACAACAACTCCAAACTGCGGCATGTGGGCAGCAATCTGTGCCTGGACAGCCGGAGCGCGCGGAGCGGTGGCCTGACGGTGGAAGTGTGCAGCCCGTCGCTCACCCAGCAGTGGAAGTTCACTCTCAACCTCCAGCCGTAGCTTGACACGTCGATCCCAGCCCTCCCCTTCTCGCCCTCGGACAGCCTGTGCTGGGCACGCACTCGCCCCTCAGAGATAATCGCTGCCCGGATACAGACTCGGGGCCGCCACGGTGCGGTCTGGTGGTCCTCGAGGGCCACGGGGCAATGAAAACACAAACAAGATGATGACTATTTCCATCTAACTATATACCTCACTGTTTCATCTGTTGTCCAGCTTTTGGAAAGTGAATCTTAAGTGTCTAAACTGTATCGAAACCATCTTTGGGATTTTATTTTCTTCGTTTTCTAATGCAAAGGATACATTTTTTTGTCTGTCTTAAATTTAGCCTTTTTTGGGTCTCGTTTTCTTGAATTCCAGCTCTTTGGTTTTTCTTTTTCTTTTTTCTTTTTTTTACAATGGACATCCATTGTTCTTTTTATTTTTCTAGTCGCGTTATCAATCTTGTTGAATGTAAATGACATTTTCATGGAGGCTCCCTTTCTGAGCTGGATTTTAGTTTGGGTTTGGTTTGTGGGCTCATGGGATTGAGGGCAGGACTCATTTGTTGTGCACACCGTCACAGACACACTTTGAGGAGGACAGCGGCAACCTCGTATTTTTCGTCTCTCGGGGGTCACTCAAAAAGAGCAGGGGGAAAAAAATCAAGAGTTTTTTTTTTTTTTTTTTTATTAAATTGTCAATCTGTCATTTTGGGTTAAAGGTGCAATGTGTAAAGAATCCAGCCGTTTCCTGTAAGGGTCCCTGGTGTCTTCTGAAGGAGAACAGAGACATTGTAAGAGTGTGACTGCTGAATTCACATACTGTAGCACTGGCTGCTAACAAATCAGTATCTAAAACATGTCTTCAAACACAAACAAATGTCTCTCAGCCACATTTTTCACACTAATCATTTATTTCTTAATTCAGTGTAGCCTTTTTTTCTTCGCCAAGTGTTTTACGTAAAATAATCATGTTAAAAACATGATAACTCCAAGCAGAGGCTGATCTGAAGCTTTGCTCCTGCTTTCCTGGGATTCCAGCAACGATGGATGTGTATTACTCCTCATCTTCCAGGATTTCCTCTGACTTTGACATCGTAACTTGGCCGTTGGAAAAGCTTCTTTCCTGGATCTTGATCCTCAGCAGCCGTGGCCAAACATGGCACATTATATCTCTACTTGAGCTTTCTTCTTTTCATTGTTAAAAGTTACTGCCTTTGTTATCCATGATACTGTAAGGAAAATGTGAGTTGTTGTTTTTTTGTGTGTGTGTGACTGTTTCTAAGCAGCTTTCAAAGAAGTGTGCATTAGAAAAGCAGCTGAGATCACAATGGAGAAACGCAACACGGTTTTGTGTTTGTCCTTTCAATTAGCAATTGATTCATGCCCCTGAAATACTTTTTCACACCCAAACCTTGTGAATTATTGTGGTACTTTGGTTGATTTGAACAGAACTAGTGTTGCTGTAAATCCAACAAACATAGAAGCCTGTGATGTGTGAAACAAATCAGTTAATCCACCTGAATTTCATATTTAACACCGTAGCAGTTCTGACTAACTTATTCTAGACTAGGGATTCCAGACTAAATGAGACCCTGACTGGCTTTCGGTCAGCTCTCCTCATGTATCAGCAGGAAGTGTTGTGTTAATCTTAGTCTTGTATATGTTGGGTTTGTCTGCACCACTCTGTATTGTCCCATTAATAACAGTTCTTCATCAGTAAGTATGAAGACGGCAACAGAAACATGTGGATGACTCTCGAGTCTGGACCGAGATTGCGTAGCCTTTAGGAAGAAAACCAGTCCACCTACCTGTATTTTGTTGTCTGCGTTCTGTAAAATCATCAAGTTCCTGTATTCAGATGATTGTACTGGACGAGGAAAGCAGAGGTAGTTGTGGACTGCACTTTTGCCATGGTGAATCACGCCACCTTTCTCCAGTTTAAAAGGAGAAGCCAATGAAATGATGTAAAGTTTGGGCGTTTGAAAGAACTCGGCCAAATTCGGAGCAATACATGATGGCTAATCTTTGAATTGGATGAAATGTTTACATAGCGCAGTGTGCCAAAGTCATTTGCTGTTTGACTGAAACATGGAAACACACTTCTACTCCAGACTAGGGCGGTTTCATTTTTAGTAAATGAAGGACATGTGAACTCCACCTTTTTGTTTTGTCTCTTTGGTTTCCTTGAAAGCCAGTTTTAGGAAGATCTTGATGTTGCATTAAATGACGAAGGAAACCGCATGGGGTCAACAGTTGTAATAGTGTATATGTGTGTATATACAGGATGTATGTCCATGCATGTACATTTACACATTCAGCTGCAGTTATAGTGATCTGGTCAACTGTACAGCGCTTGTAATTGTTCATTGTTTTATAGATATTACAAAGGTTTGAATGATGGAAAATAATTAACTTAAATAAAAACAATTATATACATATGTAGTGTCCTAAGTGTTTTCACATATGGTGCATTAACAAAACTAAATAAATATTTTTGCATCAAAATATCATCTACAACTAGGACCCTTAGAATTTTTATATATATAAAACATTTCTATGTATATACTATATATGTGTGTGTGTATATATATATATATATATATATATATATGACGCACATAAATATGTGTGTGTACATACTTTATAATATATATATATATATATATATGTATATATGTGTGTGTATATATATATATATATATATATATAAATAAACACACACACACACACAAACGATCCTATTCTCTTTCTTGACAAACGAGCATTGCCTTTTTGCATAGCATATCTTTTTTATGCTAGGAAATAGTGCAATGAATGTTGCAACAATGACTGTAGGGGAAAAAAGTATGTACTGTATAAACAACATTTATTAGTGTGCAAATTAGTGTAAACTCACATAGAGGCAGGGAGGTGAAGCACAGGTCAGTCTGATAACTGGACACAGAGTGAGATAACAGATACTCTCACATCCAGCTGAATCATTTCAACATTCACAGTGAGAAGACAAGTTGAGAACACCAAGCATTATTACAGCAAGACACGGCACATTCACTACATTCATACATGAAACAGATACATGGCCAACACCGGGTTCATGTTAGATTGAAAAGATATTAAAGAATTTGGTCTAGTAAATGAGATTATATAGCTGTCATAGCTGTGTTGTTATTAAAAGGACAGTTTATTTTCATCTGCTATCATGCCACATGAAGCTGGCCCTGAAGCATATCCTACAATGTGAGCGGCCAGTGCAAAAGCAAAAAACATTGCTTATTGGAAGGGTTTTATTCTAATGTTCTGCACCAGCAAGCGCTTTAATTAAAAGTCTCGGTCATGCCAACAATTTTCTGGCTTACAGAATATGTTCTTGGCAGAGATGTTCATAGCACCCAGTCCGATCTCCTACGTTATATTGCACTACAGTAGATGTTGTAGTTACAAAACCCTGAGGTCGCCCTAGATAAGGTCAAACACCTCTCTAACGCCATTACAGTTCACTGTCTGCCTGATTAAAATAATTCAACCATTCCCACTCAAGTGCAGCTTGAACCCAAAGGATGCTCTGAAAAACACAGATATACAATCTCTGCCATTTATATTAGATAAGCACATGTGGCAGTTATCGCCTGAAGTGTGTTTGTTAGTATACTGACTATGTAGAAAATATTACAATGAAGTGAAACCGAATGTTTGCAACATTCATGCCACTGATCAGAACACAAATAAACAATCATGTTTATGAGCACACCTATATAATACAACATTGCTTTTGTCTTGATTCAAAAGGTATAAAATATGGCAAATATATTGTTGTGAATAACTGCAGCTGACATTACAAAGTCGACTTTTGTACAGATTTGAATAGAGTGAATGTGAAGCTTTGAAAGGATGTTTTAAGTGATTTTCAGTGGTAAGCATCCTAATTGGTTTGTTAGTACAAAGAAAACCAGCAGGTGATGTCACAGGAAATAAGAAGCGTTTCTGTTAAATCTGTGACAGATTTACTCACAATAGTGCACCTGTCCCTTACAGTGGTCATGAATATAACACAGTGATACAGAGGGAGATGTTGGACTAAATATATTACCTGAGGGAAATGATTCTGCTTCGGTTCTTTGAATGGACGAATTATGCCACGAGCTGCGATTGTACCGTCATTACTACGGTTACAGTATAGCAACATGGAAAACTGATCTTGTGATAGATTCTGGAACAGTGAACGACCACATAAATCCGGCCACTTACAGGTGGACAGACATTCTAGTTAAAGTCTTATCATTTCATTCATTTTTTTTATTCTTTCGCAAGCACATCAATGCCCCTAGATAATCAATTGAAATTACACATAATAAAAATATATAAATAAATTATTAGAAATAATATTTACATTATTTTTGGTATACTACTGTATATCGGGCCTTTTCCTACTGTATATTCATCCTTATTTAGTTGACAAAACGATATGGATATTAATGAAAGGCAGACAGAGGAGTTAATGTTATGTTGAAATCTAATTTGGGATAATTAGACTTTTGCAAATCCTGACCGCTTCTTCCAGGTGCAAAAACGATTGGGAAAGCATAGTAGTTTTGCCACATATCACCAGTTTCGGTGTCTGTGTGGCATTATACATCATCTGCGTCACTAATGTTGCTGCCTTCAAAAAAAAAAAAAGTCAGAAAGACCATAAATATTAAGTGATATAAAATAGAAAAGAGCCCAGGTATTTGGGACAACATCTACGATGGTCTGTGATCTAAGGTGAGTATATACAGTATATTTATCAGTGCTGAATGTTGGATATGCTGCTCACAAACAGAGAATTCACAAAACATGTACCTCAGGGTTCAAAACTACGTCAACACTATTACTGAAAATCATTGCACATCTACAAAGGGCACGTTTTCGTGTTTCTCATGCAGCAAATGTTACAGTCACGTATGCACCACAGTCCTGTAGTATCAAATGGGGTCTTAAATGTGAGTTTAGATGGAAAACGTCCCTTTTTCAACCAAACTTGGCACACATTTGATTATGTCTATTATGTATAGGGTTTGTTTGTTCAGAATGACCCTGAAGTGCAGAATGCAAGTGTATTTGAGTATGTTAGTGTGAGAGGGTTAGAGACTGCATGTGGTTTCTTCACTGAGTGGGTGAGCAGTCGTCCATATCCAGAAGCTCCTTGACCAGCCTCTCGCCGAACTGCGCCCGGCTGTAGCGTTTGACGTGGTAGGCGTCTGACATCTTGTAAAGAATATAGGCATTGTTGATGGCGATGCTAATAGTCAGCCAAAACACCTGCTGCCAGGTCTTGTTAGGCTTGTGGAAAATGAAGTACCTAGTTGAGAAAAAATGAGCTGAGTAAACAAAACAAAACAAAATGCATGTGAAGGCTTGTTGTAAAATAGACTTAATTGGACAAACTCACTTGCTGTACTTGTCATCATATTTGCAGATGTAACTCAGGTGTGCAGCGAAGGCCTCCACAGCAAGGGGACATGGGATTTCTCCACTCTTCCTCTTAATGATCACCCCTAGGACAATCCAAGGCACAAATGTCAATCACAGTCAGCAGACAGATTCACCATCTGACAGTAAGGAAGGATTGTTCAGTTTTCGGCTGTACCTTAGCAACGAGATCTTCTGGTTTGTACCGAGTACAGTGAGTGGAGGAAACGAGACATCTATTGTAATAGTTCTGTATTTTAAACGCTCGCTAGATTTAAACATCTATTATTTATAATGTTTAGGGGTTATGATTCAGTGGAGCCAGCTAGTTAAAATAAACTGGGTACCGAGCCATTTTTCAAGCACAGTCGTCAGTAAAATTACAGGAATTCAAAAAAAGACTGTGATTGAACTGCTGTTGTACAATGAAATTTTTTTTTTTACCACAGATTTTTTGCAGCAAACAAATTTATTTTCACAGTGTCTTTGTGACATGATGTTTACCACACAAACAAACTAGTTTGGGGGCAGGTCAAATTGATTGTGCATGGCCGACGTAGGACATAGGTAGGAATTATGCAAATGTGTTATATAATGAGTGGGATTCAAATTACTGACGACTCGTTCTTTTGGGAAACAAAAACTTTATTTATCGTGCACTTTTGGCTTTACAAACCTGCAAGCTTCAAGTTTTTTTAACTTCCAAAAAAGGTTTTATCAAGTCAACATTTAAAATGTTTGCTAAAAATCAGAATTGCATTTCTTTTATATTTTAAGTTATTTTATTTCTACTTTTTTTATTACATTCACATTACAGTTTCTATATTCTGTAACCTCAGTTCAAAATAAAAGGCATTCTCTGTTAAATTTTTGGCACACATCCTCGGAAGGTTTCCGTGTAATCACTCATCATATAACCCATGCATCATCTTCAAAAATTTTCACACGAGTCACATGCAATTAAATTAGAATCAAAAACATGATGTCACTGAGACATAATGAGGAAGAAGTCCCAGTCATTAGATCTGTACCATTATGAACCCTCTGATATTGTCAGCGTACAATTAATCTGCTGCATTCAGTAATAATCTACTGCTCATTAGAGCACAGTCTACTGCCTTCCTCAGGAGTGTGTGTGGCGTGTAAATTACAATGCTAGCACTTTTTTGAATTTTTTTTAAATATTTTGAGTCCTAAGGTCTATGGGGAAAAGCAATGAAAGTATTTTTATAGACTGTGGACTTGCAAAATGTCTAAATGTTGAGGCTCAATACCGGTGGCAACTAAACCTGAGTTTTAGTTTAGGTTATGTATGGAACACTTGAGTTTTTAATGAAACTGTTTAGCCCGTTTAATCCAAAGCAACACATGCTCTCAAAGAGCAGCAGAAAAAGCTTTTACTATATAAACGGATTATTTCAGATTCCAGAGAATAAAATATAAATCGTAATTTAATCTCCCTTTTGCCTGACCTCATAAACCAGGAGCAATGTTATTTTTTTTTACCATATACATATAGCTATATATATCTTCTTAGAATGTGAAGTGCTTTGAACACTTAATGCATATATTTGCTTTCTGACTGGATTGTAATAGAAAGAGAAAAAGAGACTTTTTTAATATAATTAATAAGAAGTTTTTAATATAATGATAAAATATATAATGACGCACCTCAATGCTTTATATCTCTCTATAATGAAAATGCTTACTATCAGTGCTGATATTTCATTTGAAGCTGCTGTAAGAATGGATCAAAGCTTATCAAAAAAAAAAAAAAAAGTGAAGACCAATTCTAGGTACTACGATGAGACTTTTTTATTTCTTTACCTTCTTTAGTGGGAGAGTAGGCATTGGTGAGGAACCTGAAGTTGCCTTTGTTGTACCAGTTGATTATGGACATATTGCCTCTCATCCTAATGTGAGACTGGCCACGTTGCTGTGGAGCCTCGGTATTGATCAGCATAGACTGAGGAAGACCTGTGCAATCACTCTTCCTTGTGCTCAGCAACCCGCAGCAGTAGATGCCTGCAGGAGAAGGAACATATTACAGAAAAAAATCATTAGAATAATCCATCTCTGGAGCTGGCTGAGAATTAATATTAAGGCTGAGCATTCAGTGTTCACATTTGACTGCTGATGGGATGAATAGACCCCTGTGTGTGTGTGTGTGTGTGTGTGTGTGTGTGTGTGTGTGTGTGTGTGTGTGTGTGTGTGTGATCTATAAAGCTGTGAGCAGATGTCTTGTCCACAGCACTGCCAGATGCTGCAGATGATCTGAACATGGCCAACAAATCTGATATGAGATCGGAGATATGATGATTATTCATCCTGCCTGCATGGGAAAGGGGCTCGACTAATCTTTTCTTTAAGATTTCCATCTCCATCCTTTATACTTATGCAATGAACAAAGTGCTGTCAAATGTTCTTAAAACTTGAAATAAATAAAAATAAAATAAAAATGAATAATAACTATATAGACATAACTAGAAAAAGTAGCTAACTATACTGGGACTTTTTTAAACTGTATATATTTGTATGAAATCAAATGTATTTGTACAGAGAATAATTATATGAAGATAGCATTCAAATAGATAGGATAATTATGCTAAATAACAATGATAACATTAGAGTAGATAAGGTCTAACCACTTGGCTACAAAGAAAAAAAGATGTAAAAACCATCAAAATCACTGCTTTACATGAACTCTCTTTCTCTGAACAAAGCAGTTCACTGAACTGGACATATGTTGTTCAGCCGAGTGATATTTCCTGTTTGCTCTTGGTATGAATAATAGACCATTTGTCAGCAATTTGTTGTGCTGTTTTGCTCAAGCATTCGAGCTCGTTTGTTATTCAGCATTTGGGTTTGTAATGATGAACCGCTCTGCTAGATTCAGCTCAGAGAAGGATTCATTGGACTTATTCAAATCAAACAACTTTTCACTTATAGCGTTCACCAAAAGAACAGACGCATAATAGTATTTCTTCCCTCATAACAGTAATATGTTTATTAATCAGACATGTTGTATGATGTTTGACAATTCTGCAGAAAGAACTTGCAATCGTGATATAAAAAAAGAACGTTTTACAATGTTAAGTTTGAAAAAAGTAATGTAACAGCTGAGCTACCGTCACGCTCTTAAAAAGTCACTACTTGTAGTTAATTGCTCTCTAAATCCTACAGAACAGTACTGTATGAAGCCGAGTCATGAATTCTATATGACATTCAAGACTTATTTCTCTAATTCTGTAAAAGAGTCTGAGAGAAAGAGAAGCTGGCCACCAGTCTAATCCACTCTAGCTGTGTTAACATTCATTCCTTGCTGCCCAGCTGGAGCCTTTCAAGTAATCTTTGAGTATGAAACACACGTTTGCTGTGAGAACTCAAGGTCAACTTCCTCTCACTCTCTCCATTTATTCCTTGCCACAGGATGCTGTCACCGTGTAATTAAAAACTGCAGGGGATGAGGAACATCAGATGGAGAGAAGATTAAAGAGAAGGGGAAAAAAAGAAGCAAAGCCAAGGCAGAATTCACTGAGAGAAGTAGAGCAGATAAGGATGCAAGGAACTGACAGACGTGAGTTACAGCACCTACCCTGTTTCTCAAATTCCTGAAACAAGTTTAGACTTGTGATGCTTGGGCCAGTGAAGATGATTGCATTACGGCCAGCCAGATTCTGGCAGAGCTGCTTGGCCACCAGACTGTGAAGCTGGGGTTTATTTTTCAGCGTGTCCAAACCATCTGGACCTGGACCCTCCTTTAGATGGACATAGATCTGGTGAGCAAGAAACACAGTGTCTCGAACATTAGATCAAAACTGACATTATTTACTTTCCATTAAGAAATTAATTATTTACATGTCACATTTTGGATAATATGGTGAATGATTTGGCATTCTTCAGTTCTAATCAGTCTAATCTTTTTCTTAAATATACTTCAAAATGTAATCTTATTTCAATGTTTTGAGGTGAGCATGATTTTTTTTAAGGCAAAGATGCATTAAATAAATCAAAAGTACCAGTAAAAACATTTATAATTTTACAAAAGATTTCTATTTCAAATAAATGCTGTTATTTAGATTTTTTTTTTTATCCA
Organism: Carassius auratus; assembly: GCF_003368295.1. Classification (NCBI taxonomy): domain Eukaryota; kingdom Metazoa; phylum Chordata; class Actinopteri; order Cypriniformes; family Cyprinidae; genus Carassius; species Carassius auratus. The sequence goes on from NC_039280.1 coordinate 10,263,073, forward strand.
TCAAAGTAATAATGGAAAAAAAGCCTAAAAAAAAGCTAATAATAGTAAAGATGTTTCTTGAGCAGCAAATCTGCATATTAGAATCATTTCTGAAGGATCATGTGACACTGAAGACTGGAGTAATGTCTTTAAATTGTAATATTATTTCACAATCTTACTTTATTTTACTGTATTTTGATCACATAGCCTAGACGTATTTCAAAAACATAAAAAAAATCTTACAGACCCTAGATTTTGAATGGTATTGTACACCAGAAATCCTGAAATAAGGACAATGCATTCTGTTGTCTAGTTGGCTCCCTCCCTGGGCACAAAGCAGTTATTTTCTCTAACAGACAAAGACCAAGAGAAGAGTGCAATTACGTTAAGTGGTCGGGGTTTCTTTTTCTTTGTTGACTCTATAAATTATCTTTTATTGATTCCATCTGGTAATGTGCTTCTCTGAAGTCTAATTTATTTGCGTCAACAAATAGCAGAGAATTGTGTAAAACTGCTTTGTTTGTGGCAACAGAGTAACTAAATATTTTTTTCTCATTGGAAAGAATGTAATGTAACATTTTGAGGCATATGATAAATTTTTGGGTGATGTCTTCCTGCGCTGTGCACTCACCTGGCAGATGAAGCCAGTGGAGCTGCACTGTCGCACCCACAGGCTGAACTTTCTCTTCTTCCTCTTGCGCAGCTCCCTCTCTGTACATGTGCTAATGAACACGGGGTCCTCATCAATCAAGGGCTCATGGAGGACCTGAGGGAAAGCAGCAAGTCTCATCTGAAAACTGATAACACTTCAAACGCATCATTTGTGACCCTGGAGCACAAAAACAGTCTTTAGTCGCTGGGGTATATCTGTAGCAATAGTCAAAAATACATTGTATGGGTCAAAATGATACATTTTTCTTTTATGCCAAACATCATTAGAATATAAACTAAAGATCATGTTCGATGAAGATATTTTGTACATTTCCTACTGTAAATATCAAAACTTCATTTTTGATTAGAAATATGCGTTGCTCAGAATTCATTTGGACAACTTTATAAGCGATTTTCTCCATATTTGGATTTTTTGCACCCTCAGATTCCAGATATTCTAATAGTTGTATCTCGGCCAAATATTGTCAGATCCTAACAAACCATACATCAATGGAAATCTTATTTATTCAGCTTCCAGATGATTTATAAATCTCAATTTGGAAAAATTTACACTTAAGACTGGTTTTGTGATCCCAGGACACATTTGTCAATGCAAAGTTGCTTTTCAAGCTTTTTATGTTCCCTGCTGGAGATGCACGCTGAAAACCTGACGAAGATCCTGAAACAAGATGTTGGCTTGTCAAGTCAGGTATGATAGATCTGTTAAAACTAACCAGCTACATTCCCTATAGATATCATAATAAGCAGTGTTTGACTCCGTAAAGCCTCTGTCAGAGCTGAAGTAGTTAAACGGGGCATGTGTGGCTGTGCTGAATGCCTTATTGTTTGCCAATAGCGGATAAGAACCAAACCCACACTGTGGCAGTCAAAGATAGCACACATTATCAAGGTGATATAACCATGGCACTAGGAGAGCGGAGAGATGCAGAAGGTGCTTATTTTACTCATGGCAGGAGAGTTATTGAGGAGTGTCTCTGAGATTGGTCACACAAGGCCTCATTAAACACAAAACACAAAAGAAGTTGATTCAGTTGGTAGAAATTCCCAGCTAAAATGCAGCTTAATGACAAGCATAAAAGGATAGTTCACCAACAGGCTTTGCTAACCCTCATGATGCTGGCTACTTAAATGAGGATACTTAATTTTCATTTTTTTGAGGAAACTATCCCTTTAATATGAATAAGTTGTAAATGTAGAAGACGACAACCTACCATTTCATGGCAGATTATTAATTTTACTAGAAGTACTAAAAGGACCTAAAAATATCTGGAAAGCACTTCAGTAGGAACAGAAATGAATGGGGATTTCAAAGGGCAGGAGTTCAAAGGCCCTTAATTAGCACCAAATCGTCAGCACAAGAGGAGAATTAATTTTCTTAAAGGAAATTTTTATTTGATTTAATTTGCCTAGCTAACTGTTTACTGTATGTTACACTTTGCCTCATATTAAATTACACAATCAATCAATCAATTATTATTTGTAGCCTATGTTCTAGTGTATTCTCATTCTAAGGGGGAAATACACCAAAAGCTGGGCACTAAAAGAAATCCCTGATGGCTGTTTAAAAGACGAATGTGCTGCGATGCATTATACCCTGTGAATTATTTATACTGCTTGAGAAACAATGTCTTGAGTCAGGAAGTGCAAATCATTTATTCTAATTGCATTTCAGGGCTTTAATTTGACCAAACGTAATAACTGTGTTTCACTTTTGCTGAATAACGAACTGCTTAGATTCTAGCCCATATTTCAAGATTACTTCTCACAGCTCAGTTTCAATGTTGTGTCCCCTGTCTGAAAGCAGAAGCGCAGATCAGTGAATGCAAACTCATTTTCCAAATGAAGAGAGAGAAAAAAAAAACAGAACCAATGTAGGAGGGTGTTGAAATGGCTTACTTGGCACAGCTGTGCTCATTTAGAAGTCTTCTTGTCATTTAGCAGTAAACTCCTCGATGTTAGCCTGACATTTGAATGAGCGCATGATTATTGTTATTTCATCTAACAGAAGATTACATAGTGTTCCTGTGGCTCAGTGGCTCAGTGGTAGAGCATTGCATTTGCAGCGCAAAAGGTTGTGGGTTCAATTCCCAGGGAAAACACATGCTGGTAAAAAAATTATAGCTTGAATGCACTGTAAGTCGCTTTGGATAAAAGCGTCTGCTAAATGTAAATATATGATCAAAGTGAAATTTGGGGGTATAGGATTAACAGAATTTGCAAATACTGTCTATATGCTTACAGCACTTTGAATCAGATATCATGTTTATCTGACTTCATGTTTCTCATATTTATTTACAGCAATTTTGATTTGTTAATTTGATATGTTAACGTAGTACAGTCTTTTTTTAAATGTATGCATTTAATGTGTCACAAGAATGTGATGTCAGCTTGTCTTCAGTTAGAAGCTTTTCTCTAAATTAATTTAAATTAGTTTAAGTAATTCGTATATGCATCCTGTTTAAAAGTCTGGGATCAATCAGATTTTTTTTGTTTCTGAAATAAGTCTGTAATGCCAACCAAGGCAGAATTTACTTGATCAAAGAAAAGAAAAAAAAGGGGGAAAAAATACAGTTTAAAACAATTTTAGCAGCCCAAAACTTTAAAAATAATTTCAGTCATGTCCTTTATTAAATCAATAAATCTATAATTTATCAATAATTTAATTAAATATTTATTCATATTTATTGACTTAAAATTGTTTTAAGATCCAATCCAGACACAAAATAAAACTCAGCTGGATACATGAAGAACCAAAACCTGGAGGACTTAAAGGAGTACACAGAATAAAGGTCAACATGTTGACTTCTGAGCTTATGAATAACTCAAAATGTCTTTAAGGGCCTGAGGCATTCATGCATTTAACAGAAGTGTTTCAGAACATATTTTACTAGTTTGATTTCAGTCCATGTATTTTACTATTTAGGATTCAAAATACAACTGAGCATTGCATTTAGCAGCTCTGAAATGTGGAATAAATAAAAACAAAATCCCTCAACCCTCTCAATGGCACCATAAAGCTCATAACCTGAAATGATTTCTACACTGAAACACTCCGATCTTTACCTGTGTCTGTGAGGGCCTGAAGGACGAGGCAAAGCTCTGCTTGAGAGAGTCCAGGAAGGGCTGGATCTTATAGAGGCCCTGACTGCCACCATGACTGGAGCGGAAGGCTACGACGTGGAAGTACTTGAGGATCTTCTCGAACCGTGCCTGGCTCATCTTGAGCGCGATGCTGCGGTTACTGAAGAATCCGCTGCTCCAGATGCTCAGCACTGACTCGCAGCGATTCACGCCAGTAGAAGTAACGTAGCCCAGAAAGGCCTTCATCTCAGCCAGCGTCACATTGGTCCATCCTTCATCGCTGCCAAAGCGTTCCTGGTACTTCTTGGCATACATGTTGGTCTGGGTCACCATGTTCTGAATGACGTTGTCAGGGACAAACAGCTGGAAGAAGTCCATTGCCGTGGCAGTGGCTGGCATTTTCTGTGTCGGACCTGCAAAATAAAAGGTAAGTTTAACTGAATAATATTTGAATTCTTAACTTCTTATCTAGCCAGGGATGATTTTACCAGACTGTTGCTTTGATGATTGCAGATAATAATGCAATTATGATCCAAAATGCTGGTTATTTTGAATAAAAAAGGATGAAAATCTCTAAAATAAATCCAATGGAGAAGCATAATAAGTGATTTTAACTATGCATGTTTATTGTAAAACAATGAGTCGCTGATTTACAACAGAGCTAGGAATCTTTTAATAAAAACTATTTTAGGTCAGTATTTCAGTGCTTACGATTATGAATGTTAAGAAAAGCTTGTTTTTGGATAAAATAATAATAATAATGTGACTTTTTAATCACACAATTCAGACTTTTTCTGGCAATTCTTTGATTATATTTTACAATCTCAAGAGAGAGAAGTCAAAATTTCAAGATATTAAGAGATTCTAGTTATTTTTGTCAATAAAATAAAAAACTTTTGTGTTCAACAGAAGAAAGTAAGTCATACAGGCTTGGAACAACATGCAAATTATTACATAATGTTAATTTTGGAGTGAACTATCCCTTTAGATGTTCAACTGTACATCCAGCACCCAGCCTTTAAAGTTAACGACATTCATCAGGACACTTATCACAATCTACCTAATAGGGAGCATTCAGTAACAACTAATGAGCGTATGGTACATGAACACTAAGATTATCAGCTAATGACAAAAAGTTGTAGAAAGTGGCTGAAAAAAAGCTGAATTTGTTCCCTTATTATCTTTTACTCCGCTTCCACTAATGGACATTTCGTCCATCCAAGCCGCCCACACATAAATGGAGCAAACAGCTAAGAAGGAAAATGTTGGGGTCTTAGTCTAACTTAAGCTCTTTACGGCAGATGGGTTCCATGGTAAATTAATTTACACTGTGAAATAACTACATTTACAGTGTTCCTTAGTGTGAAAGTGTATTGATCTTAAATGATCTAAACTCACCCTTATACTGTATTGCACACTGGGATATCTGATATGTTGCAAACACCCATAAATAAGACAAAAATAAAAGTATGCTGCCCTTACAGTATGTGGCTATATATTATACATTTTTAAAATTTATTTATAGTTTTTTTTTTTTTTTTTTGTGACAGAAACCCCAAAGCGCAGTACTGGCCAGCAACATCTTAACGTATCCATAACAGCTGCTATTCAACCAGTAGCTCATCTCCCATTATAGCTCTGAAGAAGCTTGTAAAGCAAATGCAAATATTCCTCCAGGATAAAGTCCATTGTACAGTGTATTATGCTCATTCATCTGTGCCTTTTTGTATAAACTACTTACCAAACACAAAAGAGGATCAGTAAGAGAGAGAGAAAACATATCAAGAAAAATATCACAAAGTTGCTGATTATATAAACATTTTGCCCAGTATGCTAAAAATAGGAAGTTGACACAATGCATTCACGGACTTATAATTTGTATGAGTCTACAAGCTAAACTGTTAGGTATTGTAACTGGTCATTATTATCCTTTTGCATTATTTTTTTTACTACTTGATTAAATGGTCCTGCTGTGTAACTGTTTTTTTCTTTCTTTCTTTCTTTTTTTGTTACAATTTTTTTTTAAATATTGCATGCATAATTATTATAAAGAATTTGAATCAAAAGTCAGACATTCAAGTTCCCAACATTATGTCAAGGTATATACACAAAATATATAGGCCTATACGTATATGTATTTTTTATATATTTTTTTTAAATATTCTTTAATTTCATGCTGGTCTCAGATAAAAATAGTATATTATTAACTTGATATAGCAAGCAGTTATTTGTTCGTATCTGGTTTAAAATCTGTTATGATATTAAATCAAAGTGTTATGTAATAAAGTATGACTCTGTAGCTTAATCCAGATAATGGCCATATCACTTCTAAAATGTGAGAAGTCAACATACCAATGTACAGTACTGATGTATTTTATTTCAAACTATTTTATTTGAAGAAGAAACTAATTAAAGTATAAAACAAATATGGTTTAAGTCCTCTTTTTAGATTAATGTTTAAAGCGCACCAGCTGTATTTTCTATAATAGCTGTGATCAAAAAGCTTTTCTTTCCACACCCAGTAGTTCTGTAGAACATCAAAATGTATTTATTTATCTCTGTGTCTACAGTCAGTCTTCCAGGAGAACAGCTGCTGGTGTGCCACATAGTTTCCTAGATTAATTATTGAGAAGAAGAACCAGCAGTCCCTGTACCTTTTCTACACCTCCTTTGTACAAATAAGAAAGCTGATATAAATCGATCATATTCTTTTAGATCTCACAGCAGGTGCAGAATCACACCATATGGCCCTCAAACAGTCCAAGCTATGTGTCTCAGTTTAACTATCATGTCCCAGAACTGTTGGGTTTGACAAAGATCTGTTGAAGACGAAATAAAGGATAGCATATAGCTCTTTATTGTGCTTTGGTTCATATTTCTATAATTCTACATATTACTTGAGATATGTTAGAAGACATGCTTTAACATAAAGTCTAAAGGATGCCAAGTGCGTTATGTTGACCTAAATAATATAGACCTTATATAAGCATCACAGTCTGGCTAGAGTGTTGCCTTATACAAACAGTACTGACAGCTCTCTCTGATGAAGCATTGTTTGTCAGTATCCACAAGAGTTACATCTTATTAAATGACCCATGACATGAAATGCAACATGTCATACATCTTTCATGCATCATTTTGCAGCTTGTGCCAAAGCAAAGGCAGCAACCAGATGGCCAGTTTTCCCCCCATGGTGACAGACAGAACTTTCTGAGCAACCACGATGGAAAGATCTGTCATTTATCAACAGCACGGCATCTACTCAATTTGGAAATCGTTCAAACCAAAACAACAAAATATTATGCACAGATTGGGATACTTTCTTCTAAGACATTATCATGGCATTCTAAGGCATTTCTCAGTATGTTTTGGTCCATTAAATACCATTACTTTATTCCCCATATTTGTGCAATGAAAGCTCTTTATATGACTTTTAAAAACAGACTCAAACATTTGTCATTTAAAGATGCTCTTGGGTCACTTTGACTTGATTGAAATGAAGCATGAAATTAGTAACAGTCTATTGATCTACATGTCAAGCGGCCAGGTTCTGTACAGTTAGTGATGCCAACGAGTCTCTTCACTCCTGTTTATGATAATATTTAGACTGCCATTAAATGCCATTTAGAGAACATATAATAAAATAGCATACAACTCTCGTCTCAACCATCTTTGCCAGAAAAACAAAAACAACATTTTGTTATTAATGCAGAAATTATTCACTGTACATTATGTAATCCAAAGCATTTGCAAATCTGCCTGGCATTAGCACATGATTATCTCTATCTAGGTTTCGGAGAGAATTATAGACCTTCAATATTGTGTGGCTGAAATCGAAAAAGAGACCTTCTCTTTCTCTCTCAAATTCATTCATTACAAGAGTTTATATTCAGGTTATTTCACAATATATCTTGTTTTATATATTTAGTTCAACTCCGTCAAACTCCAGTCATGAATCATTTCATTTCATATTACTTAATTTCAAGGTAAGAGAATATAGAAAACCATTCACTTAATACTTTGTGAGACATGGAAAATTGATTACAACGCTGGCATCACAATTGGCAGAGGATCCATTGGTGAGCAGGTGATATAATGCTAAATTCCTGTCCCGACACATGCACATCATCTTTAACTGTTAAGTGAATAAACCATTAAGCAGCATACCACAAGTATTTGACTGGCAAGCATCTTTATACTGATAAGTCATGCAAAATTTACCAGGTGAACTGAGATCATAAAAATGACTAAATAAGTGTTTGTCTATGGAATAAATGTCGAGATAGTCAGTCAGTCGTGAGCTTGGATAAAATGTGGTGACAGTTTGCATGAAAGGCAAAATCCTTTAAAAATGAGATTAAGCCACCTACAGTGACAGTGAATTGAATACTTATTCAAACTGGTGACTGCATGACATGAATGTTAAGGATTTCATCCTACAATAAACTACTGGGTCTGACTTGTGCATGATTTATTTTACTTTGTCCTTATTCTCATAAGTCTTTACTTATTTGTTCTCTCTGATGGCCTCTTGCTGAATATGTTCATAGTACATCACTTGATAAGAAAGCATTTACACAAAGTCTAAATCTCCTCTAAATGCTGCCATCTTACAATTTTAAAGTGTGAATTTCTCAGAAATGAGAGCCTCGTCTCATCAGCCAATGCAAATGACCCTCTGAAACAGAGCTAATCATAATCATAATCATAATCACAGCTGCTCTGAGTCTGGAACTGGAAGCATCCTCAACTGCACTGAAACCCTAAAATTTGGCCTGCAATCTCAGTTCCCATTTTCTCTTCCCTTGGTTATGTGCAGGATTTCAAAGAGCCAGTTGATAATAATCACCCCTGATCCATATTTGAAGGAACTGTGTCATCTGTTGGAGCCATCTGATGAGCGAGATCAAAGTAAACCAATGTAGTCATCAAAGAGTCCCATCTGTGAGCTTAACTACTCGTTGAGCATGCAGGCCTCTCAAGCATGATGAAGCTGCATTGCATTTACACGACGATCGCTCTTCATTAAACCAACTTACCATGCGTGTCCTGAAAGTGGGGCACGCTGAGGTCCTGTAACGAGTCGCTCCAGCCCTCCTCCTGCGCCTGGCCGTTGGAGACGGATCCGGGGGGACCGCAGCTCTGACTCCTCGCTTCACCTGCTCCGGCATCGTCCGGATTCGTCTCCGGGTAGTTATCCGAATTGGAGTCTCCCGTTGTACTGTAAAAGGGGTTTTCGCTGCTGTCGTCTCCCGACTCCCCGAATACATCGTCGGAAATCTGCAGGCTCTCGTAGCGAGATCGCGCTTCCTCGAGGAGCGACAGTCCCCTCCTTCCACAGTCCGCCATCGTTTCTCAGTCCCGACGTAGAGCTGCTGCACCCGGTGAGATTCCGCATGCAAATGACCTCCTTAAAAGCGCCGAATCCGGCATGCAGTCAGCTTCACTGAGCCCCTCTGCGTCGCGGTCCTCAGAGAGAGATGCTGCGGGCGCGGGTCTCAGAAGCGGCGTGGAAATAAAGCTGAACGCCGAGGGAGCTGTCCGTCCTTTCTGGTGCTGAATTACCCCCAGTCCTGCGAGCTAAACCCGACTGAACCCCACAGCTGACCGCCCCATAGACGTTCTGTGCATCCGGGTTGGGCGGGCTCCCCTTTCTGTGGAGGATGACTGAATGAATCGCTTCCTTGGAAATCACCTGACTCGGTCTCACTGCACTGTCCAATGGGATTGGCCTCTGAGTGATGTTAGAGACACGATTTATATTTGCTGTGCCAGTGTTAGAATGCCTTGTGGACAGTGTTGGGGATCTACAAAATGTTACTGTAATTTGTTACAGTTATTGAGAAAAACGTATAGCCTAATTTAATAGTTGCTTATGTAAATGTTAACGGTTACAAAAGGAGTTATCCTACATCTGAATATAAAACATACGCATACTGAATGATTTATTACAAATTGCACTGACTGCTCTAAAATATGAGACACCAATGTTTCAGGAGTTTAGGACAGGACACATGCTTCTTCAGTAATCCCCCTATTTGGGTTAATGTATATGCTTTAATTTTTAAGATTAACAGTTTTTTTTTCAAAGCATTGTTAGCATGTGTTTCCTGTCATAACTTTGCAAATATTTATTTTCAAAAACAGTATTTCTTGCTATGATTTTAAACCTGTATTTAACCCCTAAAGTAAACAGAGGTGGTAAAGTCTATAATTCATTTATTTTGGTGTCTGTGGTTTAAAATATATTTTTATAATCTTAATGGACTAATAACTGAATGGATAACTGAATGTCTGACAGTTATCAATGTTGAGTGCTAGTGTAAGGTTAACCCTGCCTGCTTTTGATTAACAGTCGAAAACATTTGCTGGAAATTTAGAAAAGTAATCAAAAAGTAATCAAATGTAATCAGTTAACTGAAATAGTTACACTACTTATTACATTTTAAATACGATAACTTGTAATCTCTATTTCCTTTCCAAAGTAACCTTCCCAACACTACTTGTGGGCACATTAATATTTGACATTATTATTATTATTTATTATTATTATATAATGTATAAAAAAGCGAAAAACGAATCAAAGATTATATAAAACTGAAATATTGACGTTAAAAACGTTCAATTATGTTTTTTTAAGTGCTTGCAGCTTTCTAGTCTTTTTGAGCCAGTAATTTTTCACACGTTAGTTTCTCACTGGTTTTTATTGTATCATAACACCAGTTACATAAGAGGAATACAACACTATGTGTTATTCGCAGCATAAAATACTTGTGTTCACTTAGCTTTCAATAATCAGCATTATAGTCGTGCTGCAGTACCGCTGGGAGCCAATCGGGGCGCTACACCAGATAATCTCTCTCTCTCTGATACTGCAGGGTTTTCTATTTTCCCCTCACTCGTTAGCGTGTGCCATGTTTGCGGAAGTTGAATCTATTACTCTGTCATTTGAACGAAATGTAGCAAAAAATCTTCACGTTTAAACAAATACATTTGCAGATTACTTTGTTTGTGGCCCGTCCTAAAAGAAAGATGACCTTACCAAAGGGACCCGATTCTTTGTGTTTCGACAAAGACGAATTTATGAAGGTGAGAAATCAACTGAAAAGACAGCAGTATTCATCTGTGTAATGACTTTCTTGATTTACCAGTTATTTATATTAAGTTTGTGTGTTATATTTATATTTTTATATTGCATGAGCAAGTGTTTTAACGGTGTTTGTATTAACTATGCTGACGTTATGTTTGGGACCTCAGAGACCCCAAATAATGAATCATTCTTATTACTATTATACTTTATACTATTATACTTACAGATGATAATGGTACTTAGAAAATCAATCTAGGGTTCCTTTCATGTTCTTTTAATATGTTCATTTGACTACGACAAAACCTAATGGACTTGAACTATTAAAGTTTTTTAACCATCACAAATCCATGCTCTAAAAATGTGACAGTTACTTTAATATAGTTTTAGAACCGATCAAATCATACTGTAGATAACCAAATAAAAATAATAAAGCCGAAAACGTCTAATAACATAAAACTTTCTCAACCAGTAAACCTTATCATTTGGGGTCTCAAAGACCATCAGACATACACAATATAACATTTTACATGGAAGACAAATGGAGAATGTAATCAATTTGAAATTATGTTCATAATCAGTTATCATGTGATTATGAAATTTCAGCTTGATACTTACCTTTAAAATTTATTGTGGGGTTTCTCAGACCCAAAACAGGACAGTGTGTTAATGGAAGCTCAGATTGCATCCCTTAACAGTTTTCCAGTTTCTTAGTGTGCTTGACATTATTTGACACATTTCTGTGCATTTTTATTTGAAAAATTTGTACATTTCCACGCAGGATGACTTCGACGTGGACACATTTGTGGCCGATTGCAGAAAGCGTGTCCAGCTGGAGGAGATGCGTGAAGATCTGGAGCAGTATTACAGACTTCTCAAAACAGCCATGGTCGAGCTCATCAATAAAGACTATGCAGATTTCGTTAACCTGTCCACAAATCTTGTGAGTCTTTGCATTTTTAGAACATGGTACAGCATTTTCAGAAGAATTGGTGTGTCACGGAAGACCGTGTGTTTATGCTTTTTTTCTAGAGCATCATGATTTGTCACATGCTTTGTAGGCATATTGTTTGTATCTGTGTTTTAGGTTGGAATGGATAAAGCCCTTAATCAGCTCTCTGTCCCTCTTGGCCAGTTACGTGAAGAGGTGCTGGTAAGTGCTTAACAGATCGGTGAAAACGTTTGGATTGGCCATATTTTAGTCATTCTCTAAGTATCTTCCTCTCATGTACAGAGTTTGAGATCCTCTGTGAATGAAGTTATTGAAGCTATAGACACCCAGCTATCCAAGCAGGATGATATTAAAAAAAAGAAGGTAAGTTATTGTGCTAAAACTTAAAATGCTATTACAAGCAAAGCTGACTCGACTAAAGATTTTTCTGGTCGATTAGTAGTTGTTCATTTGAAACATTTGTCGACTTATCACAAGTTTATTACTAAACAATTAAATTATAACAATGAGCCTTTAATTGTCAACATTGCCTAATAAACACTCAAGTGCACACATAAAGCTTGCCACAGCACCAGCGGAAGTAATGATTATTAATGTGTCAGGGAAAAACAGTAAGGAGGCTGCATTATCATTTTAATAATTAATTAATATATATATATATATATATATAGTCAAACATTGTGTCTTTTGTAGCTCTGTGTGTTAAGACTTATCCAGGTGGTGAGATCAGTGGAAAAGATTGAGAAAATTCTTCACCAAAACACCAAAGATACAACATCACTTGAGACCAGCAGGTATGTGGAGTAGTGAAAGAGGCTAGAAGTAAATGAGACAAATACATTACTGTTTAAAAGTTGGGAGTTGTTGAGAACTTGGTAAAGTAGTGTATATTGCAGCTAAACAACTTCTTTTGAAATGTGACTCATGGCTTACGGAAAGTATTTTAGATGATGTACTATTTGCATTTTACTTTGCATTTGAATGCAAAGAACAGCTTGTTCTTTGTTTTTAAGTCCTCTTCTGGCAGGTCAGATTCTAGAGCGGATTGCCACCGAGTTCAACCAGTTACAGTTTCATGCAGTCCAGAGCAAAGGAATGCCATTGCTTGATAAAGTCCGACCGGTGAGCTCCCAGTCTTAAAAAAACCCATTCTGTTTCTTGTCAATTTTAGCTGCCCAGGAGAATGTATTTACACTGTATGGACATGTTAACATATTGACCCCTTGACCTCTCTGACTTCAAGCAGCATTCTAGACATTATTGCCGAGTAGGAGGTGGGAAAAATCTGATTTTTGAGTTGTTTGGAACGCAGCATATCCATTCAGTCTGCGTTTTCTATGGCTGAGCAGCTGCATGCAAGCCTCACATCACCAAGTACAATAGCAAATGTTGGAGAGAGTGATGTAAATGGTGCCACTGTTTTTGGTGTGGAAGAACTTGACTTACCCAGATCTCTAACTTCAACTCCATTGAACACCTTTGGGATGAATGGAGATTGCAAGATAAAACTCCATATTAATGTTTATGCATCAACAATGCAGACATTTATTACTGTCTCTGTCAGTGTGATGGTCAGGAGTCCCAACTCTTTTGTTCAAATAGCGTATATCTACTGACTGATTTTGTGTGGGCTTTTTTTCTGTGTTCCAGAGAATAGCAGGTATCACAGCTATGCTTCAGCAATCCCTGGAAGGCTTATTGATCCAAGGCCTGCAGACATCAAATATAGATATCGTGCGCCATTGCCTTAGGACATATGCTACTATAGATAAGACCAGGGATGCAGAGGGACTGGTCGGACAGGTCTTAGTCAAACCATACATGGATGAGGTACATTTTGCATATCACCCAGATACAGAAATACAGTCAATTGTAATTGGCAAACCTGTCATTATTGACAAACTTGTGAGTTTTGCAAATGAGATTCAAGCGTCTTCTCCATCTGAAATGTGTCAGGTTATAGTTGAACAATTTGTCAAGTCCAACCCTAATGGCCTTAAGATGATGTACACAAAGCTGTTGGAGTTTGTGCCTCACCATTGTCGACTGCTCCGAGAGGTGACTGGTGGAGCAATCTCTAGGTGTGTCTGCCGCTAAAAGTGAATGTTTACTGCATTGTGCCATTGCTGTCATATTACACACAATACATTTTAACGAGTTTACCCTTTTGTATGCCCAGCGATAAAGCCGACATTGTTCCAGGATATGACTTCCTGGTGAACTCCGTTTGGCCTGAGATCATTAGAGGTATTGAGGAAAGAGTCCCTTCCCTTTTCAATCCTGGAAACCCTGATACATTTTATGAGGTAAGCAAAGTGAAAACATCCAGTAGCATTTTTTTTTTTACTTTTTGTTGTATCCTTTAAACGAAATCACTTTAAATAATGGGAAATTACATCTCATTAAGTGGTTTTTCTGGTTTCTGTGTTCTGTTATGTAGAGATACACTGTCAGCATGGATTTTGTGCGTAAGTTTGAGAGGCAGTGTGGTTCCCAGGCCAGCGTGAAGAGGCTGCGAGCGCATCCGTGCTACCAGAGTTTCCACAACAAATGGAACCTGCCCGTGTACTTCCAGCTGCGGTGTGTATGAGAAATCCAGTCACAGCTGTACCTTTCCAGTACTTTATCTGTTCATGAACTATTTTTAAGGTCAATACAGCCTGGAAATTCTGTGTCGCCCATTTGTTTCCTACATTGTGAAATAGTATATCGACATTAAACAGTTCATACCCCACCAAAAAGTGCAGAGAAAGATTCCTTTTAAGGATTGTTTGTAATCCCACTTCCTGTAAACACACACTGTGTCCATTGGAAGTGACTCACATAGTTTTTTGTGTGCAGTTTGAATTCTGTTCTTTTTGCAATATATTTAAAGAGAGATAATCGCCCTGGATATGAATCGATCTGTGTTTTAGTCAGGATAGTCTTTGCTCCGTGATGTTTGGTTACTCTTCACTGGTTATAAAGTCCACTGCTATCTTAGTTTGTTTAAGCCAGTTAAACCTGTAAAATGTGTTTGCCTTTTCTTGGAATTAAGGTCTTGTGATGAACTTCAATAACTCTTGTGTTGTATTTGTTTAATGGTTTAACATCCTGGATTTGAATCTATGTTTGCGGTTTTTCATCTTAATAATTTTGTTCATTGTTACAACTAAAATACCAAGTCTAAAAGTTCTCTGATTTTAATCAACAAAAAGTAAAAGATTGTCACTCTTTCATTTAAATCACATGGAAGTCACATACAGCCAATAATGGATCTATATAATGGATTTGCTATTACCAGTCTGACCTTTCAGTTCAGCTGTTTAATTTTCTGCTAATAAAGAATTTGTTTTTATCAAAAAAAAAAGTCCAACATCTTCACATATCCTGTGCTGTATATTAAAATCCCTAAGTTTGAAGTCATTGAGAACATCAAGAATCAGTGTAACTGCTGTGTAGCACAGGGCCACTTTGCAGCCTTTGTGTCTACAGCTGTCTCTAGACTTTGGCTTGGACTTGTTTTTCAGGTTCAAGGAGATTGCTGGAAGTCTAGAGAATGCCATTTCCGATGGACTAGAGGCAGCTCCAGGTCAGTAAGTGTATTTGGGTTCATGTAAAAAAGAATGCACATGAACATAAACATGTATGGTATGGTATTGCCTTCTCTATGCATCTGGTGACCTGTTGTTGTTTGCTTTTTACGATAAATATAGCTGTCACATTTACAAGAGTGCCAGTAACTGATCACCACTGACACTTAGTCTGCTTTTTGTATTTGTGAATTCAGCGGGCAGCAGCTACCACCTGCAGGTGACGGAGGTGTTGTGGAGCTGTGTGTGCAGGTGCTGGGCTGGCCAGGTGTACCTGCCAACGCTTGCTCATCGATTTTGGAAACTAACGCTGCAGCTGATTTCCAGATACGCCACCTTTCTTACAGAGGTAAAGCATTCCTGGCAGAAATTATATGAATTCTAATAGGATTGCAAATCATGTCTTTCCTTTTCGTCTTACAGGTCCTAACAAAATCACCTCCTTCAGAGACTAGCAAAGATTCGGTAAGACCGCTTCCAAGCTCCGCCTCCTCCACATCCAGCCGCACATCACAGGATGCAGACAGTGAAACTGGCGGCCCCACTCTTTTGTCTACCAAGAAGCTCGTCTTCATTGCAGCCGATGTTGATAAGTTACAAGGACAGGTCATTCTGATTTTTATTTCACACAGTCTAATTTTGATCTCGTGTTTGGATCGAGTGACAAATGCTTTCACTCTGTTCCCAGATTCCAGATATCTCTGAGATGATCAAGGCCAAATTGGAGAGTATTGGGTTCAAAAACTTTGCTGTTGTTTCAGGTTGGTTCTGGAGTTTGAAGCCATTTCTGATGTTGTTAAGATTCCAGTGCCATATCTAATGTTCCCAAGTAATGAGTTTCAATCCTGTGTGGTTTCCAGAAGCCTTGCAGGATTCCAGCGCTGCCCTGTCCAGCTGCATCCCCACACTGAGCAGCAGAATGACTCAGCATCTAACAGAAAGGAGCATTCGTTTCCTGAAAAATGCTTCGGAAGTCCCACGACTTTACCGAAGGACAAACAAAGTGAGTTATATGTCCATGTAATATTTAAAAGTCCCGCAGAAAGAATCTGAGAGAGGCTGGGAAGAAAATAAATGTTTTGAAACGTATGTCAATTATTTGGTTGAATTTTTCCCAAACCCTTTTTTACTTGGTTTACTATTTGATGACTTCATTTTTTATCCATTTTAAACAGAATTTATAAACTGTAAGATGGAATAACTGATCAACAACTGCTGCATTGAACCAAGTCCCCATCCAATATTTTTTTATTTAATTTTTTTGATAATCTGTTTCACTTGGATTTATGTCATAATGTGAAGTCTACTTCTGTTACATACTGTTACAAAACCTGAAAGCTCCAGTTTGTAAGCTTTGCAAGTTTACATTTTCCTCTACATGAAAACAAGCTGCTCAGTGCTCTGATCTGAACTTTAGTGGTTCTCTCATGAATAGGAAGTGCCCACCAGAGCCTCAGCCTATATGGAGAACGCACTTCAGCCGCTCCATCAGCTGGTCACCGACTCCAGAAATGTGGTGAAAGACTCCATCATCCAGGAGTGGCTCCGGGTCACACTCTCAGACTGCACCCACAGGTACTTTTATGATTCAGAAATGTATAGGTAAACTAGTTTATTAATTCTAGATTGAAGAACTTTTTGTTTAAAAATGACCTCTGTGTTTAATAGATATTTTGAGACTATATCGGATGTGCTGAGCTCAGTGAAGAAGATGGAGGAAAGTTTAAAAAGGTTGAAACAGGCTAGGAAAACAACCACCACCAGCACCGTAGGCATCAGTGCTGGGCCATCAGACGACAGTAAGATCCGCTTGCAGCTGGCGCTGGATGTGGAGTATCTTGGAGAACAGGTATGAACATGGTTCTTGATGAACGATTAGCTCTGTTCTTCAATGTGTGCATATCAGGTTTGCTTCATTATACTTACCATTTATTTATTTTACCCAAGATTCAGAAGATGGGTCTTCAGCCAAGCGACATCACCATGTTCTCTTCTCTGCTGGAACTGGTACAGGAGGCAAGAGATCTCGCTTCAGCGGAGCAGACAGGGTCCTAAACCAGAATGGACCTGGAAGGGCTAGATCCAAAAGTAGGGTCCAAAATGGTAACTGATCCGAATGATGCCACATGGCTCAGTATCTGCTCCAGGAGTGGTTTTATGAAGATCTGCCATCTCTCAACTCTTCTAATAGCAGCTCTCTTGACCCCTCTGGAGGAGCAGCACACTGAAAGAATGTGATTTACTCTCTGATGAGTTATTTATTGGTGAACTATAAGGGATTACATGACCAAAAAAGTCATATAATTTATGGTTCAGACTTATTGGAGAGTTTTTGTTATGAACCAATCAGCACTCAGCATATAAAGTGCTATAAGCTCTCGTGTCCTGTCATATGTGGTTACATCAACAACAAAAAAAGCACTTAACACAGGTGTTTGTCTGGAGCTGTACTGTATCTGTCAGAAATAGTTTTTCTCAGATATTAGCTCTGGTGAACCCTGTCAAATAGCTTCAACAGTGCAAACGCTAAAGGGGTTTGATGCTCAAATGACCTCTTCTGTTTTTATATTCAAAATAGGTGTTGGAGTTTGTGTTTCAATGGGAAAGAATAGGACTACTAAGACTTAACAATAAAAAAAGTGTATAGTATAAAATGTTTGTGAGTGCGGTGTGTGTAGAAAGTTAATTTGTTACTAAAATAGCCTTATTGAACATTAGGAAAGATCAGTGACCTCTTAACTGGAAGTGCGTTTTCGATGCATAATTCAGATTTTAGGTGTCTCTTCATAGCAGTTTCCTCAATAATTGTTTATTGTTAATTTGCTTAAATGATCCACTCCATACTTGATAAAGAAATGTGGGTTGTTTAATGATTGTTATGACATTTCATACTGTATGACTGCTTTTATTTACAGGATCTTGGTTTCTTACAGTTTTGTAGAATCATTTTGCCATTATAGTTCAAAATGAAGCATCCCTCCGAGTCATATTTATTCATAAATATTCAAATTGTATTTGTTTTAACAGTACATAAATGGAGTTTGTGCATAATTCTTATTATGAATACATCATTAAAATAATTGCAATTAATTCAAGTAACCATGTTATGCATAGAAACAAAGTGTATATTAAACATGTAATTAGCAGATACTAAAATATAAAATATCCAAGTCTTGAAAATCTCTAAAAAGTTTGCTTGAGCAAAGATATAGCAGGCTGACTTGATGTTATCCGTTGTTTTAACATATGGTTATTAGCTGAATGGAAACATTAAAACACTTTATATTGTAATATAATGTAGTCACCACCAAAACATTTTTAGGTTGTTGGATCGACGATTTTGCCGAGCATGAGTATGGCATTAGAGTTGCCCTCTACAATAGCAAAGAAGAACGGCCGGTTGACCGTGATTTTATGGGGAACCGTTTCATCTTCAGCAAATTTCTGGGCCTCAGATCCTCCTTCTGTCATCTCAAACACAACCTTGTTGAGGACCTGTGAGAGATATGGAGGTTAACGTTTTTCAGTTGGTTTACAGCAATGAAAAGAACTGTGTAGATCAGGTTGGTTATAAAGGTAGTTATAACGGTTGCAGAACTGGATATGGTCCGATTTTACTGGTCCTGACTGATTCTACCTTATCAACGGTGAAGTTCTCCTTGCTGCTCAGTCTTCTGAAGTTGGCATCCGAGCCCATGAGGTATTGTTCCACTGCCATTTCAGATAGAACTGACCTCAGGTCTGTCACAGTAGTCAAGGAGAATTTGGGCAGAGATAGTTCCAGATTTCTGCCAACACAAACAAGTAAATCTGTGATTGGTCTTTGAGGTCATTTTATTTACCAATTTTCAGTGTGCGCTTTCTCAGAACAAACGTGTACTCACGTTTCTTTTAGATTTCGATGCCATGTAGGTATGACTCTTAACAGCTGCTCCTCAGTGTCCTGCAGGCTAGCTCCCTCATGAGGCAGCACTAGCAGCATATAGGTCCTCTTACTGAGACCAAGCTTGACTACAGAGCATTTCCTGCCAACATCACTGAAGTACATGTAGTTTCCAGTATGCATCATGAAGGGGACTTCAACACTCGAGTTCTCATGAGTCCAGAACTTCTGATCACTGGTTGCTTCCGGTTGGAAAGCAGTTTTCCAGTTACCTGGAAAAAATTACAGATTTTAAAACATTTCATTTTTTTTTTGAAGTGCCTCAATGAGTCTATTTCCTAAAACAAATTCTGTTGAGCATAACAATAATACAGGCTACTATTATTTTTCGCCCTATAAATACTTGATGGGGTATTTTAGCCACTGAAGCACTATATTTGCAAAAAAACAAAACAACATTTTTTTTTAAAATTAATAACAATAAAGAAAGAAAAACAGAAATAAAAGACTAAATAGTACTTATTTATTATTAATATTTTACTTAGCAATGCCACATAAGGCTTTCAAGATTCTGCATGAAGTTTATATATTTAGAATATACTTAAGATTTAATTAAATGAGGCTTAGGATTACATTTTTGAATCACTCACCTTTAAAATGCACTGAACTAGCAAACAGCAGGTCTGTTTTTGAAGTAACACCCTTAAACAGCTCCTTAACCTTGCTGTCTGATGTTTTCTGAATAAAGTTGTTCACCTGCACCTCAGCTTCCTTTGCCTCGGTGAAGTCCACTGCTCGGACAAAAGAGTCATCGGAGAAATCTTGTGTTCCACGTAAAAAGTCTTTGGAAAGGTCAGCGTCGCTGTTAATGAAAGTCCACACGAGGGTCCTGAGTTCATTTTGTGATTGGTCTACCTGCGCG
Source organism: Carassius auratus (assembly GCF_003368295.1). NCBI lineage: Eukaryota > Metazoa > Chordata > Actinopteri > Cypriniformes > Cyprinidae > Carassius > Carassius auratus. Next base: position 10,283,221 of record NC_039280.1, read on the forward strand.
CTGATGGCCTGGAGCGTACGCAACACTGTGTGTCCATCAATGAAGTATGCACAGTCGGCATGTCCAGACTCCAGGTTGAGTCCTAACAGCTGTTGGTAGGAGATGGCAGTCTTTTTGGATGCTCCCAGGTAGAGGGTCACTAAAGCCCCATATGCATTTATAGGAGAAAGCAGCGTGTTGGCATGCTTCTGTGTACGACTAAGTGCCTGGTACATGCGTAGCCCCAGTGAATTCTGCAGTTCTGCTAACACAGCGGTCCGTTGGGTGAGGTTTTTCAGGTTCTCTGTGGTGCTGCTGGATCGTGGGTCTGGCTCAGTGCTGTCCTGAAGAGGAGTCAGTGGATAGACCGTCTCGACAGGCTTGTGTTCCTCATTCTGGATTACCTCACAGCTGAAGTTTTCAGAGCTAAAGAGGTTGAAGGGGTGGACATACACTCTGTTGGCTGTTCCCATGGCAAAGCAGGAAACCATTAAGAGAGCGAGGAACATCTTGTTCATCTTAATGGGAAATCCTTCTGGTGTGCCTATTGGATATTAAACTAATTTGAGTATGACATGGACTTGCTATTGTGCTGTACATGAGAATACTAGCAAAGCTTACCACATACAGTACTACATGGAATTATAATGGACATATCAACACTTTTTTTTTTTTGCATTTCAGAACCAACGGGGCCTTTGCTATGATCGATCTCTGCTCTTCCACCCCCGTTTTTCACAGAATAAATTGACCAGTTTCTGCTTTACAGCAGCTGAGGTCCCTGTACTCAGCTGTATTTGAGGACAATAACCCTGAACCAAAGAGCAGAGAGCACATGACTCAGATAATGGAGCAAAGAGTTCAAAACGCTCTTAGATAATATGATGCAGTATAATATAAAAAAAAAATATAAAAATAATATGATGAGTATAATATAAAAAAAAAAATACAAGATTACAATTTTTTTTATATATACTTTTCTGACGCTAAAGACATTTAAAATTTTACAAAAGATTTCTGTCAAATAAATGCTTTTTTTTTAACGTAATTTTCATTAAAAAAAATTTTTTCTACTTTATTTTTCTGTTGTGTTTAACAACATTATATAAATATTGTATTTTTTTTTTTTTCTTGCAACACATTTGTCAAGCAAGTAGAGTCAGTTTTGTCTATTTAGGAAATTTCAGCAATTGTTTTCACTATAAAAAATATTGGAAAATGTTCATACAATTAGCAAAATCACTGAGACTTTTTTGCCCATTATTGTTAGAATTATTGCCAGATTCAAATTTAAAATGCATTATAGTCTCCACAAAAACTATTAAACAACAAGTGTTTTCAACATTCACCAAATGAACAGATTCCAGTGATTTTTAAAGCATTCTGTGACTTGAAAAAATACAACACACACACACACACATATACTCTTTTATGTAAGAATGCAAAGTCCCAGAGCAAAACTGAGATGTAGTTATATGTCTGGATCAGTTATCACTGTTAAGCATAGCCTAATTTAACTAAACCAAACTTTCTTTTTATCAGGATCATTTAATGATAACTCTTTAATCAAAGGCATAGATAATCAGTCATACAGGTGTGGAAAAAGAGATAAAAAGACAGATCTCCTGTTTACCTTCAGATGCTTTGCTGATTCTAGAGCTGGACTATGGTGGACTGAGGGTCTACCCAGTATTTAAATAACATAAATTGCATGATGACCAGTCCACTTAGTTACACATTAACACAGTATTGAGACACTCAGATTTCCCCAATGTTCAGCTTCAAACCGGCTTGTGTGCGTTGATAAACAACTTCGTTAGAGGAAACCACACACTACCATATTTACCTTAGACATGATGTCAGACTGGTCGGTGGGGAGAAAACACGGAGATATTGAGTGACTTTCACAAGATGAAAAACAGGAAACTGAGTGAGTCATTTAACCCCTTATGAAAGTGCATAAAGACCTTCTTCAGGTTCCACCCTAAATGAAAAGTATCCCATTTCAAAAGTCTAAAGAAGGCCTATTTAGTTTTTTGGTATGTTTATGAAATCATACAGGTAAGTTACATCTGCAATACTGTTTGATTAGGCCTACTTCAGTAAAATCCCAAACCAAACTTGTCCCAAGTACTATAGAACGGGGTCATCTTATCCTAGCAGTATATGTAAAAATATATATTTTTAATATTAATATTATGAAAGTATTTAATGATTAAGAATATTAGAAATTAAGAATATTAAAACAAACAAACAAATCTCCGTATTACAAGTCGATATTGTGTCGCCCCCCACAGGGATGATTTGGTACTGCCTGCAGCTCTAAAGAGCGTGACCTCAGTCTTCCTCCGGATAAAAGTCTTTGTAGATGATTATCATGTTGATGGAGGTGTTTCCATTTCTGTCTCATTTGCTGATGTAATGCAGAGGATTATTTGCAGAGGAAAGACATGCACAACGTCTGATGAGACTCGGGGAGAAGTAGCCAGTCGACTTCGTGCTTTTAAAAGTTGAGTTCTCCTAAACAGGTGACCAGAGTTCCTCATTACAACCGATAAACTGACGGGTAAAGATCTGCAGACAGAATTAAACATCAGATTTTTATCAGCGTTACGTTGACAACAAGATTACAGGATACTGAAACGAATTTTTTTTTTTCTAGAAATAAAACTACAAGCGGAATGGCAGAGGAAGACGGTTTTTCATACCTAAAGACATTTCCTCAGGTGTTTCCTGTATTTCGATTTCGCTCTTTAAGTGACACCTCGGCTTTTAAGTCTAGAATATTGACCAGAATCCGTTCAGCCTGCTCAGGTAGGATGATGTTTATTTATTTACTTTTCATTTCTTTCCTTTTTTTTCTTTTTAAATCAAGTTCATTTGGTATCAGGCTGTGCTGTAATGTCTGTTTAACTCCAATGACTGACCTGTTTTCAGAAAGTATAGTTTAGGACATGATAAATGCTGCTCTTATTTACATAGATCTGTTCATTTACATTGTTTATTTGTTTCTTTATTTTACAAATGTTGAAAAAGGTTCATGATATGCATTAGGTGTGACCCCAGATGACAAATATTGTTCCATTGACTGAATCTGATGATAATATGTTGATATTTATGTGTGATGTAAGACTTGGGGTATAAATTAGGACTGGTGGGCCTAAATGCAACATATTGACCAAGCATCGGTTCCAATTCAAGACCTTATCACTTAAACCCAAACAGGATACTGACAAATGCATGCGGGCTGTTGGTTTTCCTCTTGTAAAAGATACAATGATAAAACAATTTGTTGAAGTGTGCTGCCATTAATGGTCTTTTAAAAAATACAACTTTTTGTATAACTTCTAGAAATAACGAAGTATGATGTCTCTTGATTTCATGGTTAAGGTTAGTCAACCTAATTAATTCAATCAAACAACTAATTTAATTTAATCAAACAACAGGGGCTTAATAAATACACCAATAACTAGCATGAATTGCAATCTTAATACCATTTATGTTTCTTTGGTTTGTTTTGCGTGATCCATGACATGAAAGAAGTCTGTTCATCCATATTTTATGGCTGCTAAACACTGTAATTCTTATACAGTTTTGTACATGCTTGTGTTAAAAGTGGTTGCTCTGTGGTTTATTGTCCTACCACGTAGGAGAGAGATAATTTCTAAACCAATTGTAATTAGTAAACACTTTCAGAGAAAGTCTAGTTTAAATGTCATCACCCACACTGATCTGTAACCTTTAAACCATGCTAAATCCAGCTGCCTAGTTGTCTGACGCATTTTTTAAACCACAATCTCTGTAGATCATGTATATCAAAATGAGAGTTTTTTAGATGTACTAACAGTGGAAAAGGTTATAGCATTATTGAGCATAGTAGTTCTGTTTCATATGACCATTTTATAGGTCAGATGTCCAGGGCAAATAGATGGATGGTTACATGCATGTCCTGTAAATCTTGCAGCCAGTTGTCTTGTTTGATGCACATATTTGATAGTGTTGAGCCGAGCAAGACATCTTTTGAAATAACAATTTAAAACCACTTCCTGACAGCTCATCTTTCAGTTAACCTCGCTTAAGCTTTTTGTTCTGTCGATGGTCTAGATTTAAATTGAGCCGTTTCATATTTTTGTAGTGAGTGTAGTAGTGAGCTCTGTATGTAGGCCGCATATTCACAGAAATACAGCTCATATTGTATGAATTAATTTAAAGTGCATCGTGTGTCTGTGAGCGGTTAAAGATTTAAGTTTTGTTTCAGACATTGGCCTTCGTGTTCATGGTTCAGTACAATTTAAACTTGACAGCAATGTGGCATGATTTCAAGTAAAGAAATTTGTGACTCATTCTTCAGTTTTAAAAAAGGAAAAGTAAATTTTGATCATTAAGATTTAGAATTTGTTGTTTTAAAATTACAGGAAGAATACTGATGCGTTGTTGTTTTACAATAATTGATTTTGTTTTAATTTTTATTAAATTTAGTTTTTATAAATATTTTTAATTACTTTGTTTTTATATTTTCCACATCGTTTTTAATTTTAATTTTAATTTTAATTTAATTTAGTTTTTTTTTGTCATTTCTAGTCATATATTTATTTGAAAGTTTTAGCTGACTATAATCACATGCTTGCACATGCTGTTGATAAAACACTTATTTTGAACCTGGAAAATATTTGTAAATATTAAAAAAAAAATAATTGTGCATTGCATTGAATAATGCAGCTTTACTGCACGTCCACCAGGGGGGGAGGGTGTTCTTTCTGTTTTTCCTATGCAATGCATCAGTTCATGTCAGTAGTGTTCCTGTCTGATGTCTAAGAATGGTTCTGTGCTGCAATGTTTTAAGTCTAACCCCATGGCTGTTTTTCACAAAGCCTCGCATCAATAATTCATAATGTCTTGTTTGTGTTCCTGCAACCACTTAATGCTACTTAGTGTACATCTATTTCCTGCCTGCCAGCATCACTTCATGATCTATATGCAGTCTTTGCAAAGATGTTGTGTTTTGAGAGAATATTCAGACCCGCACTTTATCCTTCACACTGTTCCACACGGTAAAAAGGCACTGGGAGAAAGCCTCCTCGCTCTCTGTTTGTTTGGATTAATTTGTAGGTTTAGCCTCCTTTGATGCTGGTGTGAGCTGTGAGGATGTGTGTCGTCCCTCTCTGCACACAATTAGTCACGTAATGACACAGAGATGGAGGCCGGTGAAGCGGCGATGTCGAGAGATGCTGCCATTTCTAACAATGCACTGGAGACAGAACCTTTTCTGTTCTTTACCCTCTTAAAAGCTTGTTCCTCTCACCTCTGGATGAATTTTAAACAGTCTTTGAATAGAGTGTCAGTAGAGACTTGGCATATTGAGTTAGTTCTGTCTGTGATATAGATGATATACAATCTTTTATGACTGTTTTTACAAACATATACATTTTTAAAACTTTTATTTCAGTTCTTATAGGAATGTAGAAATAAAGAAATGGAAAAATGTGTACTTGTTAATGGTTTAGTCAGGTACAATCCACACACTAAATGTAAGCAGATTCAAACAGAAGCTAGAGAACATTGAGATAACCCTGTTTTTGATCCAAGTACTGTAGATGTAAATGAGTGTAAATCCATGCTTTTAATGACTTATGCTATTTAAATCAGTAAAGGTCCAGCAAGAAGGGAACACTTTTATTCAGAAAGGATGCTTTAAAAGGATCAAAAGTGACCGCAAATACACTGAGAATGTTATATAAAAAAAAATCCTGTTCTTTTGAACTTCCCATTTATCAAATACTCCTGAAAAATCACACTTTTTCCACAAAAATAGTAGCAGAACAACTGTTTTCATCAGTGATGATAATAAGAAATGTTCAGTGTTAACCAGAATTTAGACAGTGTTTTGCATACAAGGCTGTCACTACTGTACACTACTGTTAGAGTTGATCACTGTTTAGGAATATGTAGTTCTTTCTCATGGGGCGTGAATGCTCTTCCCAGGCAGCTATTCCTAGCATATCAGTGGTTCCTGACAAGAGCCCTTTATGCCCACTGGTCTGGTTGTCTCCTTCTCTCGTTCTCCCGTCCTCTTTTTCTTCTTCTTCATGTTCAGCTTGCTCTTTGGTAGGAGTGTGAACAGCTCTATGTGTCAGACAGTGTGGGCGTTCTCGGCAGACACACAAAGAGCACATGTGAAGATGGGCCATCATGCCTTTTATCGGTAATTGCTATGCTGCATTGTATTTTTAGAGCTGAGAGGATGTCATCTGCATTTATTCAACATTTTATCAAAAGGGTGTTTATTTACCGGTTTATGAGAGTTTTGAGACATACCACATTATCCATGAGTCAACCAGTTGGACAAGATCTCGGTATGGTTAGTCCCGGTATGGCTACGGTTAAAAAAGCAATTCTGTGAGCTATTGGTTGCGTGTTAATGTACCTGACATTAGTTATTCGTGCTTTTATAGAGTGTAAATCAGTGACAGCGCTGTTACTGGAAAGACTTGGATGTTTCCATCCCACCATGTGCTTTTCTCTCAGCACTGGTTAACTTGAATAGAAAAATGTATCCTGACTGGGTTAAAATATCACAGACTAGTTTCACAATATCCCAAAAGCACACAAGACTATCTTTTTGTGTTGCTATGATCTTGTAACAGCAATAGTGCTGTTTCAACAGCACAGGAGCACTAATTAATTGCTCTCGGAAGTGCTGATTGGACTTTGACATCACTTTTTTTAAACAAATATCCCCATTGATGTGCATTATGCTTAGTTGAGATTACTTGCATTAAACTGCTACTTAACACCTCTAAACTATGTAACAAACTTTCAGTCTTAGGATAAGGTTCCTGTGATTCAAATGTTTGTGTTTGTTATTAAGAAGTAGATGTTTGTATGTTTGTTTTTATGGTTCTGTTTGCTTTTTTTATTGTTCAAGTAGTCTTGACTGATTGTACATGTAAGAGAAATATGACAGCCAATACAATACTATTTTTTTTTTAAACAAAATTTGTGTCGTATTGTGTAGTGAGTTATCTATGTATGGTGAAAAGGACATGCTTCTCTCTGGTGACGTATTCAGGACTTCTCCAGTCATTTAAACAACTTCAACCTTGCTGCTCCACAATCCACTACAAACTCACACGCATACGTCTCAAAATCCAATCAACAACTGATGGATAGAAGCAAGTTCCTGCAACTTCCTGTGCTACACTGCTAGATCTAAACATTGTATGTGTTAACATGAGACTAGTGAGATAAAATCACTTACTTGCCTTACTGTGCAAAATGTTATGCACCAGTAAACCCTTTTGCCGGTAACTTTTGCATGATGCTTACAATACCCCAAAGCCCGCTGAAAGAACATTACTGTAGAGGCAGTCTGTACTGACAGTTTTTCTATGTAAATGACAGCTTGTCACAGTTGCTGTTGAATGGATCTTAAAGGTGAAATAAGGTGTAATTTCTGCACAATTACTGTCAGCAAATGGATCTATAATAGTTATATACTAGTCAGAAATGCTCACAAATCTAGCCACAAATGTCTTGCATATAGTTGTCTTTGCTATACTGGGATAAAAGATAACTTTATCTAAAATAAATAAATTAAACATTTGCATGCATCTTAAATTTGAATAGAATCCAGGGCTGTGTTTCCCAAAAGCATCGTAAGCTTAAATTTGATTGTAGCTCCGTTGGTTTCAATGCAGCCCAGAACATTCTGTTAAGCTAATCCATTTTGAATTCTTACTATGTTTGTAACTGAAAAAAAGTGGAAAGATAGCAGAAGAATGCCTCTATAGGCATTGTACACAGCTGATTTAAGGCTGCTCTTTGCCTGGCCAAAATGAAAGACGATGCTGTATTAAAACCAGACTACAATATGCTGCTCTGATCCACCTACGCCCCTAGTATCAAATAATACACCTGAAAATGCATTTATGCCATCTCTGAGCAGAATTCAACTAAACTTTTGTTCCACCTTTGCAGTGTAAATTTGACAACATCTCAGTGTTCACTTAAGGTGTCTTTAAACAGTTAAGCTAATGCTGCTTTGTTCCTTTAAAGGGGGTCAATGAAGGACTTCTGAAATGATGTGATGCATTGGTGCAAGAAAAAATCCATATTTGAAACTTTAGAAACCATATTCACTATCTTCTTACTAATAAACACGTTTACTAGAGAGTGCCATTCCAGTGTATGTTGTAGGATGTACAGTGGGAAGTGACAAATGTGGAAGTGCAGAAGAAAGAGCAAAACAAGACACTGGTCATAAATTCTAATATGGATCTTTTCCTTACACAAATGCATCTCTTCACTTCAGAAGACCTTTATTTACCCCCTGGAGCCATGTGGAATAATTTTTATGATGGATGGCTTTAAAATCTCCACCTCCAGCTTGGAAGACCCAGTACGTTTTCTAATATAACTCTGATTATATTCGTCTGAAAGTCCTATACACTTAGGATGGCTTGAGGGTGAGTAAATTATGAGATAAGTTTCATTGTTTTGGTGAACTGTCCCTTTAAATAACGAGTAAAGGCATAATGCTACATAAAAGCTAGATTATGCCTGTTCTGACCCACCTCAAACCAACTGTCAAAGTACACTGAATTGAATTTACTAAAAAGAAATTTAGGTAAGTGGTTGCAATCAATTTATTTTAGCTACATTTAAATACATTTATTTAAATTTGTTTAAAATAAATTGATTGCAACCATTTACCCTTAAAATTTGTTTAGTAAATTCAATGAATCATTTTTATTCAGTGTACACAGTTGTAATTGCTGCATAAAGGCATTCATGCCACCTCTGAGCAGCATTGAACAATCTGCGTGAAGATACTTAAACACATCAGAAGCACTTCTGTGCCACTTTTGCAGTGTAAAATTGGAATTCTACAAAATCATGCAGTGAACTCATGTGTCCTGGGAATAGTGCTTCTGCAGATGCTTTGAACAATTCTAAGAAAATGTTTAGGTTCATGTGAGCACTCCGCCTACTGGGGTGAGCTTTAAAACCCTACTCTCAAGCAGTGATTCATTCCTCTCTGAACTGCTGCCAATTCTTGACGTCAGCTTGCAACACGAAAATAGATTTGGACGACATTGTTACAGATTCTCACCCACGAGTAACGTGCCATCAAGCCCACTTGTGTGAGGGCCTGCCCGACTTTGACCCCGATGCGGCTTACTTTCTTTAAAATGTTGCACATCACACACACCGGCAAGCACTTCACTTTTGTGCCTCAGAACACAGTGTGTAAAACAACGGGCGATAAGACAGGAGTCATCGGTTTCAGCGGGATGCGAGTAATTTAATGAAGGCTACAGAGCTGTCTCACGCTACATCAACTCCCCCCCCTCCTCCTCAACCCCATTCCCCGTAGTTAAAGGCGATAACTGAAAGCCCCAGTGGACTGGGAGGTTCCACTTGATGGGCTCAGACTGGCTCAGTCAGCTCTCTTTAATGGAGGTAATGGCTGTTTGTCATCCTCAAGCCTTCGCTGCTCTTCCTGCCGCGCACCACTGCAGAGAAGGTGACTGCGAGAGCACCACAGGAAGTGAGGAGAGAGAGTGAGTGAGTGAGTGAGTGAGAGTCAGAGAGAGAGAGAGAGAGAGTGAGTGAGTGAGAGTCAGAGAGAGAGAGAGGGAATCAGTGAGAAAGGAAACTAAGGACCATCTCACTGGAGCAGTTGATTTTTTTATTTATTTTTTATATCCTTCCAGTCATGGAACATGCCTGTAAGTCTTCAACCTTTTGACATAAGTGTGTTTGAGTGTGTGTGTGTGTGTGTGTATGTAGATAGATATAGTGCTCTGCTTAAAATAGTTTATTAAGTTTCTTACATTTATTAGGCTTCATTCATTCATCTAAATGAGGTTATTAGGTTAAAATAGCATATAATGAGTGTTTTAGTTTGAAGCAGAGTGTTAGATTGTCTTGGTGTGATTTTGATCTTTTGCTGACATGTGCACTCTTGCACACTTTTTTACGTGCCTCACATTGTATTGATGTTTTCATTATCGGCTCACATTCTGGGAATCCAGCTAGCGTGATGTTTAATCATTGAATAAACACACACCGGCTAAGTGCTGGTGCTGTATTACGGTCCTATTTTTGGTCTGTGTCATGAGATGTTCGATTGGATTTGCAATGCTTTTTGTGTGTCATCATAGCATGGAAATGCTGCTAGTAGGTTCGGTCCCTCATTCTGTTGTTTATTTTTTGATAGCAAAGAGGAAACCTGACATTGATATTATTGGCAGTGAAGTGAAAATCTGACAGGAACTGTGGTATTCCTTTGATTGTATCAGCGCAGGTGTCACGTATACTAAAACACAGCAGAAGTTTGTCTGTTGCCAGTCAAGATCCAGCTGCTTTGATATCATGTTTTCCCACTTTTTAATGTCTTATGTGCATCTACATGTGCGTGATTGCGGCTCACACTAACAACCGGAGAACTTCCCTCTGGATATTTTGCAAAGCAAATTAGTATTTGTTTGGGAGTGGTTTGCAAAACCTTTTAGATTTGGGGTTTACATACGAGCAGGGTTATTCTTTCAAGGCAGGAGAACAGGGTCATTCATGCTGTGAAAAAGTTAGTCCCAGAGTTACTGAATGGATCTGCTGTATCAGTGGAAATGCACAGGAAATGAGGTGTAAGCTGTTAAAATAAATGAGGCATGTGACACCGGCTGTTATTGATCTGTTGGAGCTGAGGTTCGCAATATGAGTACGAATTTTTAAATAAAACACCTTAGAGTAAGTTAATGTGTATCTTCTTGTTTGCACTCAAAATGCAACCCAGCAATTCAGAAATGCTGTGAAAATGGCTGTTAAAGGTACAGTGAATGAAAAAAAGAACGAGGTTTTTATCAAAATAGATATTAACAATCTAATAAATGGTGTTTTATTTTACGTGTAGTGGGGGCAGCCATATTGAGATCACATGAGTACTTCTCATATTCCCTCAGTAATGCCTGAAACTTTTTACTCACTTTTACACATTGTACAGGCAATTAGATTTCACTTGAAAATTGAAAACCGAAACTAAACCTGTTATATGTTGCTACATGCTTGTAGCTAATTGTTAGTAACAGTCCAAAGATGATTTCTTTCTATGTCAGCCAGCAAGTAGTTAATAGCTGAACTAGTATATATTGCTATTTACAACATTTCTACACGTCTACTTTACAAATTGCAAGAAGGAAGAAAAATTTACAGCTTACTAATGTGCGTGTGCTATATATGCCCTTTTGTCTTTGTAAAGTGTACACTTACCACTGTATACAGTACCTGTATCCTGTCACATACTGTAAATCTGATGTTATCATGTGTTTAACTGAAAGATATAGGACTGCACCCCATCATTACAGCTAATGAGTTTTTCCTTCCGTTTAAGTGTCCTGGTAATACCTCTTATCATTGTGCAAGTCTCCCCTCAGCAGGTGACCAGTGTTAGTCTTCCCAATGTCAGGAGCATCATCAGCGGCTGTTCCCCTGCTTAGTGAAACTTAATGCTCTCCACTCCCCCTTCGATGTACTATTATTAAATGTCCCAGATTTCCAAATAAGAGCCATCCATGCTGGGGAAAATCACTTAGGCAGGATGTCAGGTATTGATCAACAAGGTTTGCCATACCTTGTTGTGCTCCATCATTGGGTAAACGGCCCAACACGAGCCAGTTGTCTTCAAAAACATTTCCAGCAATACATCATCTGGAGGTTTGTGCAGGCCATATCTGAAATTGTACAATTAGGTGATGCTTAGTTATCAGAACTGCTTGTTTCTCATGCAGCATAATTAAAGAAACATGCATGAGACGATTATCTTTAGATCTTGCTTAAATTTGCAGAGTTGAATCTGTGGTTTAGATATTTGCTTATCATGATAAGGTGCGAGAATCTTGACACGCTATAACTTTTCTCTGGGTTTAGAGTTAATAAATAAATCATCTGAGCAGAGGAAAGAACTAAATGGCATCACTAAAACAATAATTAGCTGCTATTTTGTGCTGAGATTGGCAGTTAATAATTAATGAGCTTTTCCTACGTTGTTTCCAGTGATGTTGCATTTAGGGGACTTGAAGTGATCATTGTGATCAGCAGAACCCATTACCCTTTACAATCTAAGGAGGTAGAGATAGTGGTAGATGAGCTGATGAGCAGTGTTTTGAAGACATAGACATTGTATCAACATTTGAGGTTTGTGTTTGTTTTGATGGGTTGCAAAAAGATCCGCTTTGCCGTTATTAGCTGTATGCCATTACTGTCTACCCGTATGCACTTAGGCTGCACTCTAGAGCAAATGGACAGATTTTTCTCTCTACACAAAGTCCAGACGTCTGTCTCTTGGGATATCGGACTACATTGGAATTCAGATTAAGCTTCTCAGATGTTCTCAAAAGAGTTCAGGTAGTGCATGTGGACAAACAGTCGTGCAAGTAAGTGAATACACTTCATTTGATTGAAAAGATTTACGTATTTTGATAAAAGTTCTTGACATTCTGAGAGGCGCTGGCAGTGATTCACAGTGTAAATGATCAAATCGCATCACACTGCATGCAAAAACATTCACATACCACTCCTGAGCTGCAAGTAGAAATGTGTGTGTTGTTGTACCCAAATGAGACATTTGCATTCAGATTGCATGCACTTGGTCAATAGATGGCAGCGTTCTCCGGGAATAGTGTCAGGATATGAGGAGGTGTGTTGAGATTTGATGACTAGCCACACACCCCTTTTGTTTTTAAACCTGGGCCGAGGCCATAATCGATGCATGTCAGGAACTCATTACAGAATACTGTGAGTCACTTCTTTTGTATGCATACTAATGTAGCCATCTTGAATAGTTCTCCAGAGATATTCTTTAACATGGAGATATTAATCACATTATTTTCAGGGTTATTAAGCTTAAAATAAACCGGTTGTTTGGCACAAACACAAATTGTGTCTCTATATTAAGGAGTATTTCACCTCTGCAGAATAGATGGAAAATCAAGATGATCTTTAATGAATGTGCTCTTCCAGCTGTATTGTTTTGGCTGTGTGTCAAATATTTGTAATGTGATGTGTATGAAAGTGGGTTATCAGAGTATACAAGGTTCTCTGTCAGTGTTTACTGAACAAATGCATACAGACCATGATATCAGACTGACGGGCCACTCTGACCACACACAAGCCATTTAGGACTTCTGCTAATGCCAAAAAAAAGGTGACATAGTAAGACTAGCTATATTTATTTAAATATTTTTAGGTCATCCTGCAAGTTTGCTCAGGCTCCCATAATGGACTCAATGACCCATTGGATGAGAAACACAGCTTTAGGTTAGAACTAGCTGCGTACAGTATATCTAGCTGTAGGAAACAGTTTACTTTCACTTAGTTGCTCTGCATTTTTTGGTTTCCCCTATTTGGGTTTGTGGCTGGTATACTAAACCACTATACTACTTGGTCACCCCTTTTGAATAAAAAATAATAATTTCACATGTTAAATAACAAAAATTAGTATGAAATAAGAAAGATTGCATGAACAAAGACTACACCAACAAAATCACACTACTTCAGCTGCTTGTACTCAGGGTTGTGGTGTTATGATGGTAGGAAGAGGGGAAGGGGTGGAGAGCTCATACTTGATGAGAACATTCAGCTTTGCTGTGTGCAAAACAATAGCTCACATCTCCAGAGTAGACTTGTTTTCGTAAGGCTTCCTGCTTTGAATCCCACCCACCACTTCTGCTTTGGAAGGGGGTGGGGGGCTAATCTGTGGGGCTTTTGGTCTCTTTTGGTTCATAGTGTGTCCTTTTTGTGTGCTTCCCTTTTTATGCAAAATAAATAAAGTGCTACCCTTGCAAGAGAACCATGACGTTCAAAAGACTATGTATAGTGTCATATAAGTGAGAAGTTGTCATAAGGGATGTGTCTCCAGTATAAGGTTTTGAATCCAATGTTTTAAATGACACAAATGTAGATTTCCGCTAGCAGTGATTTTTATATGTTGGGTTCAAACACCTTAAATGGTCAAACCTTGAAAATTGTCTCATTGTGAACAATAAAACCTCAATGACATTTAGTCAGACAAGGATAGGCTATTTTTATTCAGGTCAGGATGGGGCAAATTGTCACAGGTTATAAATGTAGTATTTATTATTTTAAATACAATGGCCAATAATATTTTTGTATGTTACTTGTTACTTTTTGCTGTTTCATTTAAAAAAAAAAAAAAAAAAAAAAAAAAAAACCTTTTCCTGAGAGCATTATTATTAAATACTATTTAATGGTTTGCACAACATGCCCCGCTCTTGATAGTCAATGTTAAGGTATGTGTTTTAACAGAAACTGACTCACTCGAATAAAAGTAGTGTTATGTAAGATAATCATGTCTGGAAATCATCAGTAATGAATGATTTTTAGTTTTAATACATGATGAATATTTTATTCAGCTTTATTGATCGCCTAGCCTACTCTCTTTGGTTAGATGATGTAAAACACAAGAAATCATTTTACACTGTCATTTCTTGATCAAAAATATTGTGATAGCAACAGATATTTACAACAGAATAAACCATGTTTTATGTTCATGTTAATACATTAAAGCAGTGTAGTCCGAAATAGCACTGACACAACTGATCTAGTATTTTCTAATGATGTCACTTTTGGACAACACATTATTACCCATATATATGTCGATGCTTTAAGCAGGGCTGAAGCAAGGAGGGGCTTGAAACTTCCTCCTTATGACCTCTGACTGCTTACAATCTGCAAAAAAAGGAATGACAGGCATTTCAGTCCGGAGACTCAAGAGTTCGAATGCGTGTCTTGCGACTTCACAAAGTATGGAAAAGCTCTTTTGAGAAGCAGCTCCCAGAGTCGAGGAGTGAGATGAGTGTCCTGTTATGTCGATCGAGTGGGCTTTGTTGCACAAGTTCTTGGGGCGTCGTATGATTTTTCTTTAGCGGCCCATTGAAGATCGCCATGGGCCAGACATCTGTCTCAAGCTTGTCTGAGGGAGCGAGCGGTAAGTGTCTGGAAGGGCTGGTTCTTCATTCACTGACCCGCTGTTTACTCACTCGCACCGCTATCTCAATCAACCCTCATGCAGGGAAGACTACATGAGTCCTTTTCTGTGGCAAATCAAGTTCATTATCAAGTCTGATAGTTGCACGTTTGCTTTCACGCAATCTACTGCTACCTACGTGATGCGACGAACTGAAACACTGTTATAATAATATTCGAAGCGAGCGCGTGGATTTTGTTTTGTCGCGTGGAGTGCAAGCGATCAACAAGTGGGGACTTTGTCAAGCGCATCTTTCGCGAATTTGAGGCGTTTGTGTTGATAGATTAGTCAACAGTAATATCCTTACTTGATAATGACGAAGAAACATAAATGTACTGACTCGTGCATTCAGGAAATGATTGTTTCACTCTGTTCTTTTGCTCACGTTATTTGTCGTAATATGTGCTGTCAAATCGATGGGCTGTTAGAAATTAAGTTAACTTACTTCCTAATTCGAGTCAGTGCATAGTTAAAAAAAAAAATTAGTCATTTTAACGGAAAAACGATAACGCTGTAAAACGATATTGTTTTAACATGTTACTTTAACTTAAATTACCATACTAAAACAATACATGCACGTTTAGGCTACTTAAAATGCATGCAAAACATTACAATAGGTTATTTTAAGTGTAGATTAATTTAGCATGTAGCCTATGACGGACTTTATATATTAGGAAGGGGCATTCCCAGAATCAGACTTGATCATATTTTATATAAAAAAAAGAAAAAAAATCCATCTTTTTTGTGTGTTTTATTAAGTATGTTTTACATTATTTAACTGTTTTGTGTTTGTGTGAATGACACTTTGCTAATTTGTTATTATTGGCTCAGAGAACTTCATCATGTGGCCTTCCATTGTTCTACATCCTGTATTAATGCATTGTACACAAACAATCAAATATAAGTATATTTTTAATTAACTGGCATGCTATTTCATACTGTTATAATTGTACCATCACTTTGTCATAGTAAAAAAGTGATAAAAGGCAGCTACCGCCATTTTTTTAAACTGTAAATTTAATAAAGCATTCCACATGCAGTTGGGTCATTCATTATCAAAACGCAAGTCTGAATTGCGGGTTTACTGGTTTTGGTTTCATTCAATACAAGATTAGTTCATGTTCATCTTCTCTGTAGACTGTTGAGACTGAGAGTGTTGAGTTTAAGCTATTTCTTTTTAAAAAGCAGCAACAGTGGCAGAAACGTCTTAGTATGCACCACAGTCAAGTTTCAATAACTACAATTCCAAGCAAGTACTTCACAATGCAGTGTTATTGTAATCTTAAGCTTCTTTCTTCATCAAATGTCGGATCACGAGCCGCTACCTTCATTTCCCCATAATTTCCATTACTGCCAGAGTGCTGTGATATAAAAGCTTCTGTTGCTATCAGTTTACCAGCCTTTAAAGGAAGGTTGATCAGATGTTATTTGTGTGTCCTCATGAACAGCATGCTTATTATGCTTTAAATGAGACTGAATCAAGATTTATTTGGAATGTATAGAAATTGACATGGATGTGAAAGGCCACAGATTTTATACCTCTCTATTAATTAGATCCAGAAGTAATCGGCACCATCTTTGTCTTAGGTCCAGTTTTTTAATCGTTTTATAGGAAAGGCTATTGCAAACATTTCCTTTATGTAAATAGCGGAACAAAGTGTTGAGTGTAATTGGCCTATTGTTTTTTTTCATTGGTATTATAAGGAACTGAGGCTGTGGGATTAGCCGGTGCTGCAACCAATTTTTAATACAAAGCTAGGTTTAGCATTTGCTGTAGGATTTATGCACTTACCGGATGTCAAAAAACAGGCTACATTCACTGTTAAAGAGTACATTTAAAATGGTAGTAACTGACAACTTTAACACTAATTCGTTTGACTTACTCTTCAGCATTACAGACTTAAAACATTGAGATAGTGAACGAATTATCAGCACGAGTGGTCTTTTTAGCCATCACAGATCTCTACAGCTGCTTTGTCTTTATATTTAGAAGCATAAGGCAAGTCAAATGTGCGATTGTTCTGTAAGAAATATGCTGTCAGGGATGTTGATATGAGCTACACTGCAATATGACTCCCGTGGACTTTTTAACCCTTTAGTCTCACATGCCTGCTTAGGAAGCCTTGGAGGTTTGAATAACTGATGGCTTTTTGTTTTCTGGTTATCATGATTATTTGTCATGTTTCATGCATTTTCAGTTGCCTCCCTTTATAAAGAGGAAGTGAACAATTCAGTGAACTGTACAAAGTCAAATGTGATAGTATTTGCTGCAAATTTGCCATAATGTGGATCTGGATGTTATAGTAAAAATTGTTCTGTATATTTTAGATACTTTTGGTGGTATGCAGTATATATTATATGTTTGCATGTTTCATGCAGACAGCCATCTTAACAGTGACAGAAGAGTTCAACGGGAGTTTGCAACACAAATTCTCGGTTCTTTGTTTTTTCTTTCTTTTCTTTTCTTTTTTTGCTAAACAATTCTCAGAATAAACAAAGCTCACAGTCTCCATTTAGGTTGAAATCAGAGGGTACTTTCACATGTAGTTTATTTGTGCCCTCCAAATGCTCTCAGTGCGGTTCAGCGCATCTATGTGAACAAACCAAGTGATCTCAGACCCCTCCAAAGCCCCTTTCACACTGCACGTCAGACCCGTCAAATTGCCGGAACATTGCCGGGTCGCCTTCTGTGTGAAAGCAACCACGTCCCGGGATTGATTCCCGCATTGAACCCGGGTCGGGGACCTAGTAACATTGCGGGGTTCGACCCGGGACGAGCGCTGTGTGAACAAAAGCCATATCTAATGCCGTGTTGAAGTAATGACGCACGTTATCGCACGACACTTTTACCGGCTGTTTTGAAGGAAGATCAACGTTCGCAACGAAAAAATATGTGCAAACTGTAATGAAGCAGAGATCAGTTAGTTCCTCACTTTCCGCGCTGACGCCGAGATCGTTCGCTTGCTTCAGTGAAAGTGTAGCGTGCCTAACGTTTTCGACTCGTACATTACACGTCACACACTGATGTCACGTGTCGTTACGGGATCTTTACGGGTTGTGTGTGAAAGCACGCACATATACCGGGTCATCACTGGCAGTGTGAAAGTGCACAATCTAGCGACCCGGGAGCAACTACCGGAACACTTTACCCGTGTATTTGCCGGAATGGCAGCGCGAAAGGGGCTCAAGTGATCTCAGACTCCTCCAAGTAACCACCTCCAGAGGTTGAGGTCCCGGTCCACTGTACATTTCATATCAACATGTATACCCGGAGGCTTGGGTGAAAGTTGCATGTGTGTAAATGACCTGTGTCTTGCATCTCTTTTTACAAGCAATAGAGCTGTGAGTTTAGTTACTTTTGAATACCATAAGGCGCACTTAAAAGCCTTTAATTTTCTAAAAAACGCCTTACAATCCGGTGCGCCCTATATATGAAAACAGTTCTAAAATAGGCCGGAAAATACGGTACATCCATTTTTACCCACTCATTGCTAAGAAATATAATGCAAAGATTCAGTATCAAAGCTGTTTTATTAATAAAATTAGAGGGACTCTTGAAAACAAGTTTCTATGCACCTGAATTTTTCTATGTGTGTGCAGCACACTCACTAATCTCTGTGTGTGAGTGATGTGTGTGTGTGTGCGTATACATATTTAACCATATAATGTATTGGGGAAATTTTGTAACCAAAAGTGAACAAACCTGACGAAAACAATCTCCTAAAATGTCCCTTTGGGGATGTCCTTATTTGTAAAACAGATATAAAAATGAAGTGACCAAGGTTTTTTTTTTTACTGTAAAAATAAAAAGTTTTCAGTGAGCGGCAAGGTTCATTTTGGAATATTCCAGGGATTTTTGGAAGGTTTTCGGAAATTTACCAAAATTTTTTCCACCCCTTAACCTTAGTGAGGGGAAGGCTTAGGACAGGATAGTGGCCCTCCAGGACCGGAGTTGCCTATCCCTGGTTTAGGGTATGTGTTGGGATTATCTTATAAAATCTATAACGATCTGTATATGAAAACAGTAGAAGTCTATGTAATGTCCCCATTTAGATAGCTAAGTAAACTTGTGCGATTGTCAATGATAACTGCACATTAATATAGAATAGTGATTTAACTGACTTGGACCTGTGCATTAAACAGTTTAATTCTAGCCAGCCAATCAGAATCAAGTATTCAGACAGACCATGGTATAATATTATATAATTCTTTAGAAAAAAAACATTAATCACTACAACTTAATGAAATATGGCTTGTTGTGAATTAAAGAAAAACAACAACAACAAAAAAGTTCCAATTGAGACTGACAGCTTTTCCTCACCCCCTTCCCTGTCCACTTCATTTTTCACATTTTCCAGGTCAGACTCCAGCTGCTCCAGATTCCACTGCCGTGAAGAAGCTGGGGTCTGAGTTCTTATGAAGTTGTTGTGCGAACAAGAGAGAATCTAAAAATCACAGCAGTGCTGAAGAGGACAAAGAAAAGAACTGGGTTCTCTTTTGAGTCCACCATATTGTGAACACCATAAGTACTGATGTCACTTTTGGCAGGTTTCCCTGGTTCACTTTAAGACACTTTTCCCCTTTCACAAGTTCACTTGAAGACACAAGTTCACTTTTAACAATTAGGGAAACATCCTGAGACTATTATAACATGTCTGTCTTAATGCTTTATTTTTTTAAACTCTTCATGCAACTGTAAACTGCATAAATCAAACTGGCATCATGTCCAGTATTTCAACTGTAGCTCTACTCTTATTCTGCAGTGTCCACACCTGTTCATCTTTGCCCTTCAAATGTATTCTTCTTGCTCCGTTGTAAAGCGGTGTCCTCTTTGTTTTAAATGTGCTTGATCCTCTGAAGGTTGATCTCGGGGACTGTGCGCATCGTTGGGAGTTCTGGGGGTAGCACATTCTTTTAATAATCCAATCAGAGGCCAGCTGCCTGTTGGCAGGCCAATGGAGTCTAGGGTCAGTGGCTCCTTGGGGAGAATTGATTAGTAAAGAGGCGCTGTGGCATCCTCATGATGGTGGTGAATAGACCACAGACATGTCTTCTACACATTCCTGTCACATGTGTTTGCTAATGAATTCCCTCAGTGTAGTGTGAAGAACAGAAAAATATCCTGTTTGCTGGTCAGATTTTGGACTCCTAGAGATGATTCGTGATGCATTTGGAAGCAATGTGTGTTAAGCAGCCACATAAGTGGTGTATTGATGTGTTGCAGAAGCTTGCACTCTTAAAAATAAAGGTTTCAAAATAAGGTTTTCATAGCAACACTCCCCAACAAACCTTTCAGTGAACAGTCCTTTGAGTAACCATATTTTTTCTTAGTGTGAAAATCATTTGTAGAATGATGAATATATTTTTTTATATAAAAAAACTTTTTTTTGTGCAATTGAAAGATTCCGTGGATGTTAAAGGGTTAGTACACCCCAAAATAAAAATTCTGTCATTATTTACCCTCATGTTGTTCTAAACCGATACGACATCTTCAAAACACAAATTAAGATTTAATTTTAATTTTAATTTGATCAAATCTGAAAGCTGTCTGACCCTCCCATAGACTGCAATGCAACCGAAATGTTCCCAGGTCCAGAAACATATTAAAGAAATCAGTCACAGGGGCTACATTTTGCAAAGCTATGATAATACTTTTCGTGCGCAACGAAAACAAAAATAACCTAATTTATTTAACAATTTATCTCCTCTGAATTCTGTCTTCTACCATCAATGTAATCTACGTTGTTTATGTTTGTGGTGTGAAAGCATGCACATTAACGTAATCAGCATAATTAGAATTGTTTATGCTTGGGGGAAAGCATGTGTATGCACTGTGATACTCTCTAAAATAGCGAAAGACAAAAACTCTGGGGAGAAGAGTTTTTGAATATTGTTATTTTTGTCGTCTTTGCACACAAAAAGTATTCTCGCAGCTTCATAAGATTGAAGTGGAGCCACTGATGTCACATGGACTATTTTACCGATGTCCGGGAACTACATTTCTGGACCTGAGAACATTACAGTTGGGTTACTGTCTTTGGGAGAGTCATAGAGCTCTCCAATTCCATCAAAAATATCTTAATTTGTCTTAATATTAATGGTTTTATACACACTTCACAGCAGTTCAGTCAGTGTTAGGGGTGTGCCGGTTTCAGAATTGGTGATGACGGTTATGACATGAGTCAAATGTGATGTGTTCATAACATGACCGTCGGGGGGGGGGGGGGGGGGGGTGTTAGTGGATCTGCGGTAGAGTCAATTGGTTGATCTTGGAGATAGCGGGTTCACTCCGTGTCAGCGCGCGCTCTGATCGATAAAGGGCCAGAGATTTCAGACCTCCGTTTATTAAGGAGATCTGTCACAAAACTCATCATCCGCGCCAATGTTTTTTGAGCAAATTTCAAAGCTGCACCCGCCCGCCATCCGCTGATTGTTTTGAAGTCTATGGCGATGCAATGCTTTGCTGATGCGAGCCGCAAAAAAAAGCCATTGTCGGTTCTAGAAAGGATGCAGCAAAGATATTTAATGCTAATGTATGAGGCATAGGCCTACGCTGAGTTTCATTTACGATGAGATGCGCTCAAGTTCACAGTGCAGTGCAAGTGAACGCGGCGCGCTGGTGCTTCCATGTCACGGTTATCATTGTCTGCTATATTTGCTTTTTATTTATTAAAATACATGCAATTGGTTGATGAACCATTTATGAAAATTAAGATAAAATTTGTACAAAACGAAATTCGTTTTTAAGAAAGGTTTTCTACAAAGCAAAATTTTATGAAAAGGTAAATATCATGTCTGACGATTTACAAAACTTCATTAAGTGGTAAAAACCATGTATGGATATTGACTTTTAAGAGCATAGTTTTAGAGCTTGAGCCTACTTCTGCTGCGTGTCTTGAGGGTAGAATATTCTGTCTGGCTATTTAACAACATAATCTTTTGATTATCCACTATAGGCTCCTATGAAACATTTAATAAATAATAGAGTGAACCATTACAACTTTGTAAATGTGTGGAAAATGTCAAGCAGTCATTCTATGGAGATTTTGAGAAAGGACCGTTATGTAAAGTGAAAGACGGCTAAATTTGTTTCTCTTTCTGTTTGTATATTAGTTGGCTTGTGTCTTGTTGGTATTATCAGAAACGAGCGATAAAATCTCATAGTTGAGATGCAAGAGTCAGGAAGTTACTGTCTCCAGAGCATTTAAAGGGATATTTTTCGAAAAATGAGAAGTTACTCAATCTTATGTAACTCCAAGCATCACAAAAAATTTGGTGGTGGATTTATTCTGAAGCTATTTTCACTTATAAATTGCTCATGAATTTTACAAATAATGACTAAGAAATAGAAGTAGAAAGACTGAAATAGTATTTTCTTGTAAAACATGCTGCAGTTGTCATACAGTGCTTCTGACTTTGAATATATTTTAGGAAATATTGAGGTCAAGACAATATTGGACTCCACTGACCTCCAATAAATGGAAGAAAATACCAAAAACAAACAAACAAAATAAAGTCTAAAGTGTCCTTTGGAAGACTGTTATTTTTATAGATTTCTTAATCGGGCCAGGCCAGACAATGACCCATACACACACTGACCCAGGTCTTTACTGCAATTCTGCAGAGAACAATGTAAGTGTGTGTGCATTTTCTTGAACTGATAAATGGTGTCACTGCTTTGGAGCCTGACTCTTTGTTTATTGTTCTCAGTTCTTTGATGTCGTTAAGGCATGTGGAAATGCTCTCGTGATCATTTTACACTTCATCTGGCAAGGTGGGCCTGTGACTTTAGGTCTGCTGTTCTGTTGGATTATGTTTGATGAACGGGTTTAATATCTCTTTGTGTAGCTCATTTGGAAAAGCTGCACCTCTCTGTCAGACTCAGAATCTGTTCGTTTTGCAAGCTAAGAAGAAATAATGTAAGGGTGGTGTGAGAGAGAGTTTAGTTCTGGGCTGAATCACAAACCTTAAACCTTAAGTGAGCATCTAACCTAAAATAATCAATCGGTTCTGGGATTAAGGGTCTCCATTGACTCATTTTCATATGCTTGTAGATGACACCTACTACAATCACTTTATTTACTTCCAGAGTTCCCAAATCCCAATTTTTGATATATATTATAAATAATCTATTATTGTAAGAAAAAAATCCAAGTATATGGTGTTTTTTTAGTTTATGGAAAATGTTTATCAGTAACTAAAAACCAACGTGCTACATTTACTGTAAATATATTTCAACACTGTTAGCCATTCATTCAGAATTTTGGTAACAGTGTTGCCGTATATACTGTATACAGTATTCTTCATGCATGTACAGTACATTACGGTTCTCTTACACTACCAGTCTCTTATGCTGACCAAAGCTGCATTTATTTGATAAAAATACAGTCAAATATTGTTAAGTACAATTAAAACTGCTGTTTTCTATTTTAAAATCTAATTTGTAATTCTTTGAGTAGAAAGTTCAAAAGAACAGCATTTGTTTGAAATGGAAATAATTTGTAACATTAGGTCTTTACAGTTAATAAATAAATATCTTCCTCCAAACTTTTGATCAGTGAGCTGTGGCTTGCAGTCAATGTTTTCTAAAGGTGGGGCTCTTCTAAAGCCTGTTTTTGTATGCTGTTTGTGGAAAGAGACAGCTAGTTGTTCTTGTTGCTTAAGGGTGCCCTAATGTGTGTTGTTATGGTCAGAAACATTCACTCACACAAGTATTTCCTGTTGGCAGTTTTCCATTGTTTAGGGGTCAGCTCTGTTTTTTTTTTCTTTCTTTTTTTCTTTTTTTAAATTCAGCTCATTCAAAATTATGTTCTTGCTGCGATTCACTTTTAGTGGACGGACTGGAAAAATCTTCTCTGGCCAACTGTGATGTGGTGGTGGGAAGCTCGCAGTCTCCTCAGCTGAAAGGAAAGGGGAAGCTCTCTTCTCTGGGCAAGATCTTTAAACCTTGGAAATGGAGAAAGAAGAGAACCAGTGATAAGTTCCAGGACCTCTCAAAAGGTACATCCCCTATTTATTAAAAGCAGTTTGCTTGAAGGTTAATGCTTAGAAAAACACGTCCAACTATGTATATTCAGAGTGCAGTCTTTCAGTCATACCCTCTTGGCTTTTCATGATGCTCCCTCACAATTTAATGAAAGTTACATCATCCAGTATGACATTCAGTTGGTGATTGTTGGATGTATCATAAAATTTATTACACACATTACAGCTGGCTGCAGCCTGCACTTTCACTGAACTCTGTAACCATAAAGTAGCCTAAATATAACAAACTGTCTCCTTCTTCATCTTAGTTCTGGAGAGGAAAATATCCACCAGGCAAACTCGAGAAGAACTCATAAGAAAAGGTGTCCTTATTCCAGACCAAGGTGAGATTTTAAATAAAGTTCTCTAGCCTCTAGAAAAAACTATTTGATTATTTATTGTTGGTTTATAGTACACTATAAGTATGGTTTCCTGAAGCAACCCATGTTTCAATGGGGTTTTATGGAGGAATATTCTGTGTTCTTCATGTATAAAGTGGTGCTGGTGGGTTATCGGATGCAATCTCAAATCTTTAACCACTGTGATACCACCACCTACTGTAGAAGACTGACTCATTAGAACTTTTCTCAATGTCTGTAGCCACAGTTACCGCTACATAAATAACTGATATTCATAGGGTGCCTTGGCAATAAAGAAAACTAATTTGATCTACCACCCAGGAATGTTTTCCATTTCAATGGCTTTGATTTATGATGTCCATATAATAAAAGCTAAACACTTCCTGGACTTACTGTTCATATCCAGCATTTTGAAAATGACACAGACTTTGTGAGAACAATAGAATCCCTCCCAATCTTCAGGCTCGGAGTAAAGATTTTCAGTAATACTTTTATTAGTGGTATTTGGGCTTCTGTTGAGCTCTCAGTCTTCTGTGAGGAAACCAGAGCTTTTTATAAGAACATCCGGGGAATTACTTGAATATTAATGCAAACAAAATAGTGTTTTTACTGAATAGCAGGAATTTAGTCTTGCTTTCATGATGACTGAGTTATGTTTGCCTATCTTTTAGATGATTCTTTGAACACAGAGACCTTGAATGGTCATGCAGTGCCCAGTGGAGTTACTGAAAAGGTCAAAGTAGACATTGAAACTACAGAACTGGTCTCCGAAGAGAAACCAGACTTGGCAGCAGTGGCAGAGGACCCAGAAGGTACTGTTTTCTGTTTAGTCTCACAAAATAAAGATGCTGAATCTTCAACGTGAGTTTAACCGTATTACTATTCATCTGTATCTTTTGATGTTTTAAGCTCATGCCACTAATAAGTTAAATCATTCAGTCTAACTGGAGGGTCCTTTCATTGGTTTTGTGGCATGCTCACGTTGTGATCTTTAAGTTTCTTCACAACAGTGATCCGTATTAAAATAGCTCTTTCAGTGTAATTTCTGCACATCACACCATCTTTATCATTTCATATCATTGTGGCTGAACATTAGTTACATCAACACTTGTACTGAGAAAGACTGGCGCTAAGATTATAGTAGTAGGTGTTTGTCTAGAGGTAGTTTGAGCAGTGCTCAATGAGATGCAGATGTGGTCAAGTTTTTAATAAACTTTACAAATGAAGTTATTTGTAGAGCAAGGACATTTCCTGAGATGGTTATTTCCAGAGTGTGTTTGTTTTTATTCACTGAGTTGTCTATAGATTTGGTTCAAGTTATTAAAAGCATTTTTATAAATAACATCTACATCCATTTAGGTAATGGGCATTATGTCATTTAGACTGACATCATTTTGGATTTTTATTTTTATTTTTATCAGAGCTGTGGGCAGAATTTGTGGCTACAGTCATAAGATGCGCAATGGCAACGTCAAAACCCTTTAATGTTCTACAACAATTCTGTAATTGTTTCCACCACTTTTTCTCCCACAATTGAGTATATTTTACTCTTCGTGGGGCTAATCTTGGAGAGGCCTTTGGCAATGGATTCACTAAAGCATTACACCACTTGAGGCGTTTCTGCTGTCCCTACAAATACCCGTTTAAGGATTTGAAAGAATTCTCACCAAGGCTGCATTTATTTGATAAAAATGTACAGTAAAAACTATAATTTTGTGCAAAAATTATAATAAAAATTTGTTTTCTGTTTTTAAGTGTAATTTATTGCAACTGCTAATTTGGTGAAATGCAATACAAACTACTGTTTCCTATTTTACTAAATTTTAAAATGTATTTTTCAGCAGCCATTACTCTAGTCTTCAGTGTCGCGTGATCATTCAGAAATCATTCTAATATGCTGATTTGCTGCTCAATAAATATTTCTTATTATTATCAATGTTGAAAACAGATGTGCTGCTTAATATTTATTTGGTTGAAACCTTCATTTTTCAGGATTCTTTTAAATGAAGTTCAAAACAGCATTTATTTGAGAAATAAACCTTTATAGCATGATAAATTTTTTCATTGTCACTTCAGATCAATTTAGTGCATCCTTGCTGAATAGTTATGTCATGATGTATAACAATACTGTAGGCTGTTTAGTGTCACTTCTTTAGTGCTCACGTGATCAGAGCTTTGTTGTGAGGGTCTTCTTAGTATTTAGGGTGCTCTGCTCCTCTCTGCTCCTGTAGAGAGGAATGACAGCCCCCAGGCCAGTGAGTCAGCCCCTCCAAAAACCCCTACCAAAAAACATCAGGCCACACCCCAAAAACCCTCCAGTGAGACCACAAGCACAGGCGTGAAGAAAGTGGGCCAAGCAGGGGGTAAAAAGGTAACCAAGAGCACCAATAAACAGGTCTCCGCTCCTCCACCCAAACAAACCACACGAACTGCCGCTCGTGGCAATGGTAAGTACACGCGTCAGTGATGTGAACAGAGCATCATGTTTGCATGCGCGGTGAACAAGATCTGCATGAAGGGCTCCTGTTTGCGTCTCTTTCCCCCTGACTGGTATCACCAACTTGGTCTATTGAGGAATATTTCGAAAAGGATCTATATGCGTTATTTGTGAAAGGGAAATGCATAGTTTGCTAGACAGCTTTTTTTTGTTATATGATTTAACTATCTAGGGATTTGTATCCAGTTCTGTACAAAAGTGACATCCTGACTCATTTGTGTCCCAGTATGGCTTTCATGTGTTGTTTTTGTGCTTGCATTACATGTGTGCTGTCTCATTGGTTAAACACATTATAATCTTTTATTGATGTTTGCCTTTGTCTGAATATAATGGTACAATAAATGTGTTGCATTTTGCATGTAACTGGGACTTTGTGCATGTTCAGCATGTAATCACACTCATGTAATAGTCTATAAATGGGCTTATTGTTTGTGCTATTCCTTTGTCCTTTTAACTATTCATTGCGTGTCTCTGGTGCGGCTCATCATTGGTGGGGCTTGAAAGCTTCCTCTTTTAACTGATAAAGCATTTATTTATTAAAATAATAATAAAAAGTTTTTTTATATATATATTTTTATTGTGTTTTATAGTTTTGTACTTCCTGGCTCTTGTGAATGTTAAACTAAACTCATATATTTGGACAGCAGTGACCTTCACATAGGAAGTTTGTTTTTATCAGTGACCCTGCATGTGAACATGAACCTTTTTATATTTTTATATTTTAGTTCTCTAATTATCTCTGAATATACAGGTTTTATTATTACAAAAAAAAAAAAAAAACATTTAAAATGCCATCATTGTTGTCGATGTGTCCTTAAACTCATCATTTAAGATCTCTTATTCCCTTCAATTTCTTCGCAGCTAAACCTTCAAATCCTAAAAAAACTGCAGGCACATCCAAGAGTTCCTCTCAGGCCTCAGGACAGTCTTCTTCATTGACCAGCTCCAAGACCCCAAAGAACAACAGCTTAGAAGCGCAACCCAAGTCTGCCAAGAAAACCGAACCTTCCAGGTCACCACGGCCCCCTTCCAAACCCTCATCTGAGACCACGGAAAGCTCTTCTAAAAAGGACAGAAAGAAAAAAGAAGTGACGTCCAGTATTGAGAAGGCTGAGGAGACGTCTCAGAATGGGAAGGGTGCCAGTCATCTTTCGGAGTTGTCTGCAAAGAAGGACAAAAAGCAACCCTATGTTAACCAAACCACAGAGGAAACATCCTTCTCTGGATCTTCCAATGGACTTTGTTCAGACACTTTAGGACAGCCTGTGAGCACAGAGAGTGAAACGGAGAAAGAGAGCGCAGTGGTAGAACAGACACAGAGGTCAGTTTACATGTTTTCATTTTTCATGTGAATGTTTAGTATCACCTTGCAAATTCTGTATTTCCTCTGTTGTGCTGTTGATTTAGATTATATAACACATTCTGTGTGCCGTGTGTGCTTACTCTATATTTCCCCTACAGGTAAAACTATTGTTGCTGTTGAGTCCTGCTCTGTCAAATGTCTAATCAAATGTCATGCTCCAATCAAATGTCTGATAGATCGGGGTAAACTTGCACAACAATGTGCACTACTGTTCAAAAGTATGGGGTCAAGACTACTTTTATTTGATCAAGAATATTTGTATATATTTTCAAATGTATTTTGTTCCTGTGAGGACACTGCTGAATTTTCAGCATCATTACTAGCCTTCAGTGTTACATGAACCTTCAGAAATTATTCAGATATGCTCATTGGCTGCTATTATCAAAAAATAAAGATATATATAATATTTTTTCCTTTTGTAGAAACCATACTTTGTTCAGTGATCTTTGATGAATTGAAAGTTCAAAAGAACAGCGTTTATTTAAAATACTTTTTTAATAAAAATGTTAAAGTATTTACTGTTGCTAATGCCATTGCTGAATAAAAATAATAATTTCTTTTGAAAAACACCCATACTGACACCCTGAACTTTTGGCCAGTAGTGTAATTGTTTCTGCTACGTAAAGAATTGTTCTTTTTTCAGTTTTACTGTTTATTCATAGTTTTCCAAAATGGTTTTGCAATAAATTTTTGATGACACATCAAATAGACCTTGATCTTGTAACTTGCGTGACAGGAAATGTGGCTAATGAAAAAGTTGTAGTAATATACACTAGTGCGTTGTCTAGTACATTATCACATGATTATGTGTATAATCAACTTCTTAGCTAGACCTACAGCTTTACAGCAAAACACCTCACTGAAGGGCTTACATGATGATGAATCAGGGTGTATGTTGGACAATGTCAAACTTGTGCTACTTACAGTGTGTAGTAAAAAAAAAAAAAAAAAAACTCTGTTGCTCACCTCACATATGAAGTGACTGAAGTGAAGTTTCTTAAAGGCACAGCAGCCAATTTATCTCAAAGAGTTAAAGAGAGGGTAGAAAATGGTCATAAACTAAATTATGACTTTTGGCACAGAAAAACTTTACTCAAATTCTAAATAGAACTCCAGGAAATGATTCATGATCCATTTAATGTCTTGAATAAGTTAACCTCTTTCCCTTATTTGATTATGTAAACTGATTATAATATCTGCTCATCCCAATGAATGTTTTAGCTAGACTAAAAGACTATTTTGCTTTGCCTTTTGTAGGACTGTTGGGACTGATGAGGGAGAGAGACAACAAACTGTAAATGTGGAAAATCCAGACGTGACTATTATTCCTGACTCCGTTCGAGAAAACCAGGCCAACGACTCTGATTCAGATGGACCTATACTCTACAAGGATGATGAAGAGGAGGATGAGGAGGATGAGTATACCACTAGTATGTGTTCAAAGTCTGGTTTGTGTTTTAGATCCCAACCCCTTTATTTTTCTGTTTATGTTCTTTCACTTAAGGCATTTAAAAAGACACCTGAGCTCAGTTTTCTAACTGAAAGGCCTTAAGTATGCTGCTTTTCTGCATATGACTTTAGAGTATTCTAGTAGAGGTGTGTCTTCAGCCTAATGTTTATGTATAAATGAGACTACAGTAAAGATTGATATATTTCCAAGAGGTTTCATTCTTGGTATCTGCTGTTTAGAATTTTCTCTTGGATCACAGCTTTGCCAAAATTCTTTGAAGCTACAAGCCTTTAGTTTGTCAAACTGGAAAAACACGCTGTGTCGAGTCAGCTTTGCTTTCTGACACACCGGTTACCATGCAGTCTCTGCTGCTAGTGCATTATGCACAATACATTCCTGCAAAGACTGACGCCTGTTTCTCGTTTTCTGTTCTTTCCACACTGATGTGAAGATGCTTCACTGGTGTCAGAATACAAATAAGTTTTTTTTTTTTTTTTTTTTCTAGGGTTGCACTGGAACTGTCCAGAGCATATAAGCCAATAATAATTATCATATAATGGCAGATAACTAATGAATGGGATATATTGAAATATCTACCATTTTGTCTAAATAACTGAAAAATAAAACACACACATAAAACTTTAAGATTAAAATGCTGCAACTGAATTAGGCATCACAACATTATAATTTACATTTAAAAAATTGAGATTGTAAAATTTGGTAGAAAAAAAATGCATTTATAGTCTCACATATTTTTTTTCATTAAATTTAAAGGGATAGTTTATCCCTTATTCTAAATTAATTAAATTTAGAAGGTAATTTTTAAAGAATGCTGGTAATCAAGGAGTTGAGGGTCCATAGTATTTCATCATCCCTACTTATGAAAGTCAAAGGGGACCAACAAATTTGGTTCTTCAGAACTCTTCAAAATGTCTTCTTTTGTGTTCAACATAAGAAAGACTCTTATACAGGTTTAGAAAGACACAAGGGTGAGTAAATTTCATTTTTGGATGTACTATTCCTTTAAGTAAGTGTCATTTTTATATTTAGATTACATTTGCTATCATCAACCATCAATTACAATTAAACGTCACAAACTCAGCCATTATATACAAATAAATATCCATCAAGCTGTAATGATACTTTAAAAAGGGCTCTAATATTGGCTAATAACCAATACATGGTACCAATATATCATGCAATTTTTGTTTGTAGGCTCACTTGCCAACAAAATTCGCCGCAAGGACACACTTGCCATCAAACTTGGTAACAGGCCCAGCAAGAAGGAGCTAGAAGAGAAGAACATTCTCCCACGGACCTCAGAGACGGAGCGACAGGAGCTATGGCAGCAGATTGGCTGTAAACTAGTGAGGTACATTCAACTCTGCTGTTCTGTATTGCTAATATGTTTTGCACGCTAACATTGTCCATTTATTAAAATCAATAATATACTGTCAGTCAAAAGTTTGGATACACCTGATTGAATTTTTGTTTCCGGTAATCTTGAGATTTTTGAGAAGTATAAACAGGGCCTGTTTTTTTTTCCACTACAAAACACAGTCTATAGATTCATTAATAGTCTTTGTGGTTTCCCCTGACTGATTCTTGTTTTCTCCTCCCATAGACGGCTGAGCCAAAGGCCCACCACAGAAGAGCTTGAACAGAGAAATATTCTGAAACGTATGTCTCCTCTGTCGCAATCTCATTTACATAGTCTGTAGACAGTTGCTTTGTTTTGGATGCCCAGGGCTTTAATGTTTGTTCTTGCTTATTGCTGCCTCTGATGTTGGAGAGACGTTCACTGAGTCACAGGCATCGCTATATGTCTCAATTCCTGTCGTTCTGCCTTTTCTGTTGCCTTGGTTTTATGTGATATGACTGATGAAGCCTAGGAATGTGATGGAGGAGCTCTGCTCTCACAAGCTGTAAGCTATATTCTGACAGATAGGAAGGTGTAAGCAATTCAACAAAGAGTTGCCTAAAGCTCGCTGCTTACCTGAGAGATAACTGATCTTCACAGAAAATATGTCCCAAATTTAGAGTTATGATATATAATAAACAAGTAATTATTTTAGTTTCCTGACCTGAGGTACATTATTAAATAAGATATCGATAAGTGAAGATATCCGAAGAAGCGTAATATTGATTCGAATTTTTAGGTTTTCTTATAGATGGAAAAATAAAAGTAGGTACATAATTGTCACTTGATGTGTTTGAATTTTAAAGCAAATATTGGTCATTTGATAGGATAAAACTGCACATTGATAACAAAAATCTTTCTTGTATCCCTTTAGAGAAAAATGAGGATGAAGAACAAGAGGCCAAGCAGGAGATTAAAAGAAGGCTATCCCGAAAGGTACAACCTTCTGCAGTCCACTAGACAGTCAGATTATCATCATTATTAATAACATAAGGAAAAATAGCTTTGGTAAATCACGATTATGACATCAGTTAAAATTGTCATAATTCTAAAATAATGGACAATTTTCTGTCATAACTGACTAAGTATCTCATAATTTTAACTTCTTGTGTGATAATTCTGTTTCCTCTAAGCATGATTTTTTTCTTATGTGGCAAAAATGGGCTTCCATAGAAGTGAGAAATGTCAGATATTAAAACATTACAGGTGTCAATTTAATTTATTGCTCCAATTTCTAATAACCCATAACCTGTTACTTGAGCATAATGCTGCAAGAAGTTATGAATCATAATGAATCAAAATTATCGCTGTGACATCATCTAGTGGAAAATAGTGGATTGTGGGGCATTGTGCCATCTGCTGGCCTTACAAGGAAGTCAAATAAAATATCAAATGTGTGCAAAGAGACTAGCAGCTCACTCAATAGAGACTAATTGACATTTTGGAGATGTAGTTGAATTTAATTATTTTATGACGTTCCTCTGCTATTGTGAAATTAGATTAAAGAGTTAACTTGGTTATGTCTGTAACCCACTTGCTAACTCCTAATTACAGTGGGTGAGGTGTAGTGGGGAATGTAAAGGAGTTTTTTATTCCTGATGTGCAAGTATGTTCTATATTATGGAGAGAATTAGGCCAGAGGATGTTATCAGATAGACCAGATCTATAAAATGGTTCAATAGTTACAGAGATTTTCTCAAAACTGACCTGTTCTAGCTGAA
Source organism: Carassius auratus (assembly GCF_003368295.1). NCBI lineage: Eukaryota > Metazoa > Chordata > Actinopteri > Cypriniformes > Cyprinidae > Carassius > Carassius auratus. Next base: position 10,316,080 of record NC_039280.1, read on the forward strand.
ACTGCAATAATGGACACTGTTTTTCCATTCAGTCACATCCAACCTGCTTCATTATCAAAGAAGAAATTGTTTGACATTCATCGTTTCACTTACTGTACATATGCTATTACTTAGGCTAGAAGGAACACGTTTAACTCCTTTTAAAGGTGACTGCACTCACATTAAAAGGTGACTTGAGGAATTGCTCTGTGTTTCTAGCTCAGCGTCCGGCCCACAGTTGCAGAGCTGGTGGCCCGTAGAATTTTGCGCTTCAATGAATATGTAGAGGTCACAGAAGCAAAAGACTATGATCGCCGTGCTGACAAGCCCTGGACCAGGTTAACCCCTGCAGACAAAGTAAGGCACTCTTCTCTTACTGTGCATGCTGTGCTATAGAGAACTCTGAAGATGCACCTCACAAATGCCACACATGCACATACACCATGCCAACTGTTGAAAGTGTGTGTTTGTGTGTATTTTATTTTTGTAATATATATATTCAGTTTTTTTTATATATATGTAATTCTGTTTTAAAAGACATTGGGAATCATAAACTAATGCAAATCGCTCTTTTACTGTAAATTAAAAGATCTCATATACTGTAGATCATTTTAGATATTCCAGAGCACATGTGCTTTAATGGTTCTCCCAAAATAGTAGTTCAGTCTAACCAAAAAATGAAAAACTCTGTAAATATTTGCCCTCATACAATTCTAAACCTGTTGAACACAGGAAATCATATGGATTAATAGTGTTTTTATAAGACTTTTTTTGGCACTTTGACAGGCTCTGGTATTGTTTTCTGGACAAAAGTTATTTGCTCCAAAGACACATTTTCATTCTATACAACCATTCCTTTATGATTTATAATAAATAAACAGGTTAAAGAGTCATTATCTATATTTTTACCTATAAACTCTGTAAGTGTTTCTCTTGTATAATTTGGAGAAGAGTAAATCTGGACAGTGTTATCAGTAAAATAAGTGTATTACTTTTGTATGGTCACAGATGCCACCTACTGGGCCTGTGACTTATGCATTACAATATGGTAATAAACAACAGCTCGAATACATGAAAATGAAGAGTGCTGTTTTAGTGATGTGCTATAATTATGAATAAATATATTTCAAATAAATGCTGCTCTTTTTAACTTAATATTCAATAAAGAACACTGCAAAAAAATGTATCAGGCTTTCGTCAAAACATTCAACATTGATAAAAAAATAAGAAATGTTTCATAAGCACCAAACTGGCGTATTAGAATGATTGCTAAAAGGATTGTGAGACTCTGAAGACTGGAATAATGGCTGCTGAAAATTTAGCTTTGCCATCAAAGGAATAAATTACATATCTTTAACATTTAGACATTTCTTACTGATCATAATCTTTTAAATGGGTAGTGTATTATAAAAAATAGTTTGTTTCCGAAAGCGTTTAATTTTACAAAATCTCAGTTGTCTTTGTCACTAATGGCCTCTCTTTTTCTCTTGCCACAGGCTGCTATACGTAAAGAGCTTAATGAATTTAAAAGCAAAGAAATGGAAGTCCATGAAGAAAGCAAACGGTTTACCAGGTACGTTTGTGTGCTAGCGGCCGGATCAGAGGAGGATGAATTTAAACCTTAGTGGGAGACGAGTAAAGCACTGAATAGACATTACAGAAGGTCTTCAGTCAGTATAATGTTTTATTTCCATAATAACTGAACATTAGCCTTTCGTTGACCTGCAGTCCACTGCAGTTCATTTTTCAATACGACTTTGTCAGTCGGTCAAGGCAGAAATTGCCCGTTCCCACAGTAAATATTCTTGAAGTCCTACAGTATGTTGTGAACATGAGGGGAGTAATCCTGAAATCCAGCGAAAAGTCACATGGTGGGAGGTGGTGCCTCTATGATTGGCCGATTGTCTCGTGTCTATCATCTGTCGTTCTGCAGATCTCCTTGAATGGGTCAAACTGCTGTAAATGCATAGTCAAAGTGCAATTACTTTGCATCTCTTATGTATTAGCCATCTGTCAGTATGTATCTGGGACCCTTCTTTATCTGTCAAGTGGCATGATAATAAACTTGCCAGTGATAAAAAAAAAAAAAAAAAAAGATGCCATCAGCTGCTCTTTCCACTGCCTCGTTTCCTCTAAATATTGCTCAGATCTGTTCTGCGTCCCGTCTGCTGGCATCGCTGCTAAACTAGCGTCTGCTCTCTCTGTTTTGTGGCAGGTTTCATCGGCCCTGAGGCGGTGCCTGGTTGTGGGGGTTCTGGACAGCTACTATCTCGAGGCTCTCTCTTCCGGTCTCTTCGCCATTGCTTCCTGCTGGGAGACTAACAGACTGGCTCCCTGCGGCAGCCGGCTCTTCTCTGGCACCGGCTGCACATTGGTTCTTGCTTTCAGCCACTAGAGGGCTACAGCGCGGCTAAAGATAGGTTTGGGATGCCATTGCGAACTGAAACGGAAAGAGAGGGGACCTTCATACAAGATAAAGCAATGCAATGGTTCTGACAAGTGTTTTCCATATCTGTAATGTTTTTGCACACACTAAGGACAAGACTTGCACTCTTTTAATTTAAAATGTCCCTGATTTTCTCTCAAGGTTAAGCACAGCAGTGTGAAAACATTTGTAGCGCGTGCAGTGACTCATCGGTGGCTTGCATTGTTGCTGCGTGCAGCTTGGAGGATTTTTTTTTGTGTGTTTTGTTTTGTATACATCACATATTTCTTGCAGTATTCGTGCAGAGTCCAGTAATATCTATGAATATCTGTGCATGTGTAAAAAAAAAAAAAAAAAAAAACATTTTATAAGACGTGTATCTGGTCCAATGTATATTACATGGATATTGAAGTTTATTTGGGCATCGTGATGTCCAGATTTATTACTGCCATTATTCGTCTGTATCCAGATCAATACATCCTCAATATAATAGAATGTAATCAGATTTATGTTGTGCCTTGACAGTGTTGTTTTTTCCTCCCAGAAAAGTCTGATTACTTGATATATATGTGGTCATATTATAACACATCTGTAACTGCTGTTCGGGAAGAGACTATCATCATATGTTTATGACACAATTCTTGTTCTTTTACCTTGTATTTTAGATTTCCCCAAAATTATTTCCCAAAGTTCCAGCTAGCATCCCATTGATTCGGCTTTTAGGCTGTACATAAATTTGGTGGGTTTTATGGAATAAAGTGGTGTCGACCATATACAAGATGTGTCAAGCAATATAATGTAGTGAACCAGTAGTTTTAACTTGAATCGAAAAGGGCTTCTAGTCCATTTCTTTTAGTCCATTATAGAATGTGTCTGTATTGCATTATTGCACATTTTGGTGCTCTATATAATATATGATTGTATGTCACAGACAGAATTTACTGGACACTCCCTAATGTCCAGCTTTGAGTTTTTTTTTTTTGTTTGTTTGTTTTTTAAGTAGTTAGAAATTGGGGAAATTAAATTATTTCAAATCAATTGTACAGTGTGTATATGACATATGTGAATACATCTAGCATATTGCAGTATATTGGCTTGGTTTCTTTTTTATTTAAAGATGGTGAAAACATTAACTTGCTTTTATTATCTATGTTTATCAATGGCCTATGGTTATCAAACTTTCAGGTTTACATAAGAGAAACCACCTCAGTCACTACTGGACAATTTTATTCTATATATAATACCATGTAACCATATTCATGCAGGTTTCGTTACTGCTTAATCAAGGAAAACCTGTTGATTTTATTTAAAATGTAAATAAAATATTAATATGATTTTATTAAATAGATGAGTGGAGTATTGATGATTAGTACACATCTGAATTTCATAGTCCATCGATTATATTAAGACATCCACACTCTGCTTGCCTCTTTTGATTTCAAGAGATTGTTAATATGGCTACTCACAAATCAGGCAACCAACTGGAGGTTAATTCCACACGACACTGCTCCACTGATCATGTACTGGTTACTCCACTGCACACCTCGGATCACTTCCTCCTCACTCTTAACCTCAGCATGGTTCCTGACACAACACACACCCCTCTACATGGCATTTTTCGATGTAACCTATGGTCACTCACATCCTTCTGGCTATATGCTATGGTTTCATCTTCGCTTCCTCCCATAAACAGTTATCATCTCTTGATGCTAACAGTGCTACTGATACTTTTTACTTCTCTCTTACATCTTGTTTAGACACTGTCTGCCCCAGACCAGTCACTTTCTTCCTTCTCTGCTAATGTCTCCACTGCTAAAATGACATTCTGTTATAACAATTCATATAACTCTCGTGTGCTCTGTAAAACATTTTCCTCCCTTCTCTGCCCCCCCCCCCCCCTTCATCAACTCTAACAGCTGACGACTTTGCCACGTTCCTCATTATTCAAATTAAAAACATCCGTTCACAATTTTCCACGCCACAATCTGTCAATCACAAAGTACCAGCAAACATACACTCATTCACATCCTTCTCTTCAATCTCAGAGGCAGAAGTCTCCAAACTCATCCTTTCTAATCACCCTACTACTTGCCCGCTTGATCCTATTCCATCTCATCTCCTTCAAGCCATTTCTCCTGCAGTTGTACCTTTGCTCACTCACAACATATACACATCCCTTCACACTGGTGTTTTTCCCTCAGCATTTAGACAAGCTTCTATAGCCCCACTATTTAAGAAACCCAACCTCAACCCATCTCTTTTAGAGAACTACAGACCAGTTTCCCTTCTTCCTTTCATTGCAAAAACACTTGAACAAGCTTTATTCAACCAAGTCTCTGCCTTTCTCACACAGAACAACCTTCTGAACAGCAACCAATCTGGCTTTAGGAGTGGAAATTCGACAGAGACTGCCTTGCTCTCAGTTGTTGAAGCCCTAAGACTGTCAAGAGTGACTTGCTGGATATCTTGCTGGATATGTCCGCTGCTTTTAACATAGTTAACCTCCATACTCTTCTGTCAACCATATTGGCAAAGGGAATCTCAGGAAGCACACTCCGGTGGTTTGAGATTTAACTCTCAGATAGGTCTTTTAAAGTATCTTGGAGAGGTGAGGTGTTCAAGTCACAACATCTAACTACTGGGGTGCCTCAGAGCTCAGTTCGAGCACCACTTCTCTTCTCTGTCTACATGGAATCACTCAGAAACATGGGTTTTAATATCACTTCTATGCTGATGACACTCAGCTCTACCTCTTATTCCATCCTGACGATCCCACAATAGCTGCTCGCATCTCAGCTTGTCAGACATAACAGACATTTCTTACTGGACGAAGGACCAACACCTTCAACTCAACCTTGCCAAGACAGAACTGCAATACTCTCTTGGCAGGTCTTCCAGGCAGTTCTATCAAACCTTAGCAATTAATCTAGAATGCGGCAGCAAAATTAATTTTTAAATGGCCGGAAATAATGCACGCTTATCAATTTGCACTGAATACCAGTAGCTGCTTGCATAAAATTCAAGGCATTAATGTTTGCCTATAAAACCACCACTGGCTCTGCACCCCTTTACCTAAATGCATTATTCATTCATTAATCTCATTCTGCAAGTGAATATCACTTTATTGTGTTTCCCTCCTGGTGGAATGACCTGCCCAACTCAACTTGAGCAGAATCAAGAATCAGCTAAAAACACATCTCTTCCATCTTTATTTGACCCTCTAACTCTAGCATGCTCTATTCTAATTATATGCTTAAAAAAAGAAAGAAAAACATCTAGCCCCTTTTAGACTTGAACTTGAACTTATTTACTAATTGCTTGTTTTCTAAAAAAATTAAAATAAAAAAACTAGCACTAGCTTCTCTAATCATTTTGTATCTTATCTGTTTTCTTTTTATTTATAATAAAATGTACAAAAGCAAAACAGCTTCTAACACTAACTTGGTCTATTATTTTTCTATTCTATTGGTTTTCTTTTATTATATGATTTAAAAAAAACCTTGCTACTTTTACTGCGTTAAGCTAAGACTTGTTATAGCACTTGCATATTAATGCTCTTTTGTTGATTTTGATTGCTTCCATTGTCCTCATTTGTTAGTCGCTTTGGATAAAAGTGTCTGCTTAATGTCTAAATGTAATCTGTTCCTATTTAAAGTTTGTCTTAACATTCTTCATTTTCTAAAGCGATACTAAATAGAATACAATAGATCTAATAGGGTCATATTTTCAGTCTTTCTAATTAGTTTTTTCTTCAGTGATTTTTATAATGAAATGGAACACTGACAGATATCTGTCAGTGAGAAATGTGTGGTGGTTCTTTTATCAAAAAGCATATCTTGTATATTTAGAACATACACATAATCTTGAAATCATATACATCTGTATGTATGTGTGTGTTTGTGTGTATAAATGATTTCAAGCTATAAAAACAAAACACATTTGCTAGTATGCTTTGTTTCCTGTCCAATTATCTCTATTACATCTAAAAGTTCTCAAATCACTGTTGCCTTTGTTTGTTATTGTGCTTAATGAATATAATGGGCTGAGAATCCAAGCATCATGAGTGCACTTGTTTTACAGAATGTTTGGGCAACGAATGAAAGGACACAAGGACATCTGGCTGTTTTTATTTCATGGTGCCATCAGCTACGGAACTGATTCTAGTAAAACAAAGCCAAAGAATTCCTAATGAAATGAGTAGGAGTCTTTATTAAGCAGAGAACATTAATGTGATTCTTTAGGTTTTGTAAGAATTTTAACTTTCATATTGTATGATTTGGAAAAATTTACCAGTCATTTTATGCTGTAGATACTGAATAATTATGACCATACTACACATTTTATTCTACATGCTGCTACAAGCTAAAAGGCAGGCTAGGTATTTTTTAGGTGAGTATCCCATTTAAAATAAGCTACATTTATTGTAGATGTACTGGCATAGAAATAAAGCTATTTTAATGCATCTTTAGATTACTACAGTAGGTCGACATTATCCTGCAGTGGCCAGACATAGATTTTAAGTCAAAATAATTGTATAAACATGTCATTATTGTAAATGATCAATCAGAATCTTGCTGTTATTGTAAATACTGGATGGCGTCCAGGAAATCTTTGTGCGTAAGAGAACTAAACGAGCCAGCTGTACTCTTGGAACAGTTTTCCCATTGATGCACAGCACAGTCATGTCTTGCATATCATTGGGACATCTTCTTAATATTGCCACATGAGTTTGTGCTCAAACTGCGGATCTGTGACGATCATCTTCAAGTCATCCATAAGCCGCCTTTGATTTTGTGGCACGTTAGATGTACAGTAAACCACACATACTGTACAATAGACAGTCAGCCTATTTCTTGTAAGAGGAACTGCTAAGCATACACATACAGAGCAAATATTGTATATGTCGACGGGTCACACCTTTCCCATCAAGCCCTTTTAGACATGACTGGTGCTGTCGTCACAGGCGCCAAGTGCACTCCATTTGATTTCATGCTTGTTTTAACTTGTTTTTCTTCTTCAGTTGCTTGTGCTTCTAATCAGATGGTACTGGCATCTGTTCTCACATATTTAATCATAGATGGGTACATTTATACGTTTTAAATTTAAACTTTATGATCTTATATTGAATTACAGCATGACAGACAGATTTTCAAAGTTAATTGAGCATAAATGACCGGTTGGAGCAAAATGACCTTTAATCTATAAGCACAATTGGGCACTAGCGCACACTTAAGACTTAGCTAGCATGTGACAGCTCTTTCTTTGCTCATACTAGCGGCTTTTCCGCTGGAAATGATGGTTGTTTGAGATTTTACCATTATCGATGTTTCTGATGGCTTTACGGTTGACTGTAGCCACATCCGTAAACGCATGCTGTCAAGGTTAATGCCAGCCGCTGAAGGACATGAAATGTTTGCTCAATGACCTTTTTGTGTGGCCAGTCCAGGTGCTGTTTTCTCAGAGCGACAATATGTTTGAAAGAGCTCAAGCTGGGTGTGTAGGAGGGTAATGAGCGGCTCAAAGGGTTGTTTGTTACATTTTCTAAAATAAAAATAGCTGTTGAGCTTCGGCACGAGCACAGCCGGTGATCTGCTGTGCCAGTATGTTATTCCTGATCCTGACACTGCAGAAATCACTCAGACTGTGTGGCCAGCTGGCGAGGATTTGCCCTGCTATGCTAGCGGCAACCACTGACTGGCACACTGCAAATCTCTTATCACTGAAGTCATGGTGATGCGAAATTTCCTCTGCATTGATTTATCCAGACAAACATTGGAAAAATCCACTCCTTTTATATGCATTTGCTTGACTTTCCTTTAAATGAGTGATATGCCACAGCAAACAGAAGCAGCTTTCCATATTTTTTAATCTCAGGATAATGTAAATTGATCCGTTTTCACACTGAAAGTAAATCACTTATTAGACCAACCTTAAATTTCCTTGCTATCGCCGTGTTTCAAATAATTTTGCAAGTGAAATATCAATAGGATTTCGGTACAATAAAGAGACAGATTTTTGTTTGTGTTGTTTTTTGTGTAAAATGTTTCATTTCAGCTAACTGGTATCAATCTCTGACTGGTTAAGTCAATCGTTTGCCAGGTCTTCTTAGGTAAATAAAGAGGTTGTTCCACATTATGAAGCAAGTCATATGGTGAGGAAGAAAGATCTTTCTGAAGATGAAAAGTATGAAACATTGCAATGTCTCGCAAAAGGCATAAAAAAAATAACAAATATTAAGCAAAAAGCAAATACAGACTATTGAACCGTCAAAAGATTTGTGAGTGACTTAGAGCGCAGAAGATCTTGGTCAGATGAAGATCTTTTAAGGAAATTTTCTGTCAAACAAATGAACTGTATTGTAATGGCAGCTGTAAAAAGCCACTGCTGTGTAGCAGACAGGTGTTTGAAGCTACTGGAGTATCAAGATCCTCTCCATGCAGATGAAAGTTGTATTAAAGCTGCATTTCAGTTACTGCTAACCAAACCTCACAGAGAAACCTGCACAGTGGCTGGAGAAACACATTTTGAAACTGTTTAGCACCATGGTATTTATGCACATGGGATGGTGTGTTATCCTGCATGAAAATCCTTTTATTTTCAAGAACACTATTCTGCATTTTATACCACGCACGTCCTGATTTTGCTGAGTCAGATGTGTTCCTAGGTCAACATATTTTGTTGACCCTGGAACAACATTTTACTCCAAAAACATATTCTTGACCATATCCCTACACCTAAATCTAACCTTAGTAATCCATAAAATCAGAGGAAATGCACCAAACAGTGATTTTAAGCATAAAGTTCACAAAATCTATAAACTGGTTCTTCAAATCTGATTGGTTAATCACAATGTTTTTCCGGGGACAACAAAGATGTTGTCCCAGGAACATGTCTAACTTGGTAAAATCAGGTTCTGCTTTATACCTCACTAGTAAATGGTCAGTTATGAACTCCACATATCTTGCAGAAGTCATTTTGACACCTTAAGATGACCTTACATCCCACTTCCCAATATTCCAACCCAAATCATCACCCATCGCTGATGTTGCAGTCTCTTTGGAATAGGATGGCCATTCATCAACTATCAGAAAATTCATTTATCTGGACCATCCATTGTACTGAAGCATTTCTAAGTGAATAAAACTCTTTTCACATGAACAAGTCTTCATGTGTTTCTCCAGCCACTGTGCAGGTTTCTCTGTGAGGTTTGGTTAGCAGTGACTGAAACGCAGCTGTAACACAACTTTCATCTGCATGGAGAGGATCTTGATACTCCAGTAGCTTCAAACACCTGTCTGCTACACAGCAGTGGCTTTTTATAGCTGCCATTACAATACAGTTCATTTGTTTGACAGAAACTTTCCTTAAAAGATCTTCATCTGACCAAGATCTTCTGTGCTCTAAATCACTCACAAATCTTTTGACGGTTCAATAATCTCTATTTGCTTTTTGCTGAATATTTTTGTTTTGATGCTTTTTGCAAGACATTGCATTGTTTCATACTTTTCATCTTCAGAAAGATCTTTCTTCCTCACCATATTTCATAAGAACTGTGACTTGCTTAATAATGTGGAACAACCTCTTTAAGTAGGTTTTCCATTTACCTAAGAAGACCTGGCAAAACAACTGATCTGAAATGATCTAAAACAAAAATCTGACTTTATTGTACCAAAATCCTATTGATATGTCACTTGCATAATAATTTGGAACATGGTGTAGTCAGTGGAGGGTTTCAGACTAACTTTCTTATTAATAATAGTAACTTCCATTAAGAACATTACTGATAGATCACCAAAAAATGATTTTTTTTTTACTATTTACTCACCCTCATGTCATTCAAAAACTTTTGAATAGAAGAGTTTTTTTCTTATGTCGAACACAAAAGAAGATAATTAAAAGGATTGTGAAGGACCAAACAGTTGAGGGTCCCCGTTGACTTCCATAGTATGGAAAGAAATACTATGAAAATTCAATGGGGACCATCAACTGGTTGATTACCACCATTCTTCAGGATGAGAAATTATGACAAATTTGCATTTTTGGATGAACTATCCCTTTAACATACTATCAATATATATAACTGCTTGTTAGCAAGTATTTATTTACTATTCACCAAAAAATCAAATGAAATCATACAAAAAGAGTATGCTCACCAGGCTGCTTTTATTTGAGAAACTTCAAAAGAACAATTGATTTGAAACATTCTGTAACATTATAAATGTCTTTTCTGTCGCTTTTGATCAGATGACTGGGCCCTTGTTGACCAAGTAAAAAGTTTGTAATGATTAAAATTAATATTAATAATAAAACAATCAATGCATTACTGATTGGGTATCAATTTTATTTTCTTTAAACACACTTGAAGTTCAACAATCTATACAAAATATCACAAAAAAAAAAGCAGAAAAAAAGAGAACATTGACTGGTTCATTAACAAGAGGATTCAACGGTTCCCTCATGTGTCCAGGGTCTCTATATTTGATCTCCCAGGACTGAATGAACAGAAAACATCCAGCTGTGGGGACAGAGTCACGGCCCTAAGCATCGTCAGGTTTGTCAGCTGGTGGACCACATGGCTGCAGCATCTTCTCCATCAGGTTAAAGCGGACCCGAGCCTTGCTCTCGTTCTCAGCGACAGCGAAGTAATTGAGAAGGTCGAAGTGGCCCATGTAGGAGCAGTATGAGTCTCTGTGCTGGTTAACCAGCCATTCCCACTTGCTGGTGTCTGCGTGGCCTGTGCCGATGTACTTCGACTGCAGATGCTCCAGCTGACTGTGGATGTTGTAACGATCAGTCATCTTCAACTATCGGTGTTTCTGATAAAAAAAGTAAGAAAAACAATAACTTAAAGCCCTTCTGTGGTATACAGATTTATTGCTATTTCTCATATTCAACAAATGAGATCTACAGATCTACCATTTCACTAAACATTTAATGATGCATTTCTATTAAATGATTGTATGTACATCTGTATACGTACCACCCACACACACACACACACACACACACACACACACACACACACACACACACCCACCCACACACACACACCCACCCACCCACCCACCCCCACACACACACACACACACACACACACACACTTAAAGTGTGTTATGGAAAAATAACACCAGACTGTGTGTTTAAGGAAGAGAAAGAGAAAAATACAGTCAAGTTGAAAAGCAAACCAGTTAATTTGTCTTGTCGTATAGAAAAACAACAAAACAAAGTCAAACCATCAGCTTGTACTACATTGTGGAGATTGAGTTTATATTTAACGTTACTTGCTGAGCTAAGTAACTTAGTTAAGCTACTCAGCTGAAAACTGGTAACATTCTCTCAAATCTAAATGTTTCTTCAAACCACAATACTATCATTGGTTATTGTATGCAGATATTATTAGTGTACTTACCTAAAGTCAAATGTGAGGAAAGTAAAAGTTGGTTTCCTGTAACAGTAACGTTACTCAGTGCTATTAGCTTTGTGTCTGTGGGCAGGCTGTAGTCGGAGCGGAAGGAGTTACTCAGATCTCTGTCGCTGTGGAAAACATTGGCGTAGACAAGAGTTCCGCGCGGATGAAGCGCCGGCGTGGTAAGTCCTGGGCCGCTCCGTGTGTCAAAATTCTAAGAATAACGTAACTTTACTTTTATTCCTAGACTTAAGAATAAGAGTGATTCATAAAGGTTCCTAGGTAGTAACACTAAGTCTCAGCTCCTAAATTATTTAAAGGGTTATTTCACACACAAAAAAAAAAAATTTGTCCATAAATTAGGCCACTCTCCATTCATATCATCAACAATCTATCATTAATGTAGTTTGCAGTCTCCTACAGCTGACATCAGTGATCAAACTCTTTGCAGACTAGCAGTTGCAGTAAAACGTTTTTTTTTTTTTGTATCCACACATTAACAATGTTGTTTATTTTTCCATATGTCACTTGTGAAAATGTGGCAACAGTGAACCAGAACCTGTCTGTATTTTTCTGCAATATATAGCACATTATAAGAGAGCTTTTGTGTGCAAATATCTCATAAACATCTTTTAAAAGCAGCTTTAACTACATTTGAATTTACAAAAATCTTAAAGAGTTTCTAAATGTAACATTTGATGGGAAACATATTAGGGACATATTGAGCATCAGTTAAGCACCTAAAAAGACATCTTCCAGATCAAAACATCAATTACACTTCAATGCAAAGTACGAGTGCTGTCAGCGATATTTGTGCTTTCTCATATAATTACAACCATGTCCGTCATCTATTACAAAACACTTGATTTTCTCTTTGAATCACCAATATATTGTGTGAAATGTTTAGAAAGCAGAAAGCAGCTTGTATAAGAGCACTTGTCCTTTAATAGAGGCAAGTGATAGTTGAGAACTGCACATTAAAAATAGTCAATATTGGCACAAAGTCAACAGTTTTTCTTTCAGATTTGAGACCCCATTGAACTCTCTTGACTTTTTATTACAAAGCAGTTGAAACACAACATGAGGGCGATTAAATAATAACAATGATAATGGTTCTTAATTTTGGGGTGAACTATGGTTTTAACTGTTGCCGTGACTTTCCATTATTGATTAGATTTTAAATTTGCAGTGGACATGAAAATTACCAGGGCTTTCTTGTAATTAAGCAACCAGACTTAGAGCCAGTCAATTATTTAGTTTTCTTTAAGGATTGGCTGTATTGCTACTCTAATTTGGGTGGACACAAGGAGTGGTTTTGAGCACAGAAAGCAAGAAATCATAAAACAAAACAACTCTGTGTGTAAGCTCTTTCACACTCTGAGACATTTTAGGATGAATTAGATCAGATTCAGTGGACTAATTTACTACAGCCACAATCTTTATTGCCTCAAGTTTCATTTACCCTCCAGTGCACTTTTTCCCTCTGCAAGTCTATAGAATCCATGTCAAACTTTATTATACGTTGTATTCAGCAAAGCTAGTGGGTGGGATAAAAAGTGTAGATGAGCATGAAGCTCTGGTTCATTCAAATGGAGCAATAAACCAAAATGTTCTTGGTTTCATGCTGTGGAATCTGTCTTCTTGAGTAAATTTAAAATATTATATCTGCTAAGGAAAAGAAAAAGTCTCACATTAGTTGTAAATATCCTGCACCCCATGGCAACAGTGAAATGTGAACTGCAGTGATGACCTGAATGACTGCCGCTCTTCTCTCATCTGCTCTCCGCTGTTAGGTTATGCGCCTTAGGTTATGTGCTGAGCAGTCCTGAACATACTAGCTCTGTTTCTTAATTTCCCCGGGGGGTTGCATGTGGTGGAAACTCTGCTACAAAATGACTGAAATGGCAGCCCAAAGGCCATGATTATTTGATTTCAAAGTATTACAGAACCAAATTATTGGCCCCTTACAGCTGGCATGGGTCTAGATAAGAGCTCCTGGTAATAACTGAAAACCACTACTCTTCACAGAGGACTTTCTTTCTTACTATTAAGGGAGCCGTTAAGTAACATGTTCATTCAAAGAGATATTGATTTAAAAAGAAAAAAGCATTTATAGTAATACTACTAACTAAAAAGCTGAGTACCTGTGAGATGTTATAATATATTAAAGGTCCTGACCTTAGTGTGTAATGTTGTTGTTAGATTATAAATAATATCTGTAAAATTCTAAAGCTCAAAGTTCAATGCCAAGCGAGATATTTTATTTAACAGAATTCGCCAACAAAAAACGACCCGTTTGGACTATATTCCTCTAGTACAGTTTTTTGACTAACCTCCGCCCACAGGAATACACATGAAAGGGGGCGTGGTCTTTGTGCATTCCGACGGAGAAGAGGAAGAGCTGTTTGTGTTTGTCGCCATGTCGTCGAAACACTGTTATTTTCTTACACGCGAAATATGAACATGTTATATTGCACACTGTAAACACAATCAAAGCTTCAAAAAAGTGTATTATCAATAGTGTGGTAATGTATGAAGCACAGCTCACACAAAAGTCATTTTCAAACTAAGCAGTTTTGTGTTGGTCATTGCAGTGGCCAATCTGTTGCGTAATCTGCCTGGGGGAATTTTTCTTATCAAAATGACTGGATTTCACCTGAGAAAGTTCACAGAACAAACTTTAGAAACATAAACAATGGTTCACACTGACAGTCAGATTGTCAATTGAAAATCAATTGACATTAAAAGGGATACTTCACCCAAAAATGATAATTTTGTCATTAATTAACTCACCCTCATGTCATTCCAAATCTGTATGAGATTCATTTTTTTATATTGAACATTATTGAAGATTTTTGAAAAATGCTGGTAATCAAACATTTGATGGTCCCCGCAGTATTTCTTTCCCCATTATGAATGTTAGTTGGGACCAGCTGTTTGGTTCTTCAAAATATCTCATTTCGTGTTCAACATAAGAAAAACTCAGATTTCGAATGACATGAGTAAATGAGGACAAAATTTTCAGTTTTGGGTGAACTGTTCCTTTGATCTATATAACTCTCCCATCATTTAACGTTGATTCATTTTTCAGAGCCACAACAGTTGAAAAATGACAAGACAAATTATAGTTGCATAACCTTCTAATCAAATTTAATTATGCAGCGCCATCTCACTACAAACACATATTTTAGTGTGAATTATTTATTTATGATGCTGCATATCAAAACTTATAGAAACACCTGCACATGGATCTTCAAGGTATTTTAGAGCAATTAACATTTCCTTTTTTAGACAGAATGTCTCAATGTGAGTGACAAACAGACAATTACACTGGACATTTACATTAGTACAAGAGATTTGCATCAGAGTACAAGCACAATACATTTGTCACCACTGAAGCATGAAAATGATTCATTGTTGCAAGAGGCGTTTTTGTTATTGTGTTCAGCTTTTCTATGAAGTCCATGGTAAATCAGAGACACAGTACGCACGTCACATCTAACAGTCATTTGATGATTAATTTCAATCACTCCAAAGGAACATAACCGAAGACGGCTTAACCAAATCGCTTCGCTGGCCATGAAAGCAATTGAAAATTTAAATTCTGTACAATTTAAGGCAAAGACAGATACACTTAAGGCTGAACATTTAGAAGAATTGTCATTTTATGTTAAATACATCATTTACATTTTCTGTGAGTTCATACATTTTCTTCTTCCTACAAATAAAACAATGTTATCAATCATGAAATAATCATCCATCTAGCATTTTAAGTAACATTTAAATGTTAAAGGGGACTTAAGATGCAACTCTATACAGTGAATAAACCCAGTTCTTGAATGCTGAACTAAACTAAAGGACACATTGGATGCATGGCTGTGAACATCACAGATAGTGAAATAAGCTCAGCTTATTGGGGTCAGTAATCTAGAATATATTTTGTACTTCACATCGAAATCTACTTCAACAGTCTTCCTCCATACCAAAATTGTGAAAAAGTTAGCAAGACGCTTAAAGAGCTTCTATAGGTGAAGGTGTTAGACACCCGTGGTGACCTGTGTGGCATCCGAGCTCATGTCAACACTGGGCTGGCAGCGGGACTCCAGTGATGACATTTCCATGACTAGTCATACCTGCTGATTCGACCTGTCCACCGTGTGGCCGCTGGACTGGCCCTCGCGCTGGGGGTTCCTAGTGCGTGTGGAGTTCTGGAGGTCCAGCACAGATGGACTGGGAACACAGAACTCGCGGAAACAGCGCTTGAAGTTCTCATCCAAGAAGGCGTAGAGCACTGGGTTGAGGCAGCTGTTGGTGTAGCCGAGGGCAATGCAGAAATGCCAGGTGACGGTCTGCAGGAGCGAGTTGGGAATGGTCACCAGGGCCTTGATGATGACGAAAATATGGATCGGTGTCCAGCAGACGATGAAAACTGCCACCACTACCAGAACCATTCGGGTGATGCGCCGGAGGTTGCGGTCCTTCTCCTTGGAGCCAGACAGCATGCGTACACTCTTCAGGCGGAGGATCATTAAGCCATAACAGATGGTGATGATGAGGACGGGCATGATGAAGGCGAAGATGAAGACGCAGATCTTCAGGAGGTTCTCCCAGTACCAGGAAGGATGGGGAAAGAGCAAAGTGCAGTCAGTGATGCCAAACGCTGTGAAAGTAAGAATAGAGCACAGTACAATAACACATTGAGTCATGTGAAAATCAATTCATATTTGTAAAGATGACAGTTAACCCACTAGTCATTATTTTTTCAAAGCATTGTTTGGGGAGCCTCACAGACCAAGGCCTTTCTGCTACGGCTATTAAACCGCCTTATGATTTTCGTCCCAAAATGACTAGAAGTGACATCTATCTAAATTCACTCGATAACAATTTTCTGCCTCAACACTTCTTTCCTGTCTACAAAATTTGTGTTGCCACAGAAATAATACGGGACGTTTCCAGTACTGAGGAAAATGTCTTAATATATTAAGAGGAGATGATGATAAGAAGTGAGGAAGTGTGTTGAAGTGCAGTCTGTTCTGATAGGGTTGCGGAAAAACTATGGTACTTATTGTAAATTAAATTAATGCATTTAGCAGACGCTTTTATCCAAAGTGACTTACAGTGCATTCAGGCTATCAATTTTTACCTATCATGTTCTCCCGGGGAATCAAACCCCCCAACCTTGCACTTGATAATGCAACGCTCTACCAATTGAGCTACAGAAACATTTTATTGTATTTATTTATTGTTTGTTGTATAAACAACCTTCTAACATTTTAACGTTATATGGTAATGTATGGTAACTAGAACGATTTTTCTAATTGTTTTAAATGTAAATGTGTTACATAAACCAATTCTTTTTTAAGAATTGTTTGCCAAAATGATTATTAATATACTAAGCTAAAATTAATATGTCTTTAATGGCATTTTCATGAACAGCTAACGTAACACAAAATAGATTTCCTGTTCATTTTGAATCGTTGATTACCAAAAAATGACCCACGTTTCAATGAGGGAGTTACTTGTTAAGTCAGTAACGGTTCTGAATGATTGACTGGGTTTTTTCCAAACTGCTAACTCACAAAAGTGAATTGGATATTGCCTTTCGACACAAAATCCATTGTGTTCATTTTACTGATCAGAAAAAAACATGATATGTGATGTGCTTTATCAAGATGATATCTGACGAAACTGCAAATGACCGCATATTGAGATTTACCCAACCGTTGCCACTATTGACTATTTTAAATTAACATCGTAGATTTTTTGATTTAGTAGTTTGGAGCACTTGATTGTTGACGTGAAAGTCTGTATCAAGTCAGACAATTGGAATTTTGGTACTTCAGCATCACACCATCTGTTGCTTTGTGCAACCTAGTTACAAGGCAGTAGTTCGTTTCAAAATGTAAAATTGATTGCATGCTTTTCATTGCATTGGCTTAAAGAGAAATGAAAGACTTTCAGACTTTCAACTATCTATTGCTCACTCATGTTTCCAAATCTGTGTGACCTTCTTTCTTCTATGGAACACAAAAGAATGTATTCTTCAGTTTTTTCTTCTACTATATTGTATGGGGAAAAAAATAAGTTGAATATCTTTAAAATATCTTCTTTTGTGTTTCCACAGAAAGAATGTCATACAATGTCACGACAGATATTTCATTTTCGAGAGAACCATCCCTTTGCAGTAATATCAGAACTTTACATAGAAAGTGTATTGAATGTGTTGGCAAACATACGACTGCTGTGGTAGTCAATAGTAGTGGAGGCCATGACCATGACAGGGAGACCGATGGCAGATGAGAGGATCCAGTTACACACGTTGACAATCTTGGCATTACGGGGGGTTCTGAAGTCCAGGGCTTTAACCGGGTGGCAAACAGCAATGTAACGGTCGATACTCATAGTGGTGAGGGTAAAGATACTGGTGAACATGTTGTAGTAATCAATGGACATCACGATCTTGCACAGCACGTCTCCGAAGGGCCACGTACCCATCAGGTAATTCACACTCTGGAACGGTAGAGTGCTTGTCGCTAAGGCATCTGCTAAAGCAAGGTTAAAGATGTAGATGTTGGTCGCAGTTTTCATTTTGGTGTATCTGCAAAGGATAAAAATAGATGGAGATCATTACGTCAGCTAAGTTTATTAAATAAAAAGAGATGCAATGTGTATTCATGGAATAGCAGTTTGATGAGGGTGAGTAATGGTGGGGAAGTGAAGTTAACAGAAACGTTTTCTCAGAAAAATACTGAAATAAACCAAATAGACATAAAAGGACTCCCCACATAGTACACATTTTTCCATATAACCGCCTAAAATGATTACAGTTACAATACACATGGTGCATCAAGCCATTAAAAAAGGTACCGTGTGCATCTTGTAATACAACTATGACCTTCATTCAAATGCTAATTTGAGAGGCCAGACAACCACCATTATATACACAATTATGCAAAATGTTGCAGCCTTGAGTAATAAAAAATCAACCCCGTAACATATTTACAAGCTTTTGAGCAGCTGTTTATCCAGTTTAAAGGTAGTAATATGAGGTGAGGTGTACAGACTCAAGGCAATGTTTATTTTATGGATTTTATGAATAGAAATGTGCAGGTTAAATTTCATTAGGATAAATAACCCTCTGGTAGAAAATACCTCATGTAGAATGTACGTACATGAGCAGACACATGGAAAAATACACTTTGTTTGAATGTGACACAAAGAGATGTTCGGATGGTTCAAAGCTTCAGAATTTTTATTGTTTCTCATTCTAACAACTTAAATTAGAAGACTTCTTTTCTGGAGGGATAGTTAGTTTTTGCCAGAAAAATTCTGGTTTAGATTTTATCAC
This sequence comes from Carassius auratus, assembly GCF_003368295.1. Classification (NCBI taxonomy): domain Eukaryota; kingdom Metazoa; phylum Chordata; class Actinopteri; order Cypriniformes; family Cyprinidae; genus Carassius; species Carassius auratus. The sequence goes on from NC_039280.1 coordinate 10,335,238, forward strand.
AAAAAGAAATGTTAAACCTTACTGGGCACAGAGGCAACATCAACCTTCATGTTCATAATAACATTGTTGGAGTCACATGAAAGATTGGTTCCACACATAATTACACAAGGCATTTTTCCCCTTAACTGAGTGGCGCATGGTGTGATGAAATGAAAAGATACCTTTGGTGCAGAAAATGGAAGATTATTTTTCAAGCTATTGTTTGATAGAAAACCCCATGAATAAAAGAGCAACAGGGGGATCTTTCAATCACTGAAAAATTAGATATTGATTTAAATAATAATTTTGTCTGGAATAATAAAAACTGAGTGCAAAATGGTTGCCTACATCAATCTACTGTAAATACAGAAGGTAAAATAAGTGTTGGTCACCATTTTCTCAGTACATATATTTCTAAAGGTGCTGCTGACATTAAATGTTCACCAGATGTTGGTGACAACCCAAGTAAAACATACATACAAAGAAAACAAATCAAATAAGTTCAGAAATTAAGTTATTTGTAATAGAATGAAATGACCCTGGGAAAAAGTATTGGACACGCTTACTGAAATGTATTTCCTCCATACAGTCTTCAAATCCTGAACATTCTGTGGGACTCTTCTATGAACTCTGATCTGTAGTTTTTTCCATATTTTTACTATTGGATTCAAGTCAGGTAATTGACTGGGCCATTCTAGCAGCTTTACTTTCTTTTTTTAACCAACTGAGAGTTTCCTCGGCTGTGTTTGTGTTGATGAAATGTCCACCCTTGTTTCATCTTCATCCTTCCTTCAATTGTATGAATTTTGCCAGTGCCACACCATGATATTTTGGGGTGATGTGCAGTGCCATTTGACCTCCAAAAATGGTTTGTTCTATGACATCCAAAAAGTTTAATTTTGGTCTCATCTGACCAGACTATATTCTCCCAATATTTCAAAGGCTTGTATAAATGTTGTGCAGCAAACATTAAATGAACTTCAACATGCTTTTTTTTCAGCAATGGAGTCTTGCATGCTGAACATATATACAAGCCATGGCGGTTGAGTGCATTACTTATTGTTTTCTTTTTTCAACAATTGTACCTGCTGATTCCAGATATTTCTAAAGAAAAAGAAAATTATTTTCACTCCACTGTCAGAAATCTTGGTAGGAGTACCTGGTCATGGCCAGTTTATGGTGAAATAATGTTCTTTCCACATCCAGATTATGACCCCAACAGTGCTCACTGGAACATTCAGAAGTATAGAAATGCTTCTGAAACCAATGACATCAGTATGTTTTGCAACAATAAGCTTGTGAAGGTCTTGAGAGAGCTCTTTGCTTTTATCCATCATGAAATGTTTCTTGTGTGATGAGTTGGCAAGACACCTTTTTAAAGGCCATTAGTTAAGACTGAACCAGCTAATATTAATTTCCACTGACAAAGGGCAGGATTGCTTTCTAATTACTGATAGATTTCACTTTATTACAAAGAACTTAAAGGGATACTCCACCCCAATATATATATATATATATATATATATATATATATTTTTTTTTACATTAATCACCCCCATGTAGTTCCAAAAGCTTTGTTCGTCTACAGAACACAATTTAAGATATTTTGGATGAAAACTGGGAGGCTTGTGACCGTCCCATTGACTGCCAACTAAAATGCACCGTCAAAGTCCAGAAAAGTATGAAAAGCATAGTCAGAATAGTCCATCTGCCATTAGTGGTTCAACCGTAATGTTATGAAGTGTCGAGAATACATTTTGTACAAGAAGAATACAAAAATACGACTTTATTCAACAATTCGTCTTCTCTGTCTATCCCCATATCACTGTAGTGCCATTTCGGAGAACATGAGCTAATGCAGTGTACTTACACTCTTCTGTGTCAGTCGCACCCCAAGGATATGTTCTCTATGTATATTTACGCATTGATTTGTAAGAAAACAGTGCATCCTTGTGACGCAGCTGACACGGAAGAGCGTAAGCTGGGGGCCATCTGTCACGTGTATATTACTGTTTTCCTTATTTGTTTCCTGTCCTTGTTATGTGTATTAATTTCCAGCTGTGTTTAAATAGTTAATTTGATTCCAGGTGTGTCATGTCTTCCCCTGATTTAGTTTTGTACTTAAAGTGAGTTTTGTTCAGAGTTCTTTGTTCGGTGTCTATGGTCATACCATGTGTTATGTCATACCATCTGTACCAGAAGTGTATTTCCTTGGTTATTTGTTAAAATCTGTTTATTGTGGAAGATTTTCTCCACGTTTCCTCGTTTCCCTCCTATGACATGTGACACGGAGTTTTGAAACTGTATATCAACTCACTTCCTTCCTTTATCAAGAAAATGCGTGGACCTAAATGGTTAATTCCATAAACTTTGTTCAGGATTAAACTGCATTAAAGCATAATTTCTATTGCTGGTTTTCTTCTGTAGTAAACATCCAGATCAAAGAAATACCTATTTTAAAGTCTCTATGTTTGTTACCATTCTTCTTGGAAAGGTAATAAACAAAAGATGATCCGTGCCCCATCTTGACTATGAAGATACACAAATTCTAATGTATTGCAATAGCAGCGGAGATGATAAATTAACAGCATTTCCACTATGTAAACTACCATCTCAGTTAAAACGATTATGATTTGTTAGAGCTCCACTGTTTGACTTTCACAGAAATAAACATAAATCAGGACAAAGTCTTGAGTGTCGAAATGTATACAGTCAGCTATAAAAATATAGCCTGTGTGGACAAAACAACTTCTGAAATAGAATGTGTGTCTGATAAATGCAGCCGCAGTTCTGCTTAGCTGACTGTCACAGGCCAAACTCAAGAAGACACTGAAGGTCACAAACATAAACTGGCTTCAATCCCATTTACTTGGCTGTTCCCATTCATTAGCTTTCATACCTCGTACTTGATTTAAAGAGGAGAATGATAATGCATTTCAGTACAGAGAGGAAGAAACATTAGCCTTATTTTCTTTGAAAATACGAATATTTAAATTATTTAATATAATTTTTAATCCGTTCATCCGTCTGTCAACACTACCATTCATCATTTTGGGGGTTAGTGTTTTTAATATTTTTAAAGAAATTAATAGTTTCTACTTTCTATTCATCAATGAATCTTTAATATTTTATGCATAACAATTTCCACAAAAATATTAACTTAGAATTTAGAACTTAAGCATTAAATCAGCAAATTTGAATGATTTCTAAAAGATGTGACATAGAAGAGTAATGACTGACAGATTTGTCTTCACAAAATATATATTAACATAGGAAAATAGCTATTTAAACTGTACTGTTTATACTGTATGCACCAAGACTCCATGTAGTTGATAAAAAAAAATAATAAATAAATTCCTGAATTAAAAAAAAAAAGAAAATGTAAAAATTATTAAATTAATTAAAATGTTTAATTAACAAAAAAGATATACCGGTAGTCAACTTTGATTTTAGTCTATTAGTATAATTTGCCATACACTGCCAACAACGTTAACAGGTCATTGTATATCTGAGCACATATCCAACAGATAAATGAAAAAAATACAATAACATGTAAATTAAATAAAAAAAAAAGTAATTAAAGCATAAGTGAAAATGCCTAGCTACAACTCTGCTTCCCGTGGTGATGTGGGCAGATTCATTTATCACTAACTGGAAGTCTCATACAACGGTTTAGGCTGGCAGCCATTACTAATGATTACCTTGTCATCCAAAGGCTCTTTGCACCAGACAAATGATCACACCGCTTCTGCTTTCCACAAGGCACTGACTAATTATGAGGGCATCTTAGGGATGCTCTGCTCCTCTGAACTTCACATTAAAGACATCTGAGATTAAATGCCAGGCCTTTGAGTCTAATCATTGAGTGGAGGAGCTGCTCTTTGGTGTTGTGAACACCACTTACTGGAAGCACATAAAACATTTATTAATCTTGATTGCTGAATCAACATTGATGATTAACAGTATACGGTATTTTGGATGCTGGTGATAAGTTCTTTACAGAAACTGTTACTGTACATCTATGCCATCTTTGAATCTTTGAAAAAAGAGAGAAGTTTACCGATATCAGACAACATGCCTGGCAACCAAGAATTCTGATTAACCTAGAGGAAGGTGTGCAGTATTGCTTATGGAAAGAATTAGAAGTTCCATCCACAAGAGCACACTCCATACGTTAAAGTGAGGACATCCAGCTGCTAACTCTGAGATGTAGACAGACACATGTCTTCCATAGTTAACACACACTCTACAGAGACCTGTCCAAAGCAACTGTTCAAGCGTCAAAACACGGGAAAGAAATACCTGTCATTCAGATGGTGTCTTTGTCCATGTCAGCTTTCTTGAGTGAAGCTGAACTGTTTTTTTTTCAAATGTATGAGTATAATTATTCTATCTGCCTCTGGCACGTAAAGACAGCTAATGCTCATAAGACAGATTTAAAAAACCTGTAAAAATAGAGATTTTAAATACCCTGCAAGTGGACCTTCAGGCCTTGATGATGAGAATATTAAGTTGCAAGATGATTCATTTTTATCTGTTACTGTTGTATTCTTATTATTATTTACATAAATTACAAATGAAAAGCTTTAAGACTACTGTTTGAAACTGAGGCTTGTGTCTTTGTTAAGTAAAGAATAATTACTATTTAAATTGTGTGAGGGTAATAGATTAAAAACATGACAACATTTCACTCATATTAGACTGTTCATTTGGATTTTTCATTTATCAAAGACTCCTGGGGAAAACAAATCCACAAAAATATTAAGCAGCTCAACTGCTTTCTCCATGCATAATAATAAGAAATGTTTCTTGAGCAGCAAATCAACATATTAGAATGATTTCTGAAGTAGCATGTGAAACTGAAAACTATAGTAATAGCTGCTGAAAATCCAGCATTAAAATATGTATTAAAATAGAAATGTTACTGTATTTTTAGTAGTAACATATTACAATATCAATGTGAAAACAGTGTCATCTCACTCATATTATTTCACTCATCATCTTCTTTTTTTTTTTCAAAGGCAATGAATTTGAAAATGACTTTTGTTGAAGAAATGAACCATGTAGTAACCTGGAAAATCAGATTGTGTTGTGAAATAACCAAAGACTTGCTTGTTGCTAGGGAACACCAGAACGTGCAGATTTCACGTACCATCTACAGTACCTATGTGCAATCTGCTCATAGATATGGACATACTGCTATGCTGAATTCCAGATATTGATTTAGAAAACACTTGGAACAAATTAACTTTATGGTGTTTGTGAATTAGATGCTGCACTAAAGCATTAACTCAAAATCATTTCATTGCCATAAGTGGGAGATGTAGGATGATGACTTAAAATAGTCAAAGCTTTGAAATTTCATGCTGCTCATCGCTATTTTGTCTCTTTGATTTGATAGGATGTATATGAAAAAAAAACATTGTTTAAATATCCAATTATCCGCTTTTAAATGCTAGCTGTCAATCCAAATGACAAGCTTCTAAAATGGGCATTAGCAAGCATTTTCATCTATAAAAGCCAGAAAATAAGAAAATGGGATAGAAACTGATGAATAAATCAAAAGCTCCTTTTCTCTTTTTGTCATTGTGTGCTTCTGATTTCAAAGCTTCCAAACTGGCAGAGGAAAATATTATAATGTAACCAGAATGGATCACCACAAACTAATCTGGGTGAGTCATGCATGAGTTGCCTATGCTGATTCAAAATGAATCAAAGGCGACGTTTAATGCCATACACTTAGAATGTCAGACACAGTCAAGCTAATGCACGCCTAGGCTGGAGTCCAGTGCCAGCACCTAGAGTCCCAACAACAACCAGCCAGTATGTGCTTATGCTTTCATGCTGTCAGGTGCAGGCTTGTCATCTGTCAAGAATTAAGATGCTGGCAAATAGCACTTTTCAAGTCATTCTGTGGATCTCAGACTCAGAGGCTGAAGTGTCTCTAGGAATCTGTTTAGGCTTTGAACATTATTTATTTTCAGTAACTATATTCTCCACTGCAGCAATTCAACTGAATTTGCTCTTTAGATGGAAACCCCACCACACCCCCCAAAAAAGAAAAAGTATGGTACAATACTGTTATAAAATGCTAGTATTAAAAATAATAAGAGCTAACCTTACATTTCATGTTATTTTAGAGCAAAAATCTTAAAAATGTAAACTGACATTTCCAGAATTCCCTGGGTGACACTTCACCTTTGCTTCTTAAATGTTTTAGTTATCAGTTATTGTATGTACAGTAGGGTTTTGTGTTACAACTTATTTATTTAATGTTTATTTCATTATTTTTTATGTTGTGTATATGTTACCAGGATGGTGTGTATGACACTGTGTTGACCTCTGTATGTGGAAGACTTACTTCTGGTTGTTATTTCATAGATTTTCATAGTTAAGTAGCCTTGCTTATTTAGCAGTATGTGTGTGTGTAAATTACAGTTTTAAACAATCTGTTCTAAATGTTTTATTTTTACTGTATAACTAACTATAAAGGAACTATAATGATAAATGCTAAATTCTGTCATAAAACTCTAGATGATGCATGATGATGGGTCGTTAATGTAAAATGATTATAATCACAGCATTAAACTAGTTGGCACAGCAAGCTGATGAGTTCATGTTGCATACGTAGCTTTACATTTAAATGGCTGTTTAGAATTCACTAGAGCAGTTCGCAGCATGTTTCCAGAGTTCCTCTGAAATCCTCCACCTTCCCCAGCTCCACCTGTATAGATCTGCTGCAGGTGATTTATATATGATATTTGTGCAGCCAAGACCAAATACATTAACATTGTCATATCCATTACCATACTAAAATCTTCAGAGTGTTGTCATGATGGAACTATATCAGTATCCATGCCAACTCATATAACATTCTGTTTATTATAAGCACATGCTGCAGTTCTATAGACGGTTTCAACGGCATCAACATAAACAAACGTTAATGTGCGTGAGCGCTTTTGTGGACCTAACTTAACTTCCGGTAGACTCCAAATAGAATCAATAACAACAGCCAAGTCCCTCTAGAGTAGATATTTTTTGATAACAAACAAAATGTGTTTTCTGTGTGGATCAGGCGGACTTAATGAAAATGCTAATTCATTATTTGCCAGCAGGAGATGTTTTAAAGCATAGACATAAAGCGCGAGAAATAGAGGTTTCCCCAGTAACAGCTGTAAACGAAGCAGAGCTGGTACGCTCACACGCTGCTTTATCACGCATATAACATGCAAATCTTCTTTCAGAAATACAGCGATATAAAAACACCCGTGCCTCGTTTTGATATTTAAACATAAATGTAAGGAATTATTATTAAACGTGCAGTACGTTACGTAATGTTACGTTACTCATGTTTATTTAACAAAGCCTTTTTGAAAATCGATCAGTTTTAAAATTGTGGCGAGTCTCCAAAAATAAATAAATGTATGGGAAACACATCCCGCAGCACAACCACCTGAGCCCAACTTCAGTCTACTCATCACCTTGACTTTAACTGCGTTTGTAGATGGCACTGCAGCCAGACCGATATACACAACACAGACTGGAAGTTAACTTAGGTCCAGGCGCGTGTGCCCGATGAAACCGTCTATAGTCTGCCTAAAGCTCTTTAAAGGGTCGTGAAACCTCCTGTGTCAGCACCTATGTTAGATCTCAGCACCGTTTTAAAAAACTCAAAAAAAAAGTGGCCTTGGTTTGTTGAGGAGTGGAAGGGGAATAGAGGACAGACAGCACAGACAGCTTCCGTTCCAGACAGTTTAATTTCGCTTCCATCAAGTTAAAAACACAAACAAATGCACAACCATTTGTACTTTGCAATCGAAAGCATATTTATGAATGAGCTGTTGCACCTCTGATAACCTTAGACTTATTCTACAACATTTATATAAGCCTTTTGACGGGTTGTGTCACAGAGCTGTAAAAACGGTTGCACTCACTAAGTAAATGAATCGTGTTTGTGCCCAACTCTTATTACAAAGCAAAAACAAACACTCTCCTTCAATCCATGAATGTTTCTCTCAGTTAATGTACGCTGTCTCACAGTCTAAAGCGTCCGTCATAGCAAATAAGCATGTGCTGTTGTGAATAATTAAGCTAAGCATCTTATCATCTTATCATAGGATAAGAACACGCAGTCTCATTAATAATTTAATAGACACCGATGTGTCATCAATGTACTATAGTCCATTACCACATCCCAAATTTGTGACGTTAACACGATGGAGATTTTAAACCCGGAAGATGAACATTATGCAAAAAAGCTTGAAGTTAACCAGTTTCCTCCAACAGTTAGAACTAACGAAAACTAACATTGTCTTCTATGATGTGCAACACATACACCTCTGCTAAAATATTAGAAAAACTAGTATGGGGTTTCACAACCCTTTAAAGCACGGTGGATTCTGATTGGCTCTCAATGCTTTTATCATCTATCAACTGGAAAAAAATATTAACTTTTTTGTTTTCAAAATGATTCAAATGATATCATTCCTCTGTGTTGTTACTGATTTGTGAACAACTGATTCAAAGTAGTTACTGTGGTATTTCAATTTAGAATGATTCTTTTATTCGGGCAACCACAGCAGTAGTTTATTTTTTTATTTGTATTTTTTTCTACAGTTAAAAATACATTATTGATAAATCATTAAGAAATCATTATTTGTCAGCCAAGGCAAGGACTGTGGGTTTTATCTGACACTGAATAAATTTTTTTAATGATTCTGAAGCGAAGCTTGGGCTCAGATATTCTCATTTAATTCAATCACACAGCACAACAGCTCCAGTCCTACAGCAAGCTTGATTAGCCAACAGAGCTCTAGATCCTCCTGTGAACAACCGTTCCACAGCGTTGAGTCTCTGACTATTTTACATAATATGTTTGCAATTCATCGTTTGAATATCTTTTTTCAGTTTTAGAGGCACATATTTATTCTAAGATACAAACACGACCTCTGTATTGCCAGCACAGTAACTGTCTGAGTCAGAGAGAGAAAAAACTAAATAAAATAGTAATATGTAATTTTAGTTTTGTGTTGTTTTGTCTCTCTCTTTTTTTCTTTTTTTTTTCACATTATCGGCAAAAACATAACTTGGGTGGGATACAACCTCTCAAAACAACATCCTTACTGACATAAGCCTTATTTACACATATTTTATAATGGATCATAAGAACCATTAGGCTTGCACAAGGATCAATAAACATTTGTGGCTACCGTCCCTTTTGTTAGTTCAGTATACATCATGGGCACATTTACCTGAAAATTCGAAAGTAGAGCTCAAAATGCTATAAAGTAAAAAGGGTGTAAAGAGAGGATGCTGGATCGAGTAGCTGTCTGAAACCTGAGGTCGTCCTTCGTTCAGTTATCCAGAGCACAGTATGAACTGAATTACCCTTTTTTGGTTGTCTCTGTGATATGATTTTTACTTTTATCTTAATAATTGAATGTTTGAGCTTCATTTGGCACAAATCAAGGGGAAAATATGCAGAGATAAGGGAGGAATATCAGCAAGCTTTTGATAAATAGAACAAATGAGAAAAATTGTGGACAGTATTGATTCTTTGTGCCTCATCTCTTGTGTACTTTTCTGTGAAAGAGTAGTAAAAACAAGAACAGCATTTAACCTTTCCCCATGATGTGTATGAGAAACTCATCTATTAATTGATCTGTACAAATGTTTACTCTATTCTATATCCTTCTGTCTAAAGAAATATAATTGATGAATGTTTTCCATTTATTTCTCATTTGCTTGTAGCTGCAGGACAGATGTAAAGGGTGCAGTTATTGCCAGAGCTGAAATATAAACAATGGGTTTTCCATAACAATGAGAAACATATGCTATTTAAATTCACAGCATTTACTCTCTCTTAACACTTAAACCCTGTTTTCTGCCCAACTGTGAATGTCACTTGCAGGAATGCCTGAACACTGGATGCTCAACAGGTTAAAACAACATGACTCCAAATGCAATTATCAGTTGATGACGGCTCTACAGGTATAATTAAATGTTTCTGACCATTTACTCTTTAAGGTCCAATTTCCACAATGTCAAGCTACTGTATGAAGAAGTGAATTGAATTGTTGAACAGATATGATGACTGTTTGAGAACACACTTTACAGCTGTGGCTAAATATCGGTGTTTATCATATTTCCACCTAAAGAAAAACAAACTATTTAAAAGTCAAAGTTTTCTTCTAATGAATATCTAGGCTTTGCTTCAAGAGAATTCCATGTGGGAATCTATAAATTATTGATGGGCTAAAAAATAACAACTTCAATGATTTTCTGAAATGAGTGCTGCAGTATAAAGAGGTGGGTTTTGGTACAAGTGTGACACTCAAATGTTTCAGAAGCAGGACTTGAAGGAAGTGCCTTTGATCTTGACTTTTGATCTTGAGATTGTATGTAGGATGTTCCCATGTGTTTTAGACAGTGATCTACTATCACATCTTAAAGTAATGCATTACAGGAAAGTTACTTTTAAAAGTAATGCATTACAATATTGCGTTACTCCCTAAAAAGTAACAAATCAGTTACTTTTTATGGAAAGTAATGTTACACGTTACTTTTGTGATACTTTTAAAATCTGGGCAGGGCATGCTTGTTTGTTTTTAATATAAAAAAGTTGTTTTTTTTACAAATGTAAAAGCCCTTTCACAACAAAAGTGAAATGAATACACCTCAGGCTTAAGGAAATGTAAATTTATGTCTGTGCAGTAGAGGGCACAGCTTAAACAAATTGCATGAAGAATATGATCCAGGAGAAGAACGTTCAGCACTATTCAGCAATAACAAAAATGAAATGTAATTTTTGCTCAGTATGGTTGAATTGGATCATTGAAGGTCAATAGCAAAGACATTGGTTAATAAAAGGGTAATAATACATGAATTATATTTGTATTATTTGACATATTTATTTTTTCAGTTTTGTAGTTTAATATTCTAAGTTTTAATTTGACTGTTTTCATTCCTTTTGAGGAATACTGAGTCCTCAAACTACTGAATGTTTTTTTGCAGGTGAGATGAGTAAATACATGTCCTTGAACTACAGCAAGCATAATGTTCACGCAACACAATGTCTGCACTTAATCCTGATTCCTATCAAAATCATTATAACACTGTCAGACAAGACATGGGAAACAAAGTAACTGGTGCTACTTACTTAAAAAAGTAATCTAGATATTTCCTTCCAAATTAAATAGTAATGCATTACTTTACTAGTTAGTTAAAGAAATCTGATTACGGTACATAATTTGCGTTAATTGTATTGCATTACATCCAACACTGGTGAATGTTAGTTCGATCCAGTATTGTTTTGGAACTGACTGACTTTCAGTGAATGGGCACAAACTGTTTTCGAAAATATCTTTGGTGTTCCACAGAAAAATTTAAGTCAAACAGGTTTGGAATGACATGAGGATAAGTAAAATGTTTTTTTTGTGTGTGTGAAATATTCCATTAAAGCAAAGTGGTTTCCTAGCTAGACCTTATCTAAATTCTTTTGGTAACTAATGAGAGGAAACATGCTGTACTTTCAAATCGACTACTGTCATTACTCAGTATTTTTTATTTTTCCCAAGGCTTATTTTATTACCACATGATGGGGGTCGATAGACCAATCCCAGACTGCAATCAGCTCATTAATCACAGAAGTAGATTGCACCTACTGGGGTATAGCGGTCTTATGCTTCCCACTGTAGACAGCCACCCCTAAAGCTGTGATTGGTTGCTCATAAACTTATAGAAAGTACTCCACAAAGTGACCTTATGTAGAGGTCAATGCTTCAGCAATTACAAACTAATTTCTTGATTCCTGTATGTCTTTCTGCTCAATATATCACATATCTACGAATTTAAATGACATTTCTGATGAGCAAACATTATTCTCTTTAAGAAGTACATATAACGGATATAATGTAGTTAATGTGTGCGTGATCTGAAATACAGTGTCACCTATTTAATCACAACTCTCTAAGACAAACAAGCCCCCACCCCCTCACTGAAATTCCTTCACTTGTGTTTAATTACTCTGTGGACTGTATCCTTCCCTTATACTTATGACTTTGATCCAAGGTTTAAAGGATCAGGTCAGATGTGTTTGTCATGTGTCTGGTTAGATGAGGCAAGTCACAAAAACACCTCTGAATCATTAAAAGTTGACAGCTGTGAATTGTAGGTGCATGAAATTAAAAGAGCATGAGCATGTACAAACACACGTTAATGGTGAAGTGTAGATAGCTTAATCTATCTATCTATCTATCTATCTATCTATCTATCTATCTATCTATCTATCTATCTATCTATCTATCTATCTATCTATCTATCTATCTATCTATCTATCTATCTATCTATCCTTCTGTCTGTCCATTCAGTTCAAATCAATTTTATATGCATACCACTTTTCATAATACATATAGTTTCAAAGTATATCTATCTATCTATCTATCTATCTATCTATCTATCTATCTATCTATCTATCTATCTATCTATCTATCTATCTATCTATCTATCTATTTATCTATCTATCCTTCTGTCTGTCCATTCAGTTCAAATCAATTTTATATGCATACCACTTTTCATAATACATATAGTTTCAAAGTATATCTATCTATCTATCTATCTATCTATCTATCTATCTATCTATCTATTTTTATCCTTTATATTTCCTTTTCCTTTTTATATTCAATATTATTAGCCATTCAGTTTGTACTGCATTTCAGCATCGATTATTCATATGGAGCATCCGCCCAGTTTTGTTCCATTTGCCTTTATAAACAAAATTGTTTTCTACATACAAAATCTCTACTGAACGTCAATATGTTGCTTAACGCAAGTGACTGAGTAGTATGTGTAGCTACTTCATCAAATCATATAGAGTGTGAATGACACGTTGTGATGTATTGTTCTCCCGTACTCTGACAGGAACGTAACACGCGCGCGCACTCGATCATGTTTTTCAACAGTGATATGAAAATAATAGTGCCGAGCTGAGAAGCATTTATATTTTATAAGTTAGAAGCAGATATGTTATGCATAAAACACACATGACGAACAAGAGATATGTGTATTATATTATTGATAGGCCGTTTTAGTGACTGAAGAGCCTACTGGAGTTTCTGCAATGAACGTGTCGTTTGCGAATCTAATGGCCAGAAACCCTGATTGAAAAACTATCAGAATCTCATTCAACAGGTTTCCTTCTGAAACTAAAAAGCAGCCAAGTTTATAAAACCAGTTAGACTATTCATCCTCTAAAAGGGCTGTTTGGAGGGAGCCAGCCATCTCAGATGTGTTCTATGTCTCGGCTACAGATAAAACAATTTACCTAGGTGTCATTACTTACCTTATAATAACATACATGACGAGGACGTTGCCCACCAGTCCCACCACACACACTATAGAGTACAGCGCAGTGATGATGATCGCCACTATCACAGGAGTTGAGCTTTTGTCCAGCTCAGCCGTCCTGTCACATCTGGAGCTGTTCATGTTCACGAGACTGGAGCTGTTGCTGAAGTTTCGGCAGAATACGCTGCTGTTCGACATCGCCGGGTTAGAAAGCGCATAGAAAAAGTCCGAAATGTTGCCAATGGTTTCCATGGCAAATGGTGTTCAGCTGCGTTCTTTACGCGCGAGGTTTATCAATCACGTTTTGCGATAACGATACCTGTCCGACTTCAAAACGCTCCGAGTCTCAACCGTTCTAGCTTAGACGGTCTGTTGCTACTGCAAGTACAGCCACCAGTCTTTGTTTATGACTCCGCTGCTCTTACATTACCCTCGTGAAACTGTATCGAGCGTCTCTTATAGCGCGTATTCGCGTTTTATTCGACACAATGACGTCACACATATATATGCACATGACTAGAGGCTTTTCAGCAGTCACTGTCGTCTTTCCAGTTCCTCACTTTTGTCATCGGTGAAGCTGGAGGAATTTATAATCACTCCTCAGCGTGTCCAGCTGAGTTTATGGCTTAATGTTGCAGTATTTACAGAATGCGAATTATAGGGTAGTTCACGCCCCAATTTGGGATTTAACTACGATAAGGCAAGTTAAAACATAATACTGGGGATCCTGAAAGTTGCCTAATTATCCTTTTAACGTTGAATTATAATATTTTCGACGACGGTTTAAGATTTCAGTAACCTCAGACGTTAGAATACAAGTTAATCAAAGCTAGAAGTAGGCTAACCCATAGACATATATAAAAAATAGTATTGATATGTCTATGGGCTAAGCCCCCACAAATACGTTTGTCTGAGGTAACCATGGCAACTGTGGAACGCTTGCTTTTTTCAATTTTTTCCATTTTCAATTTCAGCATGGAACACTGACGAAACATACATCATATTATAATTATTTATCAATTCATTATAGAGTTATGTAGCCTATTAATATGTGTCACAAAACTTGGCAGCCCACATTGGTCTCCTCAAACTAAACATAGCATATTTCACACTAGGTAGCCTAAATCTGAATGAATAGCTGTTACTAACTTGACTTTTGATATATATGAGTAATTGTAGCCATGTAATATTATAGGCTATTAGTCTAGCTCAGCTTCATGCAGGTATTAGACTTATTAACCATTGTAATAAATGTCAGAAGATTCAGCTTTGACACGGTTGGTGTAAAATTTCTATATCTGTGTCTGAGTGCTGTCAGTGAGCGCTGTCTGTGATTGCTTGTGTCTTTCATCATTTCTTCTCATGTTCAGATGAGTGGAAAGTGAAAGAGTTCTTCTCCTTCACAACTAAAACAATATGCTAAATCTTTTTTTCAAAAATCAATAGTTATTTTTTTTTTATCTGACATAAAACACATTAATAGAATGTATTGATGTTGAAAGATCAATACACCCATTCTTATAATAATTATTCAGGTCCTTTTTACATATAATGCTCTCTATGACTGCCAGTTGACTCTGCTTTGAATTTAAAATTATAGCTTATTGATGTATTGGGGGCTTAGAGACATAGCAATTTTACTGATGGTCTCTAACGATTGTAATGATTTGCCACAGGCCAATGAATCCAATGAAAGGTACCAATTATGAATACAAATTAGATTCCTTCTTTCCAGAGTGATAGAAGGACTCGGAGTACTCCTTCATTTTAATGTTTTATGTTATCATGTAACTCTGTTATTGGTATCAGATGTCAGGTGTTAGCTGCAAAGTCCCAACTAATCCAATAGTAATTGATTTTAATTATGCTAATGTAAATGTCTTTGAAATCACTTTCCTTTAAAAATGTTAAATGAAACTAAATTATATTCTGAGGACATGTTGGATGAGCATTACCTAGTATTACTTGAACATAATTTCAAGTGATCCTTCATGAAGAAACTTGTGCATAAAAGTGCAAAATAGAGTTGTGACATAAATTAAGGGGATTCCAATTATCTTCTGGCTTCTGGGTTGCTGAAACAGCAGTTGCAGAAATTATGTTTAACAGAAGTGCATACTTTTCCTTTTTGCTGTTCATAAAGTAATTTTTGCATGCTCTTGAGGTTTGCCTGTGATACAGATTTAATGATGACTGATCCTTTTGAGTCACCTCGACCCTAAGAGTTCAAATAGACATTACAGTGCATAGCCCTACAGTACTTAAACTGATCTGATAGAAGATTTGACTGATTTTTTTTAAATTTGCATGTGCATTTTGCCTATTGGTTAAAGGAATAGTTCACTCAAAAATGAACATTTGTTGAAAATGTACACACCTTCAAGACTTTCAACTGTATATGTGTTCTGTGCGTTCACACTGCCGCCGGCAAGAGCATCAAAATTTGCTGTAGAAAGATCCGTAGATGCTCTGACGATCAAGCGCTTGGTCTTGTATTTAAAGGAGCCACAAACAAAACAAGCATGTTAATCTTGTGAAGACTGACCACAAGTAATGTATAAGTTAAACACATTAAATATTTTATACTGTAAGAAACTGAACGATGGAAAGAACTTTAATAAGAACAATTAGTTACATGTTTGCTAATGAACTAAACAAGTAAAAGCCATTTGTGTGGTGCATTTTTGTGTTCACAATTAAGTGCTAATTTAGTCTAATTTCAAAATACAAGTGTAGCCTAAATGCAATTGGTCATATCAGTGTCTCAATCAAATGAATTGCATTCGCTCTGAAAATCAAGTGTTCTAGCATGAAAATAGTTGGGAATTAATGTGGTCGGAACCAAAGTTTACAGGACTTCTGCATTCCGATTGGTTGCTGCCCAGCTGTGTCATAGCTCATTAACATAGTTGACCTGACTTTAACTCTCCTTGACGCCCACACCATCCCTTGCTGGAGCTCGCCTGAGCTCTGGCCACTTTGATACTCTCAGTGGCGGCCATGTGAACGCATGGTATGGGAGAAATTTAGCATTACATCACATGCTTACCAATGGATCCTTTGCAGTGAATTGGTGCTGTCAGAATCAGAGTACAAACAGCAGATAAAAACATCACAAAAATCCTGAAGTAATCCACATGACTCCAGACCAAGACGTAGCTTTTTATTTCAAAAGACATAGTTTGGACAAAAGCTGTTTGGACTCTCATTCTGACGGCACCTGTTCACTGCAAAGGATCAATTTGTGAGCAGGTGATGTAATACTAAATATCCCCAAATCTGTTCTGATGAAGAAAAAAAAACTAATCTTCATCTTGGATGTCCTGAGGGTAAGTACATTTTCAGCGTATTTTCATTTTTGGGTAAGCTTTTCCTTTAAATAATATAATATATAACCCCCTACAAATCCAAATGTCTTTAACTGGGCTCCATTAATTGATGCTCCATTTTCTTTAGGGGATCCCATGGGGGTGAGATCCTGAGTGACCCTTGCAGAATCTGATTATGCCTTTAATCAATGATCTTCCATGTTTGTGTACTGTAAGTAGGCTACAGAATTTCTATAAGAAGAGCAAAATTAGTGCTTACCACGTTTATTGCTGTCTCTCTTACCTTGTCTCTTTACTACAAAGAAGGTTTTTTTTTTTTTTGCAATCTACATTTAGGAGTGTGAGTAAATTGTCAGTAGATTTTCATTTTTGAGTAAACTATTCCTTTAATTTTAAGGGGATTATACAGGATTTTTTATATAAAAATATAATCTATAATCTAATATAATAATATTATATAGTCGCCAAATGAGTTCTTAGCAAAGCATTATCAAAAATTAAGTTTTGATATATTTGCGGCAGGAAATTTACAAAATATATGCATGGAGCGTGATCTAAATATCCTAATGATTTTGGCATAAAAGAAAAGTCTTTAATTTTGATTCATACAATGTTTTTTTGGCTATTGGTAAAACTATACCCCAGCAGACTTAAGACACACACACACACACACACACGTTTGTTTTTTGTGAAAAGTGGGGACATCCCATAGGCGTAATGGTTTTTATACTGTACAAACTGTATATTCTATGGCCCTACACCAAACCTACACCTAACCATAACCCTCACAGGAAACTTTGTGCATTTTAAATTTCTCAAAAAATAAGTCACCCTCTCCTTGTAATACAAGTGTCATACCCATGTCATTATACAAATGTGTCCTGATATGTCACACAAACATGCCCACTTATATTTTAATATATATATATAAAATATATATATATATATGCCCACATATAAAAAAACAAATATATATATATATATATATATATATATTTTCCTTTTTTTTTTTTTTTTTGTAGATCTAGTGTATTGTCAGTGACTCATGTGAGCCAAGACCACAATGGATGGTCCAATAGCTGCAATTTGAGCTGAACACTATGTTGCTTTAAAGTAGCTATCATAGTTTATGAACTGACCCTGACCTAAACTCCAATTTCTCACTCAAAGGCTTCAACATTTTTCACAGCACGACTTTTTACAAAACAAAGGACTTACTGGCACCTAAATCCTCCCATTCTTGTGTTAAAATGATCCCATAAAATAAATGGAGGCTCGACCGGTCTCTCAAAAGCAAATAAAAGATTTAAAAAACAGTTTACAATCAATAATTTACAAGGGTGATGAACTGGCAAAGGTTTATTATTGCTTCCCATTGAATAAGACTTTTTGGGTAATATATTGAGAACCATGATTCCTGAACTTTTAGCTAATAATACACAGGCAGTGGTGCATTAAGGTCTAAAATATTACTACATATGTTCAACTGACATTTCATCTCATTTTAGATATTTCATCTAGTTTGAAGCTGGCAGCCATGCTTCCATCTAAACCAAACCGAACCTATTCAAAACTTACTTTTGTAAAATTAAAATGATTAATAATGACTTAAGTATATCAGATATTACGTAAGAATGCATGAATATTGATATTTTCTTCCCTTTCCAAACATTTCAGTTTTAAGTGTCAAATCGCTATCAAATTATATTTGCTAAATTGACAAATGCTTGATCAGATTTAACAAATCACAGATGATAGAACTTGCACCGTTTTGCTGCTGTGGTTTGTACAGAAAAAAGCAGATGCAGCGGTGCTCTGAACATGAGCAGAAATGTTCGGCTGTCACGAGTGGCAGAAGAGTATCTCTGTTGCCATGGAGATGAGAACATCCAAGGTGCACCCAAGCAAAGCTTAAAATCCTGTCAGTTAGAGATAATTTGTTAAAATGTCCATAAAACAAGGAAAAATACATTACCCGGGAAGCTTTCAAAGCCATTTTTTTCTCTCAAGGATTTTGTAACTTTGGTTATGAAAGACATTATGGACATCCTGAGATATGTCCTTATTGACCCCCAAAGCATGGTGTTTATTATTACTGTAAAATTCAGCCACTTGCTAAATCACATATTTTCTTTTAAAAAGCACAAATTTGATTTTGTCCTTAAATGATATATTATTTAGGAAGGAAATATATTAATATTAATATATAAGCACAGCTCATTTAAAAATAAAATAAAATAGGCCTAACATTTTCTATTATGTAATGGTAATAATCACAGGTCATATGTTTCATCATTTCTGTTGTGCTTCCTTGTTATGTTTTCCATAATGTGATCAACTTTATTGTAACTAAATAATGTTCATGGCATAATCTTATTAATTCAGCTCTTAGAATAAATAAGGGAAAAGGAAACCACGTATGTTACTTCCTGAATTCAAAGAGGTTCCATGCAGAATAAGGTTGCACTATTACTATATTCTATATATACCTTTTCAAAAGGCACAGCTTTGTACCCATATTGGTATCTAAAAGGTACAAAAGTGTACCTTCAGAAAAGGTACCGCCCTAGTGACAGCTTTGGTACCGTTTTTTCTGAGAGTAAAATGTAAAAAGACTTTACCTGCATAGTTTAATGTCATGTTCATTGTATAGAAATCATTTATTAAGTTAAAATGCCTTTGTGGCTCATGACATAGTGCCTCTGGCATGGTGGACAACATCTTAATACCGGCCGAGAGCTAATTTGAGTTCAATGTTATTGCACATTTGGGAGTAAATTAAATATTAATGGAATGGCTCTTTTGATGAGAAAACTATTTACCTCATATTTCAGCAGAGACAACTTGAACGACTCTTAAAACCAGTGCTGATGTGCTTTAGTCATCATGGTTGTTTCCATGGAGGCCCGTTTGATCAGTTCTTCCAGAAAACATGCTGTTGAACAGGAAAAGGACTGTTGAAGAAGATATGGTTATTATCTAATGAATCAAAACACTTACATTTAAATATACAGACTGGCTTTCAGATGTGTGTTTTATTAGTATTAGGACGTATAAGGTGGGGAAATATGCACCCTCAGGCAAGCTCATAGATGGCACAAAATCTCATCTTAACACATTTTAAAAATGGCTGTGCTTTTCTTAATTTTGGCATTTCATCTGAATGTCATCATTTGTGATATCTGTTAAAAGACTTTTAAGGTTAATTCGTCTAATTTTCAGTATGTGGAATATAAAAGGTTTATGTGTTCATTAATGATTTGAGAGGGTGGAGAAAGGTTGAATCATAATCTTGAAGAAGTTTATATTTTGACAACCAAAATTCACACGTTTTTATATTTATTTCCCTTAAAAACATAACACCCTAGGGCAAAAAATGTATAAATAATAAGGAAACTGAAACTTTTTATCTCACAATTCAGACTTCTTTCTCAAAATTCTGCAGTTGAATCTTACAATTCTGTCTTTTTTTTCTGAAATGTAAGCTAAAGGACAGAATTGTGAGATATAAAGTCAGAGTTGCATGATAAATACAATTCTGAGGAAAAAAAATTTAATTGTGAGATATTACCTTGCATTTGCAAGAAACAAGCTGGGTTAAAAAGCTGCGATTACCTTTTATATATATACCTTTTATATAAACTCAGAATTCAGAGAGAGAAAACAAAATTCAGAATTGCAATCTTCTGTTCGGTTATATACTGTATGAAAAGTATGAGAGAAAAAGCTTGTCAGACAGACCAATGGCCAATTTGAATAAACCTTTTCAGCTTTGTTGCATTTACATGTAAACTATAATTAAATCTGCTCAAAGTGTAACAAGCCCAGGAATTTAGTTTGTGATGGAGTTAACTATTTTCACCTGAACATAGTTTTATCCTCCTGACCCTAAACATTAATTTTGGATGCATCTATCTGCTTTTTTACCTTCTCATTGCAGTCTGTTTGAGAAAAGGCAGACATGAATGGCCGAGTAGCATTGGCTGTGTGCTTACTTGTGAGTCACTGTTCGTGCTCATCTTTTTGACATATTTCTACACAAAAACTGTCTAGAATAAATGTGTTATGAAAGCACTCAAGCATGGAATTTGAATTTTTTTTAACGACTTCAGTGCAGGTGTAAATTTAGGATTAATGATGAAACGGGCAGAGTGATGCTTTCGCTCTTGTTTAAAAACCCACAAAGAGCACAACCAATAAAAACAGCAAGCATGTAACTGTGACAAGAGATTCTCACAGTTTT
This sequence comes from Carassius auratus, assembly GCF_003368295.1. Lineage (NCBI taxonomy): Eukaryota > Metazoa > Chordata > Actinopteri > Cypriniformes > Cyprinidae > Carassius > Carassius auratus. The sequence goes on from NC_039280.1 coordinate 10,356,133, forward strand.
ATACGTATGATGTATTTTTTGTCCTTTCTTGTTATTTTTATTTGTGAAATACTAGATAATTTCAAAGGGAGTTCAATTTATTCATATTTTGAAGAGTGTTAATATATCAATTTCACATATTCAGATGCCTGTGGTGTCTTAACCTTGTTTCAGTATTTAGCACTCAGGGAATATATTCTCAGAGAAAGATTCGAGGTTATGGTACAGAGGCCAGGCGTGTAAAGGCAGATCAGTAAATGGTGAAAAAAACTGTTCAATTCTATCACAACTTTTGAGACTTCCTTCGAGATTCAATCTGAATTCCTAACAGTCGTTCACTATAAGTGTTACTTACAGGTCTGTGAACAGCCACCACTTTGTCATCGTCACAGCCAATATCACATCTCTTAAGATCGGTTGACATTATAGTAGAGCACGTACAGGATTGAATGTCAAGGAAAAATTGGAAGTCTGATGTTTTATTTAAACTGCAGGAAACTGTCAGCTGGTGCCTTGATAAATTACTTTTAGGGAGATTGTGAACAACCGTATTTGTGAATGTAATAATGCCTTTCATTGAAACCTTTGATGCAAACGTTTAGGATTAGTCGTGGAGTTGACAAATGTGACTGTAAAAGCCTTCATACTGTGCTTTTATCTTCTACTTTAATGTCTATCAGACGGCACCCATCAGGTGAAAAGGTTCCCCAGTTCATTTTTATAAGCTAGTCCTTGTCAGGTTTTAATTGTTGTCAGAGAACTTGTTTGTCATTGCTGTCAGTACTTCTCAGTTTCATGTGGAAGTCGTCACCTTTTTTAAATAGCACTTTATACAATTCAGATACAATTACGAAGCGGCTACACAGTATTGAACAGGAAAGTAAAAGAATCAATGATGCAAACTTCAGAAAAGAGGCGAATCTAAAAGCAGCTGTAGCAAGAAAATCAAGAAGAATTACAAGAGACTTTTTGTGTGTGTGTGTGTGTGTGTGTGTGTTTGTGTGTGTGTGTGTGTGTGTGTGTGTGTGTGTGTGTGTGTGTGTGTGTGTGGAAAAAAAACAGGTTTGCGTTGGTAGAGATTTTTGACCCCTTTTGTTACATTGTTTTGCCAGTAGATGGCGACAAGTGACTGTCTTAATAAGTGAGTCATTCATTCAACCGCTTTGTTGACTGAATCAGTTATGAAGGCTTTACAAAGGAGTCATTGAATAATTCAATTTACCAATTAGTTCAAAAATGAATTCATTCTCTAGTGAAACAAACAAGTCATTAAATCATTTACTCAATTCACTGTTTCATTCAGGAAAGAAAAACTGCTAGCTTACAGCTGTGAATTGTAATGGCTGTGCCTGGTTTATTCTGTAATTTCTTGTTGTTTGGTGGCAAAGAAAACTTAATTTTTTCAAAGTTTTGCTGGGGTCATTTTATTGTGGTCTGTGCTCCTTGCACGAGCAAGTTTTTGTTTGTGCTGTGAGCTTTTGCAGTGTGTTTCTGTTTTCGCGATGCATCTCATTATTTGTTTGTGCTGTGAGCTTTTGCAGTGTGTTTCTGTTTTTGCGATGCGTCTCTTTATTTATTTGTGCTGTGAGAATTTGCTGTGTTTCTGTTTTTGCGATGCGTCTCATTATTTGTTTGTGCTGTGAGCTTTTGCAGTGTGTTTCTGTTTTTGCGATGCGTCTCTTTATTTATTTGTGCTGTGAGAATTTGCTGTGTTTCTGTTTTTGCGATGCGTCTCATTATTTGTTTGTGCTGTGAGCTTTTGCAGTGTGTTTCTGTTTTTGCGATGCGTCTCTTTATTTGTTTGTGTTATGAGCATTTGCAGTGTGTTTCTGTTTTTGCGATGCGCCTTTATTTATTTGTGCTGTGAGAATTTGCTGTGTTTCTGTTTTTGCGATGCGTCTCTTTATTTATTTGTGTTGTGAGCATTTGCAGTGTGTTTCTGTTTTTGCGATGCATCTCTTTATTTGTTTGTGTTGTGAGCATTTGCAGAGTGTTTCTCTTTTTGCGATGCGCCTTTATTTATTTGTGCTGTGAGAATTTGCTGTGTTTCTGTTTTTGCGATGCGTCTCTTTATTTGTTTGTGTTGTGAGCATTTGCAGTGTGTTTCTGTTTTTGCGATGCGTCTCATTATTTGTTTGTGTTGTGAGAATTTGCAGAGTGTTTCTCTTTTTGCGATGCGTCTCTTTATTTGTTTGTGCTGTGAGCATTTGCAGTGTGTTTCTGTTTTTGCGATGCGCCTTTATTTATTTGTGCTGTGAGAATTTGCTGTGTTTCTGTTTTTGCGATGCGTCTCTTTATTTATTTGTGTTGTGAGCATTTGCAGTGTGTTTCTGTTTTTGCGATGCATCTCTTTATTTGTTTGTGCTGTGAGCATTTGCAGTGTGTTTCTGTTTTTGCGATGCGTCTCATTATTTGTTTGTGTTGTGAGAATTTGCAGTGTTTCTCTTTTTGCGATGCATCTCTTTATTTGTTTGTGTTGTGAGCATTTGCAGAGTGTTTCTCTTTTTGCGATGCATCTCTTTATTTGTTTGTGCTGTGAGCATTTGCAGTGTGTTTCTCTTTTTGCGATGCGTCTCTTTATTTGTTTGTGCTGTGAGCATTTGCAGAGTGTTTCTCTTTTTGCGATGCGTCTCTTTATTTGTTTGTGCTGTGAGCATTTGCAGTGTGTTTCTGTTTTTGCGATGCGCCTTTATTTATTTGTGCTGTGAGAATTTGCTGTGTTTCTGTTTTTGCGATGCATCTCTTTATTTGTTTGTGTTGTGAGCATTTGCAGTGTGTTTCTGTTTTTGCGATGCGCCTTTATTTATTTGTGCTGTGAGCATTTGCAGTGTGTTTCTGTTTTTGCGATGCGTCTCTTTATTTGTTTGTGCTGTGAGCATTTGCTGTGTTTCTGTTTTTGCGATGCGTCTCTTTATTTGTTTGTGCTGTGAGCATTTGCAGTGTGTTTCTGTTTTTGCGATGCGTCTCTTTATTTGTTTGTGCTGTGAGCATTTGCTGTGTTTCTGTTTTTGCGATGCGTCTCTTTATTTGTTTGTGTTGTGAGAATTTGCTGTGTTTCTGTTTTTGCGATGCGTCTCTTTATTTGTTTGTGCTGTGAGCATTTGCAGTGTGTTTCTCTTTTTGCGATGCGTCTCATTATTTGTTTGTGCTGTGAGCATTTGCAGTGTGTTTCTGTTTTTGCGATGCATCTCTTTATTTGTTTGTGTTGTGAGCATTTGCAGTGTGTTTCTGTTTTTGCTATGCGCCTTTATTTATTTGTGCTGTGAGAATTTGCTGTGTTTCTGTTTTTGCGATGCGTCTCTTTATTTGTTTGTGCTGTGAGCATTTGCAGTGTGTTTCTGTTTTTGCGATGCGTCTCATTATTTGTTTGTGTTGTGAGCATTTGCAGTGTGTTTCTGTTTTTGCGATGCGTCTCATTATTTGTTTGTGTTGTGAGCATTTGCAGTGTGTTTCTCTTTTTGCTATGCGTCTCTTTATTTATTTATGCTGTGAGAATTTGCTGTGTTTCTGTTTTTGCGATGCGTCTCATTATTTATTTGTGTTGTGAGCATTTGCAGTGTGTTTCTGTTTTTGCGATGCATCTCTTTATTTGTTTGTGTTATGAGCATTTGCAATGTGTTTCTGTTTTTGCGATGCGCCTTTATTTATTTGTGCTGTGAGAATTTGCTGTGTTTCTGTTTTTGCGATGCATCTCTTTATTTGTTTGTGCTGTGAGCATTTGCAGTGTGTTTCTGTTTTTGCGATGCATCTCATTATTTGTTTGTGTTGTGAGCATTTGCAGAGTGTTTCTCTTTTTGCGATGCGTCTCTTTATTTGTTTGTGCTGTGAGCATTTGCAGAGTGTTTCTCTTTTTGCGATGCATCTCTTTATTTGTTTGTGCTGTGAGCATTTGCAGAGTGTTTCTCTTTTTGCGATGCATCTCTTTATTTGTTTGTGCTGTGAGCATTTGCAGAGTGTTTCTCTTTTTGCGATGCGTCTCTTTATTTGTTTGTGTTGTGAGCATTTGCAGAGTGTTTCTCTTTTTGCGATGCGTCTCATTATTTGTTTGTGCTGTGAGCATTTGCAGAGTGTTTCTGTTTTTGCGATGCGTCTCTTTATTTGTTTGTGCTGTGAGCATTTGCAGTGTGTTTCTGTTTTTGCGATGCGTCTCTTTATTTGTTTGTGCTGTGAGCATTTGCAGTGTGTTTCTGTTTTTGCGATGCGTGTCATTATTTGTTTGTGTTGTGAGCATTTGCAGTGTGTATAATAATAAAATCTCCATAACTACAGGAAGAAGAAGGAGGGAACCGGCGAACAATCAAACATCATTTTAATAATTCAAAATAAACACAAAACAGCGCATCAGCCCCTCACGGACGACTGATGCGCACAAATAAAAATCAAACATAAAATAAAGCCCAGGCCTGGTCCTCTCTCGTCCTTCACTGTCGTCGCTCCAGTTTTATATACTTCCATCTCCTCCGTGGGCCTCGAGACCGGTGGGTCGAACAGGTGTAGCTCATCTCCAATCACTCTACTGGCCTCGCTCCTCCCACGTCCCGCGGCCCCGCTCCACTCGTCACAGTGTGTTTCTGTTTTCTGGGATACATCTCTTTATTTATTTGTGTTGTGAGCATTTGCAGCATATATGTTGCCAAACTGATGATGTTTTCTTAAAAGGGTCAAATGATGTTGCTAAAAAGATTACTTTGTGGAGAATATCTGCTGGACCTATGCTGTTCTGTGTCAGCTGTATCACGCCAGAACTGTTTCCTACGTAGTTGTGATTTGATCTGAACAGAAACAGCGTATCGGCGTGACGCAGCTGACACAGAACAGTATAGGTCCAGCAGATATTCTCCAAAATGGCACCAGGGTAATTTTTTTTTCTTTGCGCATAACAAGTATTCTTTTAGCTTTGTATTATTGTGGATGAACCACTGATGTCACATGGATTAATTCACAGATCTCCCTATAACGTTTCTGCATTGCTAACATCTCTTGTTAGCTCATATTCCGTCGAAAATATCTCAAGGTTGAGTAATTAATGACAGAATTTTCATTTTTGGGTGAACTAACCCTTTAAGTTGTATTTACAACACTGTTCCGGAAATGTTCAACCCAAATATTCAGATGTGTGCAGCGCATTTGACCGAGGACTCTCAATGCCGTCTGTTCTGAATCTCAGGTTTTAAGTACGTTTTCATATTTAAAGAATTTGCCACTGATGATTAAAATGCCAGTTTTCCGCATGTAGAGTAGAGCTTGTTTTTTGTCATTTCTCTGATTACAAATGCAGACATGGTTTTATGTTTACGCGGCGCGAAGCAACTCAACATAACGCATAAAAGGCAGTATAAGTCAATATAATGAGTAAATATGCCCCCACTGGATGCAACAATTGCCTCATTTGTAATGGGTTTTATTGGTTTTGTCTCATTGCGCTGGGATATGGCATCACAGTATGTGAAGGGGCATAACATTTCCATCACCCGCTTGAGGTATTCGGCCAATCACAACTGCACTGGATAGCTGGCCAATCAGAGCATCAGGTCGATGAGTTTTGTAAAAATCGGCGCATTTCAGAAGGCTGGGAATAGAGGAGGAACAATAATGTACAATATGTGGAAAATAATGTGTGTTTTGAACCTTAAACTGAATAAACACATTTAATTACACCAAATAATGTTTTTTGTTGTTGTTGTTGTTGTTTTTTAGCAACATCATACGATTTAATTTGTTGGTGCTTTTTCTATTTGCATGTGTAAATGTGTAGAGTAGCTCTCTTGACCACTGTAATTTTCATTGTGACAACAACAACAAATGCATCAATAAATAAATAACAGTATATCCAGTCTTTTTTTTTTTTGCTGTATTTAAATAATTAAACTGCACATATCTGTACGTTGTTTGGTTGACATCATTCAAACTGTGTACCTTTACATTACACTCAGTCATTTAATGAATATCCTTTCACACTGCATTTCAATTACTGAATAAGAAAACCTCAGTGCCTATTCTCATCTTTTTAATTTATTTAGATAATTGATACCTTATTTTTTGTGTGAGATTCATCTCCTCACACTGTTTTTTGAAAGCGCTGCCTAATATCTCTCAGCAGCATGAAGCTCTGAAAGTCAGTTCATGTCATCATTATGATATTGTGGATTGAATTGTTCAAGCCAATGCCAGATCTTTATCCTGTTTGAATAAATGCTTTAGCTGTAAATGTAGGCCTGTGTTGTGGTTGATAATGGCATATAAAGTGATTGTTGGAGTGTCTATCCACTGAAAAATCATATTTTATTGGGTGTGCTTTTGTTGTTCATTATATTTTCTGAGATTTATGTTTTAATATTGCAAAACAATGAAAGTTCATATACAGAGGGATACCATAAATAGATTTTGTCAGGCATGCAGTTATGCTATACAATGTTTAAACTTTTTTTTTTTACTGCCATTTGAGTGTATTATTATATAAGCCTGCAAAGTGCATCCTACATGTCTGGCATGGTACATTAGTACAGTCAAAACATTTTATTGAAATTGTTTGCTCTTAGAGAGATGTCAAGAGGCCCGGAAAAGGAAAGGATGAAGGATGGGAGGGGGGCTGATGACAGCTGTTTGGGCTGGAGTACATGCTTCCTGATTTCTTAGAGAATTAATGCTTCTTCATTTTCCATTGGCTCAATTCCAGAAGTATTTGTCTGGACTGCAACTTTGCTGCTTTTTCTCAACCTTCTCTCAAACGTTGTGAGCAAGAGCGTCTGTATTGGAGAAAAGAGAGGCAGTGATTTGTTGCAGCAGAAGTTGTACTCTGCAGCACACCGATCACACGCATCTCAGACAGCTCTGTTTGTTAGTGCTTTGGCTGAGAGAATCGGATGATATACTATGTTCAGTGGTCTTTGCGTTCCCAGCTGTGGCTGTTCTATCCCATGCAGTCTTTGGGAATGTATCCCCCTCCCCAGTTTTAAAGTATAGTTCCTACATTATTTTATTCTTTTTTTTTTCTTCATTCATTTAATTTAGATGTGTATTTCAAATTTTTTCATTTACAAATTCATTTAAAACAACAACAAAACGAGTAACAAAATGTACAATAAAGCACAATCAAATCCTTATATTATAATCACATTGCACTTGGATAGAGTTAAAGGTGCAATCTGCCGATTGTCCTGCAGGTGACCGCATAAATTGGTCTTCTTAAGATGCACTTAGGGTTTTTGTATAATGATAACTGCTGTACTCCAGAACTGAAACAGAACTTCAGACAATATAAGCCAGCATACATACAAAAATGCACAACTCTGATCATGATGACTTAATGCAGGTTTGGGCACTGTGGCAGACTAATGGTTATCTGAGTGGATATCTCACTTTTGACAGGTGTCCAGGCACTAGTCATCTACAGAACTGAACATATATTTCCTATGCTGGCATCCTGCTAATATAATTTGTGAAATACAAAAAAAGAAGTCAAGCTGCTTTTTATTTTATGCTTCTGCAATTCAGTGTATGTAAGCTATCTATGTTAATGAGGTCATTTTAGGTTTCAATTTTTTCATGTAGAACTGTTCATATTCAGGACAAAATACTGTTGCTATTACCTAAATTTTTAGTAAAGAGCTCACACAGTTATTTTACAATCTATTTTGTTCTGATATCATTGAGTGTTGCAGTAGTTGCTGAATGAATCTTTCACATGCAGTCCAAATGTTTGGATAGAAAAGCAATTATAGTGGCTTCAAAAAGAAAAGAAAAGAAAAGAAAAGAAAAGAAAAGGAAAAGGATTATAGGTTATCGAACAAGTGATTCACTTTACAAAATAACAGCAGTGCCCAAGGCAGAGACTGTTTTTAATTTGACCTCAGGAAATGGGAGATAGAGGTCAAACCAAGCTTCGAAAAGACCGTGCATAATGAACATTTGGCTTAGCAGTGAAGTTGTGTACATAGCTAAAAAGATAATTACAGTGTGTTATTTCTTTGGTTCAAATTGCATTTAGTAGTTTTCCATAACAAAATCATTTCACATCTCCAATGTGTTAAATGCAATATGCAAAAAATAGTTCCTGAGACACCTGAAATCACACCAATTCTATTGTTTTAGTTTAAGGTTAAAAAGAAATTATATATTTATTTATTTGGCTGGTTTAAAATTAATTGAAAGTATTTAAATGCATTGATGGGGAAGAAACTAACTGGGAAGGCAAGTGTCTTAAAAGGCAAGAGGATTAAACTTAAAGGCTTTTAGTTTAATTCTAACTGCTTCCAGTTTAATTGAATTTCAGAATGTGCTGGCAACGGGATCCTGCAGTTCAATCCATTCAGCATGGCCGATTTAGACAAAAGGGATTATACTGTCAGGAAATAAGGCTTCTGCATGGCCACTGATTCATAGCCTGACACACACATATACAGTATGGTAGCATTATGCTACTCTCTGTGCTTGCTACAACACTTACATTTTCCCCAATGCATATGGAAAACTGAAGCTCTGAGCAATACGTAATGTATAAATAATTTTAAAAAGAATATGATAATAGAGAATATGATTATCACCTTACACATCTCAGTGTTTTCAGCATTAAACAATGGACATTACTGTGACTCTCCCACAAGGGGGAGACAGTCATGATTGTCATAAACCCAGGCCCGAGCAGAATGCATGCTGGGGAGAAAATGTGACCTGTGCCATTATTTTGACCTAGAAAAACGTTTGGAGTTTGATTGTATTTTGATTGACTGCTTTGTAGTGATGTATTATTGTAATTATTATATTGGAGATTCAATCAAACATACATTAAATGCTTAATAGTAAAAAAAAAAAAAAAAAAAGTGATCGTAAAATCCTATGTGATTGAGATCCTGTTGTAATCAGGATCAGAATCAGATAATGCTTCCAATCAATAAGCTTTGTGTAAGTAGCCTGTAGAGTTTCAGTAAGAAGTGGAAAATTATTGCTCTTTACTGTCTCTTTACGTGTCTCTTTACTGCATCTTTTTAATTTTTTTTTATTTTTATTTTTATACATTTTTTAGATGTATAGATCATCTGAAAGCTGAATAAATAAACTTTCCATTGATTGACATGACATGGGACATGACATCTTTGCTTAATATCCTAATGACTTTTGACATATCCATACAATTAATTTTTGGTTGTTGTTACAAATATACCCGTGCTACTTATGAGTTTTTTTGGTCCAGGGACATATGTTGCTGCAAAAATCTTTCTGAAAACCTTTAATATTCAGGCTACCCTAATGATTAATAACCATCAAAGAAAAAAATTATTTCATATCAAACATTTTGTGTGACCTAGCTTCAGCACACAGTTAGCCATGTGTTTAATTAGTCTTCTCTCAGCTCTTCAATTATTTAAGATTGCCAGGGCTTTGATTGCAGGTTAATTAATGGGTTGGCTCCCAGGGGCACAGAGGTGTAAGATGAATCATGTCACCGGCTCCCTCAGGTTCTCCTGTCCAACCACTGGAACCCCAATAGTGCTTGAACTTATCTTACCAACTAAAAAGGACATACTGCGTTTGTTACAAGTTCACCCATGTGCAATACTTAGATTGCATCTTTTCTCTTTATGCATATATAATTCAGGCTTGTTTTTATATTTGGATGAAGATAAGGGAATGACATTGACAGGAATGTTAGCCCAAGGGGAAATCTTTGCCAAGTTTTCCAGAAATATTTAATCTCAAATTAGATTTTTTGATGTTGTAAGAGGATCGAGAACAGATGCTCATTTCTGATTGGTTTAAAGTTCTAGGGGATGGAAGTCATTTCCTGGAAAGAAGAGCAGTAATGAGAGTCCTTCTTTGAACTCTGATTTACTGTGTAATATATAAACAGGAATCCATTTGTTTGTCCCTTTTCATAAACCTCATCTCTGTATAAATGATACATACAACAATTACATAACTGTAAACTACCTATTAATCTAAGTGTAAAAAGTTTGTATGTATTAATGTATTTGCATACAATTTACAAATCAAATAAAAAATGTGAAATCCAAAAGATCCTGCGTGTATAATATTTAAAAGAGCAGATACCGTCTTTCCTGGAATATGGGTTTGATTTGTGTTTATATGAATGGCTTTAAATCTGAGAATGGTTAAGAAAGGTCTTAGTTAAAAGAAATGAGTTTAAGGTGACTAAAAAGCTCATGAAGATCCATTAGCTTATCATTAATTAATTTCCTTTTACATTAACCGGGCCCATCATTTCATTGAAGTCATCAAGGCATGCTTTAATTGACTGATGTCGTTTTCCAGTAAAATGGACTTCCAAGAACAAAATGTGATCTATTCATGACCCATAGCGAATGAGCTTGTCTAAAGAACTCTTCAAGAAATGTAATATCATCTGTAGGGGATAAGAAAAATAAATGGTAATTAATTCAACATGAAAAACACTGACCCTGAAATAGATTTTTTTTACATTCTGTTAAAATTTGCTGAACTCTTCAGCAGCATTTTATCAACTAATTAGTGCTAGACTCAGCTAATTGGTGAGATCTGCAGAAATATCTACTCTCTAGTGAATGTCTACTGTCAGTGCTTTGATGATCCCCATTCTCCTGTTTTCCTTGACTGCTCATACAGTATGTGTGTTTTGTCCACAGATGTAACTTAACCCCTGTGGACAGTCATGTTTTAATTAAATATTGTCTGTTTAATTGCTAATTGTTCATATAATGTAACTCACTGGAACAAAGTTGATGGAGAATAAGGCAAATCAAGCCACTTTCTGTTGCCAAGAAGAAAACTGTCATATTTTTCTATGGAATGGTTCATCATTTTAAAAATAGAGCACATCAAAAGTGTTAAAACATTTTTATATTTACATTTACTTTTAGTTATTTAGTAGATCATTTTATCCAAAGCAACTTACAAATGAGGACAATGGAAGCAATCAAAATCAACAAAAGAGTAATAAAAAAAGTAAATAAATAAATAAAAAGAAAACAGATCGAATAGAAAAAGAATAACACATGCTAGTGTTAGAGGCCTTTTAGCTTTTGTTAATTGTATAATAAATGAAAAGAAAAGAACAGATAGAATAGAAAAAATCTTCATCAGCATAGCCATGGAGACAGAGAAAATAAGTGATCCAAGAACTGAGCCCTGAGGCACCCCCAGTAGTTAGATGTTTTGATTTGGACTCCTCACGTCTCCAAGATACCTTGAAGGAGCTATCTGAGAGGTAAGTCTTAAACCACTGGAGGGCGGTTTCTAAGATTCCCTTTGCCAATATGGTTGACAGGAGTGTATGGTGGTTAACTGTGTCAAAAGCAGTGGACATATCCAGGAAGATAAGTATTGAAGATTTGGAATCCGCTTTGGCCAGTCGTAGGGCATCAACAACTGAGAGCAAGGCAGTCTCGGTTGAATATCCACTTCTGAAACTCTGAGTGAGAAAGGCAGAGAGTTGGTTGAACACAGCTCATTCAAGTGTTTTTGCAATGAAAGGAAGAAGGGAAACCGGTCTGTAATTCTCTAAAAGAGATAGGTTAAGGGTGGGTTTCTTAAGTAGTGGGGTTATACAAGCTTTTCTAAATGCTGAGGGGAAAACACCAGTGTTGAGGGATGTGTTTATGATGTGAGTGAAGGTACAACTGCAGGAGGAATGGCTTGAAGGAGATGAGATGGTATAGGGTCAAGCGGACAAGTAGTAGGATGATTAGAAATGATTAGTTTAGAGACTTCTGCACCAGAGAGTGAAGAGAAGGATGTGAATGAGTGTATGTTTGCTGGTATGTTGTGCTTGACAGGTTGTGGCATGGAAAATCGTGCACTGATGGATTTAATTTTATTGATGAAGAATGTAGCAAAGTCATCAGCTGTTAGAGTTGATGACGAAGGTGGAGGAGGAGGATAAAGGAGGGGGAAAATGTTTTAAATATAAAGATTTTGACAAATATATAAATTTTATAATTATAATATGTCCTTTTAGTAGTGGAGACATTAGCAGAGAAGGAGGAGAGAAGTGATTTTAGATTAGATTTTTTGTCTTGCCCTTTTAACATAATACATTTTGTCAGGATAAATCTAAACAACAACAACAACAACCAAAATCCAAATAACAAAATACTATCTTTTATTTCTATATATTTTGGTACGTTTTTTGAGTGAATATATACCAATGAGAAGTTGGAAACCATTGCATTGGTCAAAAAGGCAAACATACAAATGAACAAATAAATAAAGTTATTGGAATTTATTTAGAGATATTTAACATACTGTATGTACAATACTGTATAATAGAGACACACTGTTTGGTTTTATCTCTAAAAAATAGCTTTACAAGATACTGCCAATATGTAGCAGTAATTTTCCTCAACATTGACAAAGAAGAAATTCCTTAATTATGACTTATTTTTTATTTTTTTTTCTTAATATAAGCCAGACTCACTATTCCTCCCTATGACAGTGACAAAGAAAATTAATCAAATCAAGTAAATGGAAAAGCATTCATCGTATCAAACATAAGTTGCATGGCAGAGCACTGTAATATTCAATCAATAATAACCCACATTTATGTCTATTGCAAGGACATTCAAAGTCAATATTTGGACCACCTTCATTCAGAATTTAATCATTTTCAATATTTTTAGGAAGGAGATTTACTGCTACCCCCATTTTCCCAACATTTGAGAAATGTCAAATGGATAAAAGGCTTTAAATGTTTTTCCTTCTGATCTGGACTCATTGTCATTATGTTTTGAAGCATTAAAGCATACAGACTTGTTAGACAAGCTATACAGTGAATATCTTTGATATTGCAGAGAAATGTCACTAAAAGATTATACACTTCAGTAGGCCTTACATTATAATTAGCTCTCACTTATGACAACCACACATGCCTGATGCATTAGTAGTTATAATCTAAAACCCTTGACAGTGAAACCAACTGAGGCATGAATTGTTTGTGACTGGGTATCAAAACACCACAGGGTATCAAACAGAAACACTGGAGATGCAATATAAGCTCAGCAAAAAGACCTTTTCAGGGTACTGAAATTTAAGGATCATTTTGCAAAACCCAAACACAATTTACTGCTTGTAAAGGGTTAAACAATGTTTGTCATGCTTGTTTCATGTACCATAAAACATTTTTTTGCACATGCACCCTCATTATTTAAACAGATAATAACTAAGGAAATTAAAAAGACCTTTCAACACCAGAAGATGACCAGAGTCCATGTTCATGTCCATGTACATGCCATAGTGCTGTTGCAGGGTGGCACGAGGACTTGAAATGTGGCCAGAGAAATAAACTGCAACGTCCGTAATGAAAGGAAAGGACAAGAAAAGATGTGTGGCCAAGTATAGTGTGCCATACTTGGAATTTGTGCTCTGTGTTTAACCCATCCAAGTGTACACACACCCAGAGCAGTGGGAAGCGGTGACACCCGGGGTGCAGTTGGGGGTTTGAAGTCTTGCTCAAGGCTCTTACCTCAGTCATGGTATTGAGGGTTGACAGAGAGCTGGTACACCTTTGTATTCAACCTTTTAGCATACCTCCCTCTCACCCCCACACCTGATTTAACTCATCAGCTCATTAGTGGAGACTGCTAGACCTGAAGTGGGTGTGTCAGATAAAGGGAGACATACAAAACATGCAGTGCCGGGGGTACTTCATGGAGATGTTTGAGAACCCTTGTTCTATGGCATTGTGAAGCACCTTTATTTTAAAAAGTGAAGATGAGATACACTGTAGAAGCAGCTGATAGACACAACACATACAGTACTGACTACTATTTTTGATATTGACCCACACTCTGTACAGGGACCCATTCCACCTCTTTCTAAACAGTAACAGTAACACTAACACTTCTGTCCTGTTCGCTGTGTGGCAGCTGATACAGTATAATCATTATTTCACATGTGTGCTACAAAGTCACACTGTGGAATACACTGAAACACCAACTCCCATGCTGATGCATTCAGCTGGCTCCTTCTCTTAATTCAAACATGAGATATAATGAGACATTATATGTGGAATTGTAGTAAGAGGGGGAATTTAAGATTCATTTTTTCTTTCTAGTGGGTAGGGGAAGCTTGTATGGCAGATAATTAGAGCCTTGTAATTGTATTGTGCTCTCAAGCTGGGGTAAAGCTAGGTGTCCATGGCAACTGATGGAAAAGTGAGTCATCTGAGATTTTTGTGTGTGCATGTGGGTGTGTATCAGCCCGTGAGTGTCTACTTGGGAGTGTGTGTGACCACTAAAACGGATGCACATCAGTGCATTTTCACATTGATTTCAGGTACAAGTGGGATATGACTAAGATTGTTTTTGTAGCAAAGAAGCATGACGGCTTTTTGTCAGAGCACTCTTGTACAATCACATAAAATACATTCTCATATCTCATTATCTGCATCCATTTCTCAAAAATTAAGGCTTGTGATTGAAAGAACAATATCATGAAAAATCTAGTTTTCCTTGCACCTCTTATGTAAAATAAAATAAAACTTATGTATATAAGTCCATATATACATTTGAAAGTAAAATTGAAAACTAGAATATCTAAGTGTTATTTTTTAAAGAAGAATGTCTTGGTTACGTATGTAACCCTCGTTCCCTGAAAGAGGCAACAGAGACTTAACGTTGATAATGACAGAAGAATTTGGATCTCACATAGAGAGACCAATCCACTTACAGTATAACTAAACGAGCCAATGTACATTGGCATGCAATGATTGCATCCAGCTGCTGCTGATTACAACATGAGCATAAAAAGGTAGCAGGTGCAATGCACACCAGGTTTTCGCTTAGGAGTCAAGCCAGTAACCTGTACACTCAGTGGTGGTACAGCAGGTTTCCCCTTCAGGGAAAGAGGGTTACATGCATAACCGAGACGTTCCCTTTCAGTCAGTCAGGCTCAATGTCACATTGGTAATGACCAATAAATTGGGATCCCTACCAAAACGTCATAGATGCTGCCCCTTCCAGTGTCATGTCCGAGCCTCCTGTGCCCGCTTTTGGTGTAGGTTGCAACAAAAATGCCAGTCACTGTTTTCGTAGCACTACCCACATTTGATGGACAACAATGGGAAAATGTACCCGTTCCACTTGGAACAGGAATGTTCCAGAAGCCCCATACTTCCCAAAGGGGATCTGGAAGCACTTACACACATGAACATCCATCCAGGTACATATAGAATATTAGAGGTGATTGGAACTCTCTTGAAAAATGGCAGAAAGTCTGCTGGGGAAACACAGGCTCTCAAGCTATACCCTGGACTACACATATGGAACCCAGCCCTCCGTTTCTTGCGGGTTCAATGAGTGAGGGGCTGGCACTGGACATCATGTCTTGCTGCCGAGGGGATGGAGGAGCTTGACACTACGGACTCTCTGGAGTGGTTTTAGCAAGCCAACACTAAAGGCTCTGGAATACTTCAAACGAAATCATAGAGCAAACTAATAATACATCACTTTAAACAAAATCAGGCCAAAACGAAGTTCATTTTGAGTTTGTTTCGGCAGTTCGAAACAGCTCACCAAAGTGAACTTTCTAGACCTATTCAAATTGGACAATGGACCATTCAACGACTGAATCCAGCAGTGTCCCCCATAATATCGAAGTGCACATCGTTGATCATTGTTCTCACTAAAATATTTTCGCATAGCATGAGATCTGCAGTTTAGTTTAAAGATGAATTATTGTGCATTTATAACACTTCTCATTGTTGTTGTCAAAGTGATCAAGTGCATCCAATAAATGTTTAAATTCATGTAATTTTTTTTATTTCTGCATAATACTTTATGTATTTTCAGTGCTTATCTCGATTAATGAGAGTGGAATATTTAATGTAAATGTGTATATTGAAATTAAAAACGATTTTGTGAACAAAATTGCGTACAGAATTTCTATGCCTATTTTGTGCATATGCAATGTTTATAAATGAGATACCAGACAAGTACCTACATACATTTTCCCCTGCTGGGTGATAGCGATATTAGGATACAACTGCATCGCAAATGACAAATCCAGTGAGGGGGACCCCCATATAGCCCCTAGCTGCGCCACTGTCAAAAGGGTCGAGAAGTTAGCAGGTCGGTTTCTCACAGAAAAAGGTGCCTTCCACGACCTGGTAACTCCTCATGCACCTCCAGGAAGAATGGCACCAGGGTGGGGCACTGAGAACCAGCATGGACCACCCCGAAGAACCAGTCGTCCAACCTTAAGGCATTGAGACGGTGGACATCTCCACTCAAGCAAATTTGAAACTCTAATAATATTTCACAATTAAACAGTTTTACTCTATTTTTGCATCAAATAAATCTTGCATTAGATATGTCTTTCAAATACAGTAAACATTATTTCATTGTATTAAGTAAACCTCAGTCCAGATGGAAGAGGGTCCACGGACAGCTGAAGGACTGTAAAGGGAAGCTTGCTGCCCAGCAGTCATAAGAGATGTGGACACTGACTAAGAATGTCACTCCCACAGGGGCACATAAATCAGAGTTTCAGACGCTTCAGACACAGCGAGACCTGGGGCACACAATCCATAAATGACATTTGACTCAAAATGTTTAAGATGAAAACTGAAGCTGTCAGTCTTTTTCACTCAAGATCAATGTGGTCACCAAACAACACTGATGGAAAAAACATCTTTGTTAAGATTCAATGAAGCCTCAAGAAGCCATCCCAGCCATGAGCTGTGTGGCCTTTTAGACCACTAAATCATACGAGATGAGACATTTTGGGTGAAGTGTGAAAGGTGCCTCAAAAGGTTATCTGTCAAATTCTCAAAAGAAATAGTCATGTCAGTGTAGAAAGATGTATGGCTCACCCCTCTCAATCAGATGTGACTAAGCAGCACCTGCCAAAAAAGTTCACTCAGGCTCTGCCTGGATTACCTTTCAGATGTTCATTTTTTGGTGACATTTATGCTTTGAACTGCTGATCTCACTGAGGACCAGGTGTACAGTCCCATCACGACTCCTTTTGAGGTTGGCGAGACACTAAATGACTGGCTGATTTTGATGGTGATCAGAATAATAATTATAATTATTAGCAATGCTAATCAGCCGCCACAAACCCTCCACTAGTATGCTCCTCAAATTTTGTGCATTCTTGAACGCACATTACTGTTTCACCCTCTGTGAAAGTGCTCAATAAAGCATTGATTCATGCCCAGGGGAAAATTGTATTGCTCTTTCAGGATTCTGGAGACTTCATGAAGATGTATGAGTTACTATATGTGCTGTACGATTAGATGAGAAATGCTTGGGGTCATAATGAAGCCTCTGAGTTTTGATTCCAAATGTAATGTTCTTGGCAATTAGCGGTTTGGAAAGGAGATGTGAGGTCATTGTTTTTTTTATTTTTAGGAAAATATTATTTCCCCCTCCAATTTAATCTTATTGCTGTCTAGAAAAACAGTGAGATATTAAAGAGATCTCAATATGTGATCTTTATTTCCTATGGGTGGAGATAAACTGAATGTTTCTTTAAATGAGGGAAATATTAAACATAGGTTATTGGCAGATTCTTCAATGAATTACTAAACAAACCATTACATTAAAAACTTTGGCATAATTAACCTGTCTAACCTAAGATTTGATAGTGAATAAATCATAATTCCAGTTTCCACTGTATCAGCTAGTGGTGCACGTTTAAGCACAACAGTGACTTGGACTTATATCTGGTTGCCATAATCTTTTGTTTTTTTTCATGTCCGTATTATTTATTTATTAATTTGTGGCAGTACACTGACGGAGGAGGGATTGTTATTCTGGTAACATTTTATTCTTCCCTAGTAAACTGTGTAATGAGATCCCAGATTGTTAAAAGTAAAGTATTAAATGTGAATGCAAAAATTAATATGATGGGGCAACTCAAGGGCAGACTACAATTATAATTATTTTATGTATAAAACAGGCACTCCAATATAACACCCATTACTGTATATGATGTTTCAACTACAAACCATGTGCCAAGGACGAAGGACTTTTTATGTCCTTTTATAGGCTAAACTTAAACCTATTGTAATAAATCACCCTTAGAGAAATCCTTCCAGATCAGTAATTAACGGTCTTCACAACAGTTTAAACAAGGCCTTTACAGAGGTGATAAATGTCAAAATGATATTTCATCCAAAGGTTATGTGACTTTGACACTGCATTCTGTGAAATAATGAGCATGGGAAATGTAAACTTTAAATGTTTTGATCTTAATAAGCAGCATGAGACCTTTTTCATCAAACCCTATGAGGAAAACACAAAACAGTTTTTCACTGATTAGACTGAAATGTCATCTTTCAACAAGCTTTGTTTAAGGTCCTTCACCGTCATCTGAATTTATTTTCCCTTGAAAAAAGCACTGAAGAAATGAAAAAAGCACTGAAAAATGGTTGTTTTATGGCATCACAGCATCTTCTATCCATTGTATCGTTTTTTTAGGTCCAGGAGAGAATTATATGTACAGTATATGACTCTATAGGTCTTTTCTAATCATTGTACACCTGCTGGTATTTCAGCAACAAAGCTGTTGAGGTAATGAGATGGTTAAAGACAAATGGCCTGATCACTTCACTTAAGTTCATATTCAGAGCCCTATAATAACCAGTGCACAATACTGCAAGAATCATTATGCAAGCTGTCTTTTCTTAAATAAATGCAGTCTTAACAGTCATATCACCCTGTAGCCCGAGACTGGTTGCCCACTGAAGCTAAGCAGGATTGAGCTGGTCATCTGGATGGGAGGCCTCCTGGGGAAACTAGGTTGCTGCTGGAAGAGGTGTTAGTGAGGTCAGAAGGGAGTGCTCACCCTGAGGTCTGTGTGGGTCCTAATGTCCCAGTATAGTGACCGGGACAGTATTCTGTAAAAAATCACCATCCCTCGGGTGAGATGTTGAACCAAGGTCCTGACTCTCTGTGGTCATTCTCGAAAAGTGTCCTGGAAATATTACTTCCACTGGCCCCTGTCAATCACGGCCTCGTGGTGTGTGGTGAGCACACTGGCGCCGTTGTACTGTGGCTTCCGTCGCATCATCCAAGTGGATGTTGCACACTGTTGGTGGTTGAGAAGAGACCTCCTCATGATCGTAAAGAGCTTTGGGTGTACAACAATACACAATAAAGCCCTATATAAATACTTTATTAATTTATTCATTCAAGTCAAGTGGTAAGTCAAGCACTAAACCGCAAGTGATAATAAAAATGCTAATATAATGGCAAACATTGGTCTTACACACTTGCACTGCTAGAGATACACCTGCTTAGATGACTGAAGTATTAAGATTAATAGAAGGAACATTTTGCTGAAGCATTCAAGGACAAAACCCTGACAGGGAGCCATTCAGCACATCTAAAACATAAATGAATAAATCAAATCTTAAAGAAAGCAAAACCAAAAGCTAATCCCAAATAATCTGACAGCAATGAATCACAGGACTCAAGGTATCCAGGCGGCTGTACTGCTTTAAAGGTGCTGTATATAAGTTTTTGACACTACTAAAGCATAAAAATACCATAATATGTTGGCAGATGTTTAAGAAACATGCAAAGTTAACATACTTGTTAATCTGAAAAACAATGCTACAGTCAGTTATTCTCCTTTGAAAATGTGCGTTCTGGGCCTGAATTTCAGTCTCTGTTTTGGTTTGTGAAACCCAACCACTGCAAGTTTACCCAATTGTATTTCGACAACCCGGGTTGCCAGTTGGTAGGAAACCATTTAATTTCATAATTCATTTCAGTCACGGAAGCTGGTAACAAAAGGGGTCAGAGCGTCAATCTGGCAACCTGTGTGTGTGTCAAGTCTGAGGAGGAGGGGCCGGTTGGAATTTGGACCGCAATACCTAGTTCAACCCCTCGTTGTCAATTCTACTGTACATACAGCACCTTTAATGTTTAGAAGAAGTGTGATCCAGGAGTGTTTTTGATCAGAGCTTTTATTTAAACAAGCTCATGATGATACACGACTCCATGACCAATGACTGACCACAGAACCAGGCAACATGGAAACATAACATGCTTTTGTTTACATTTTATTGTACATTTTATTATCTGATGCCATTTACTGACATGATATAAAGTTATTTGCTCTACGATAAAAAAACTGAAACTTTGGACGTCAGAGAGGGAGAGAGGATTTTTAGAACAGCTATTAGGAATGGAAATTATCTTCAGCATCTTTCCACAGGTGCAAGAAGCGAGATTTATTAGTCTGGGGACAAGCTCTAGCTCCAAGGCATAAGTAGGCTTCCTGTAATGTTTTTAATTGTACAGCAGAAGGGCAATTTAGTAATATCAAAAACAAAACAATATCTTGTATATGCAAAGTGGATCTAATAGTCAGGAGCTTTTTTTTTTTTTTTTTTTTTTTTACAATCTGTGGTATTAGAGACGATTCATCATTATGAATGAAATGAAAAATGAACAAAGTATTTTATTCACATACATTGTTGTTAAAGAATTATTAGAATATTGTTGATACAGTTATAATAAAAACATCAATAATGACTGCGATGTCAGATCAGAGTGTGTGATCTGATATCATGCTGTTTCACATAAAGCACTACAAATGATGTGTAATATTAAGCATGAAAGGGAAGATGTCATTACAAAACATAATAGAATTTATGTGCTAATACTTCTAATATTTAGTTACACTGGACTGACTATCTGTTGTCATTATTTTAAAAAAGAATGGACAGCATTATGGATTATCTGTCATTAAACAAACAGTTCCAGTTGGTGGCCTAACTTAATAACCACTATAAAGAGTATATCTGCACCTCACAGGCATGATAAAGAGAAGCCTCAGTTTGACAGAGGTGGTCACTTAAGGTTTATCCTACTATGACCATAGTGCTGTGGTCTCAGTGCCTCCTAGTGGATAGCAAAATGTTGCAATGGTGGTTTGTAGCAACATCACTCATCACAATCTGGTCTATGAGAAATGCATTTAAAACAGCCATATTGAATATTCATGTTTATAAATTGCTTTTTGTGCGTGTACAGACATCATTTATAATAAAGAATTACACAGTCTTCTATAATTGTCTGATTTGTGTGTATCTTGGCAGCTCATCTCTATAACTGAATTTGAATCAGACGGGAGATTTGTCAAGTGTCAGGAGGAAAAAAACATATACAACATAATAGAAAACAAACATAATGCATAAATATATGTTGCTTTGTATTTGTTGCTTATTTATTCAACCTTGTGATATTTTAAAATACATTTCACCAGGCAGAATTTGATGTATTTTTATTTCATTGCTGGTTAGGTGGTTGTTCTCTTCCTTGCATTTTTGTTGTTCAGTAATATCTTTGCACAATAATCAGGCCTGTAAGAGTCATTTAGGCTTCAACATTAAAAAATTTAACTGAATAAGTTTTGATTAAATTCTACTGTATTGCAGCAAGATATTTTCTGTATTGTAGATCTATATTTGTATTTCAATACATTTGTAGGCTATTGGTGCTTTAGCAATACTATTGTGAGCAAATTGGGTATAGTTTGCAAAACATTTGTCAATAAAGCAACTGAAATTTTAAAATGATTAATAACTATTCTTCCATCATGGAATGTGTTTTTTTTTTTTGTACATTTGTAACATTGTTGTCTTTTACAGTGCATATATATATATATATATATATATATATATATATATATATATATATATATATATATATATATATATATATATACATACAATGTTTTAAAGTGAGCCACGGAGCCTTTTTAAATACGCTATGTGTGTTGTGTATGTATATATTATATATTTGTGCAGCAGGCAGTTTTTGTGAGAGAGCAGAATCTCAGCCTGTCATTGCACCTCTGCCTCTGCATCCTGTCCGCAGCTCGCCTCGCGCTCCGTGAGCTGACAGCTCCGCCGCGCATGCGCAGGGCGTCTCCACTGGCTCGCTCGGTGCTGAAGTTGGGCGGATGGACGGAAAACACCGCTGATGGAGATAAAACGGCAGCATGTAATCTCAACGCGTGATACCCCCGATATCCGCATAAACACGTGTAACGACACCCTTTTAGAAGACTGACATCTAAAACAAAAGGGGTAAGGCGACACACGCTCTTTAACGGTCTCGGCGGTCCCGCTAGCTCGCCAGCTAACGCGCTAGCCGTTGCTTCCTTGCGTTTAGAAAATCAAAGAGCGGCTGCGAAAATAGAATAAAGTGGCAATTACATTTCGCCTGGCAAAAATAGCACGGCTTTAGGGAACAGTTTGCCCATTACTTTCAATTGCACCGCGCTGTCTTGTGACATAAATGATTTAGGCTTTACCTGCGATGACTTAAGTAAAGATGCTGGCTGTGTTGCAAAACCCAGCGAGCTGCCTACCTAGACAGCATTTTTGGACATTATTCGAGTGGCTGAGAGGTTCCAACAGCATTTATAACGCTCGTTGGTGTTTGGTGACTTCGTAGGGGCGTTTAAACCATCGTTAATGTTCCAAAGATGCCTAAACACGCTGTCTAGGTAGGATCCTCAGTAGGTTTTGACACACAGCCGTGTTTGATTCCACAGACAGCCGCTGCAACCGGGAATGAAGGCGAATAACGGATGACAGCCGTCTATATCTGTATATCACGGAACATTGTCTTGCATTGTTATACTTAAAAAAATAAACTATGACTTTTTATCTTAATGTACCTTTTAAATTACCTCTTTCCCGACAATTTTCTCCCGATTGACCTTAAATTAAATATATGTATTTTTTGAGTTTGTATATTATTTCTCGGACTTGCCAGTAATTATTTTTCCTGCATTCAGTTATTGATGAGAGTTTCCTTCCGGAGGAGGGCTGATTGCTCGACCATTCATCATCATAAGAGTTGTGAAGTTCCTCCTATTCACTTGTGCTTCTGGTTTTACAATGCAGCTGCTTTTGTGTAACAATCTGTTTCATGTGGGGAACATCTCGGATGTCAAATCAGATGATTCGTCACTGAATCCATTCATTAAAACCAAGCAGTAGTAACCCGCTCCACACAAATGAATGCACAGATTTGTAAAAAAAAAAAAAAAAAAAAAATCACATTTTTGTTTCACTATTGAACATTGGAGGGAAACAGAAATACACTGAAAATGAAAGCCAGTAAATCTGTATAGTTCAGTATACTTTCTATTACTGATATGCTTGGTTTTTTTCTCCACATTTTGCTGTGATATATAATAGTACTGCAGTGTATTACCTTGCAGAAATATTGACCTCTTTCACTTGTCAATAAAACCTAGATAAAACATAACTGAAATGTTTTTTTTATTTTTTTAAGTTTAAGGGTTATTTAGATTACAATAGTGTTGCCAGTGTCAGTAAGTAAAGTAGTACATGTAATTTGCACATTATAAAATTTGATCTATTTCGTTTTTATAAATTTTATGGGGACAATAGCAGTGCATTGCAATCTTTGCTTTCAAAATGTAATGTCTTATAATACATTTTTCACTAAAGACTCAAATTTACTATTTAACTAGTTAATGTATATAGTTTAATATTAATTAATTATTATTATTTAAATATTTTAATGAACACTCTTTAAAAATTTGATTAATTAGCTATTAGATTTGATCAGTACATGTAATAATTAATTTAAAGTAGCAATGGAATGAAAGTAGTAATGGAAAATATCTTTTTTTAGACAGTTTAGATGATTGCTTTGCATGTGTTACCAGCATTTTCAGTGAAACACTCTTAAAAATAAAGGTTCTAGGCATCAATGGTTCGACGAAGAACCTTGAACATCCATGGGACCTTTCAAATGCAGAAAAGGTTCTTTATATTCGATTTTTTTAAAAATGTTCTTCAAATGGTTCTTTTAGGACCTGTTCACGGAAAGGTTCTTTTGGGAGCCAAAAATGGTTAGTCTATGGCATAACTGCAAAAGCACCCTTTTGCAAACTATATTTTAAAGACATGAGGACCAGTTATGACATGATTACATTATGCACATTATGACGTAACATTACATATGCATGGATGAGTTGTTCAACATAATAAGATATTTAACATGCATTTAAAAATAGATAGGATGAATGCTTATTTCATGCTGACTTTAAGGTTCTTTGTGTTATTAATAAAAGTATTTTTTGCTTCATTTTGTCAAACAGCACATTATTATTCTTGTGGCAAACACTAATTAAATAAGAATTGGATTATAAGATGTCCAGAAGTAATCAGATTCGATTTTGAGTGCAATCTTACAAGTTTGAGTAATATAAATGGTTATCAGTTGTTAGTAATTATAGCCCTATATTAAAGCAGTTCTGATGCTTTCTTTCTGGTGTGATTTATTTCCCAGATGTCCTATCCTGGATCATTTAGCCCTTGACTCAAGGAAAGGGTGTGCCTGAAAATACCAGGTGTTTGAAACCTACCTCCACCCACCTCCCGCATTCTCCATCAGGCATGATAAGAGAAGATACAAGAGGCCACATTTTGTTTTCCAGCTCTCTACCAGTCTCAGTGTTTGACATTACAGTCATGATTTTCTTACCTGATCTTCGGATGGATTGCTACTAATTTGCATGGTAAGTTGGGGTGGGGTGGGAGGGGGTTTCTCTCCTAGAGTGATTGCAAGTGCACTGATGATGTGGAAAATCACAAGACGTGTTTACCGAGCGGTGATGTGATGTTGCACAAGGTGAGAAATGTGGGTGAAACGTGCCTCTGTGTGATTATCACATGTATTAGAACTGCAGTGTGACATGTTTCTCAAGCTAGGCTTTGTGGGTAACGGCTTTAGGTGGCTTCTGTTGTGCAGCCAGCCATGGCCTATGGTATGCATCACTTGCTGCCATGGAATGTGTATGGGGAAGTGCACAAGGGCGCATGAGACTTCCAGTGGGAGAACGGGGTTAGACAGCGGCATCTGAGCATGCTCGCACGCAGAGGCATTTTCACACATTGTAATGTAATTCACAAATGCTGACTGTAATGTATTTTAAGCAGGGAAGTGAGCGCTCAAATGCTTGTTGTTAGAAATATGTGCAATTAAAGGAACCTCTTCTGTTATTTACAATAATTTAAATGCATTCAAACTTTAAAAAGCATTCGTGATCCATTTAGCAGTCTTTACTGGAACAGAAAAAGATTTCTTTGGGTAGATGTTTCAATATCTGTAACAGAAACACACACCAAAGGCAGAAGAATTATTAGAGGCCAGATACATGCACAAATAATGAATTACATGAAATACATCCGGAAGTTTCGCACAGATTTTTAATCTCTTTCAAAACTAGATTTGATCAAGTGGTGTTTAGGTGAAGGTGAAGACTACACTCAATGCATGTTGTGTAAAAACATTTTTATTGGACTGTCCAGCTTTTAATGTATGTAGAAAACTCACTTAAAGACTTATTTAGTATAATTTTTGCAGGATAGGTTCCCTATCATAGGTCACTTCGATGCTGCGGTGACGTCACCACGTATGGGAACACCTCCGGTGTGACGAATGTCTGAAGCCCTATACCATCCCGCCAATCCTATTGGCCAAATGGCGCATAGCACCACCCTACGCATGCGCACGCATGATATACCTGGGTGCAGCGCGCCATTTCGCTCAGATTTCATTCCTTCAGGAATAGCGAATCATCTGTGCCCTATCATCTCGCGTTCTCCAGCGATTTTCTTCGAGCAGTGTTAACTCCTCTTTCGCGGACGCGATGAGTCAACGAAAGGTAAGAGCCGTATATGGGTTTATCACAGGGAGGCACTCATGAGAGATTCGTTTGCAGCCTCTCTCATGTTCTCTCTGTGATAGCCTACGGCTATGGTAAAATAAGAAAAGTATCCGCGCTCTGGAGTCTATTTCTTCAGTCGCCTCGCGTCTAACCCCCACCGTTCGCTTCTGCGGTCGCCGAGGCCCCGCACGAGGTGTTGGTTAGGGGCGATATGTGCGGCTTGACTATGAGTACAGTGATGCACTGGAGTTTTCCACTTGCTCGCTCTCCCCTACTCGAGCGCGTTGATCAGAGCAGTTTTGCTTTATACTATGTTGTCTAACCGCAGCTTCTACTCAGAGTAGGCTCTGACCTGCATAAGCGGTTCTCTCCCTCCGAGTGGACAGGAGAAACGCGCTTCCCCTTCCTCAGTGTGCTACATGGCGGACTGTTATTATATAGCGATGCCGTTTGACTACCTCTCTAGCCGAACGGATCGCGCCAAACTCCGCCGCGACCTAGTCTCGTCTAGACGTATCGAGTCGTGTCTATTTCGGCAAATTTTATTCTCTTATTACGGTTCTTTACGAGAAGCCTCTCGTTCTTTCCCCACACTCTAACATTGACCGTCTCGCAGCACAAGCACTTCGAGCGTCACTGAACTGAGCTGTTATTTGAGCGCCCCTCAGACACTGCACAATTCAGTCTTCAGAGTTTGAGGGACGGCACAAGAGACTGGCGAATTTGGCCAGTTTATGACGGCTCACACAGCTGCCGCGTTCTCGCTAGCGGCGTGGCCTAATGTTTTCTTGTTGGATTAAATCCTGCCGTGAACACGCTTCAGGATTATATACAACGAAACGCAGCGAGTTTGACGCATGCGCTTTACTTCATGTTTGCCAGGGTCTGTGCCCTCCACTAGAGAGTGCTGTTGGACTGCTAATGCACATCCAACCCTTTCACTGCAGTCCCCACGCTCTAACATTGACTGTCTCGCAGCAAAGGCACCTCGAGCATCATTGGATTGAGCTATCATTTGAGCGCCCCCTCAGACACTCTGCACAATCCAGCCTTCAGAGTCTGAGGGACGCCACGAGAGACTGGCGAATATGGCCAGTTATGACGGCTCACACAGCTGCCGCGTTCTCGCTAGCGGCGTGGCCTAATGTTATCTTGTTGGATTAAATCCTGTCGTGAACACGCTTCAGGATTATACACAACGAAACGCGGCGAGTTTGACGCTTGCGCTTTCCTTCTATGTTTGCCAGGGTCTGTGCCCTCCACTAGAGAGTGCTGTTGGACTGCTAATGCACATCCAACCCTCTCACTGCAGTCCCCACGCTCTAACATTGACTGTCTCGCAGCAAAGCCACCTCGAGCATCATTGGATTGAGCTATCATTTGAGCGCCCCCTCAGACACTCTGCACAATCCAGCCTTCAGAGTTTGAGGGACGGCACAAAAGGCTGGCAGAGATGGCCAGTTTATGACTGCTCATACAGCCGCCACGTTCTCGCAATGGCGACGTGGCCCGATTTTTATCTTGGTGAATTAAATCCTGCCGTGGATACGCTTCAGGATTATACACAACGAAACGCAGCAAGTTTACGCATGCGCTTTACTTCATGTTCGCCAGGGACTGTGCCCTCCACTATAGAGTGCTGTTGGACCGCTAATGCGCATCCAACACTCTCACTGCAGTCCCTACGCTCTAACATTGACTGACTGTCTCGCAGCAAACAGCGCTTCGAGCAGCATTGGATCGGGCTGTAACGCCAGGCGTAAATAATAAATAATAATCCCTCAGACACTGCGCAATCCAGCTTTCAGATCTTGAGGGGCGATTCAAGGGTCTTACACAGACGACCCGTTTATGACGGCTCGCACAGCCGCCGTTTTAGTTAGCGGCAGAGCCTGATGTTCAATTCGTTGGTCTAATTCCTGCCGTGGACACGTTCAGGAATATACACAACGGGACGCAATAGCTCTTATGCATACACTTCCCCTGTGCACGAATGCCGCAGGCTTTTCCGTGCACGGACATTATGTGTATGACAGCGTTGCAGAAAGCGGAAATTTGAGACTGCTAGTATCGTTTTGGTCGCGTGGAACGCTTGCCCGGCATTTCTCAATGGGTGTTACGCACAATTGTCACGGATACACCAATTCGTTTTTTAGAGGCCCGCCTCTTTCCGCTGAATTCTTTCCACGGTGATAGACTGATGGTAATAGCAGTGTTGTGACAGGAGATGTCAACTCTGCTGAGCAAAGGGGCTATAGAAGTCGTAGACCCCGTACTTCTCAATGCATGGATGTAGCTCTGGCCCCGTTGCGGCTCCAGGGCGTCCGTCTGTTAACCACTTGGACGATTGGCAGCGGCATTCCCCGTAATTTGTCTGGGGTTACTTCACATGCGCCCTTTTCAGTGGAAAAGTGGGCGGAAAGACGAAATATTTCACCCCGTTGTCTTCCGCATCCGACGATTTCGGTGACACGGAGTTGTGTGATGTCATTAAAGCTATGGATGCCAACCGAGTTTCTCCTACCGGGGTTCGGCTGGGGATTTGAGCTTTCCCAGAGACCGTCACGACGGATGCGTCTTTGACCGGTTGGGGAGCTGTTTGTCAAGGGCTACCAGCCCATGGAGTGTGGACAGCTGCACAACGCAGTTGGTATATAAACCGGTTGGAATTACTGGCAGTTTTCTGGCTCTCCAGTAATTCGCGAATCTGCTGATCAGCCGTCTTGTGCTGCTCAGATCAGACAACACAGCGTTTGTCTCATACCTGAATCATTAGGAAGGATTACGCTCTCGCCCCCTGTGCAGGCTGGCGAGACATGTTCTTCTCTGGTCTCAGAGAAAATTTCTGTCGATCCGAGTTGTTCATGTCCCCGGACGTTTGAACTTCGGAGCAGATATGCTATCCAGACAGGCTCTGGAACAGGGAGAATGGAGATTACACCTCCAGACGGTGAATCTTTTATGGCGGATATTCGGCAAGCGAAAGTGGATTTATTCGCGTCAAATATGACTACGCATTGCCCGCTATGGTTCTCCCTATGCCCCCCATCGCCCCTGGGCGTGGATGCATTAGCTCACAGCTGGCCCACCACCAGTCTGTATGCTTTTCCTCCGATTCGTTTGATCCCAGCGGTATTATGCAGAATACGGTGGGACAGAGTGGATCAGCTGCTGCTGGTGGCTCCGCGATGGCACACGCAGCCGTGGTTTGCGGATCTGATCAGTCTGCTAGCGGGCTCTCCTTGGAGATTCCCCTCAGACAGGATTTATTATCACAAGCACAGGGGCTGATTTGGCACCCGAGGCCGGATCTGTGGAAACTGTGGGCGTGGCCACTGAGCGGAGTGCATTAGTATGTCCCAGTCTTTCTGTTGAAACCACTGAGACTATATTGAATTCTAGAGCAGCTTCTACGAGACGCTTATATGCTTTCAAGTGGAGACTGATTACAGCCTGGTGTGGCAATCGTAATGTGGATCCAGTTTACTGCCCAGTGGCTTCAGTGCTGGAGTTCCTCCAGGATTGTTTTTCGGATGGCGTAACACCAGCCACTTTTAGGTTTACGTGGCAGCCATTTCAGCTTACCACGAATACATAGGCGGTGCCTCTATGAGGCGTCATCCACTAGTTTCTCGTTTCGTACAGCGTGCGCGACGGCTGAGGCCTTTCCGCCCTGTGCGAGTTCCTTCATGGGGTTTATCCATTGTGTTGCTAGGTTTATCAGGGCATCCGTTTGAGCCCTTGGAGACCGTATCGGATAAATTCTTGACACTGAAGACACTTCTTCTCATGGCTTTATCCTCCCTCAAGAGAGTTGGGGATTTACAGGCTCTTTCTGTTTCACCCTCATGCATGGAATTTGCACCGGGCTCTGTGAAGGTGCTGCTGCGGCCCAGGCCTAACTATGTTCCTAAGGTCGCATCTAACCTCTTTCGCTTTCAGCAAGTGTTCCTGGAAGCTTTTTCACCTGCTGAGGCTGGATCAGAAGATCTAAGTCTTTGCCCTGTGAGAGCTTTAAAGACTTATGTGGATCGTACAGCCCCTTGGCGTGAATCTGACCAGCTGTTTGTCTGTCTTGGACATAAAAGTAAGGGCCATGCGGTTCCAAAACAGCGCATGTCCCATTGGCTGGTGGAGGCAATTTCTTTGGCCTATGAGGCGCGCGGACTCGCTTCGCCCTTAGGAATTAAGGCTCATTCCACTTGAGCTGTGGCTTCTTCTCAAGCTTTTCTCAGTGGATCTTCTATGGATGATATCTGTGCTGCGGCAGGATGGTCCTCACCGAGCGCTTTTATCAAGTCCTACAGTCTGGATGTGAGGATGGCTCCTGGCTCCCGGGTTCTCTCCGCTTGAGCAGATGCTTCCTCGGATCTCAGTTATCAGGTACGTCAGGCGTTTTGGTATATCGTTCCCATACGTGGTGACGTCACCGCAGCATCGAAGTGACCTATGATAGGGAACATCTCGGTTACGTATGTAACCTTGGTTCCCTGAAAAGGGAACGAGATGCTGCGGTTCTGGCCGTTCCGTACCTTGATAACAACTTCATCTTCAGTCATGAAATCTGAGCGAAATGGCGCGCTGCACCCAGGTATATCATGCGTGCGCATGCGTAGGGTGGTGCTATGCGCCATTTGGCCAATAGGATTGGCGGGATGGTATAGGGCTTCAGACATTCGTCACACCAGAGGTGTTCCCATACGTGGTGACGTCACCGCAGCATCTCGTTCCCTATTCAGGGAACCAAGGTTACATACGTAACCGAGATGTTTTTTATCATATGTTAATGTAAAAAATCTTGTGTAATATAACTTGTGTTTGTTTGTTTGCTGGTTTTATTTTCTTTACTATAATTGTATTCCTTAATTGTTTTTGCCATGAAAATAGCCTTAGATGCTGACATGGCATATACTTTAAATATATACTATACTATACTATAATGTCCCAGACAGATTATCTTTCCAGTTGTCTCAGCCTTCTCTTTAATTAACATCAATTATTACATGGCTCTCTGGAATACTTGATTCTGATTGGTCAGTTGTGTGCATGGTCCAGGGAAGTACTTTATTACTGACTTTAGCTGATGAAATGTAATTATTAAAGGGAAAGTTCCCCCAAAAATGAAAATCCTGTCATCATTAACTCATTATGTTGCTGTAAACCTATACAACTGACATTCTACTGTTGAATACAAAATAACATATTTTGAAGAATGTTTATAACCAAACCTTTTTGGTGACTATTGGTTTGTATTGTATGGACAAAACCACTAAAACATTTCTCATAATATCTTACTTTATGTTCCACAGAAGAAAGAAAACATACAGGTTTGAAACATGAGTAAATTATCACAGATTTTTATGGGGGGTGAAATATCCCTTAAAAGCAATGGAGACACATGATAATGACAATTAATAATTTTGACAGAATATTTACATGGCATTCACTGAAAGTATCTAAAAACAGAACGTGTGAATTATCCCCAGCCAAATATTGTCTAATACATTGGTCTGTCACTAGTGTTTAGCACTATTAATTTTTTTTAGCCTAGTATGATATACAATGATATATGACTTTCTGTGAAATCAGACTGAGTCTGGTTGTATAATTGGTTTTTCCTCAATATAACTTCTTGTTTTACATATTGTGCAGAGCTGTTGGTCAATGCTGTAGATGTGAACAAAGGGACTTCTCAGTGTGTTTTGCATCAGGATGCATGTTTTCCATGGCCAGGCACTGAATAACTGATGGTAGTTATGTTTTGCATATTTGATTTATGTGGCTCCATTATGGTAAACTCTCTGTTCACATTACATCACATCACAGACAAACTGAGCTTTCATCACCAGGTAGATGGTCTAAGTTTAAGGATGAATTTAGAGGTAAGGTCTGTTTGACGGTCTATATATTCAGAGTAATCATATTTTGGTGTATGTGATGTCAGTAATATTGATGGAATGTAATGAGACTAAGAAAACAGTAGACTACTATTACCCTACAAGCACAATACTAATACTAAATAACAAACAAAATGTTTCCTTTCATATGCAGTATGCTTTATATATTTATTTTTATAGCATATTTTGTGTAGCATATTTAATGCTGTGTTTTCCTACAAAAAATTGCTGTTGTGTCGTTTTTGTCCTTTATCACTGCAATGCATTTCAATCAGCAGTGAATCTTTAAATTATGCACCACACATTGCGACAAAAAGTCAGCCAACCAAATGCCCTGTGGTTTTGTGGTTATGGGATATTTACCAATACCATACTGGGAAACAGTCATTTGATACTGTCCCAGACCTCCAGCTTCTCCGTTTAGTGCCCAGACTGTTTGTCCCTAAATATTTGGATCAGATGTCTAGGTGATGTGATATGGTGTTTGTGCTGCCAAACCCTACCAAAAGATCAGTTTCCAGAAAGCTTTGTGCTAACATGAACAAATTTGTTGAGAGCCTTAAATGAGGCATCATACCAGGGTTTCTCAAAGTCTATTGTAGGGCTGTAGCTATCGAATATTTTAGTAATCGAGTATTCTACCAAAAATTCCACCGATTAATCGAGTAATCAGATAAAATGTGTTTTTGCTTTAATTAAAGTGCAATATTAATTATGCAAGAGAAAATAAGACTCATGGGGCTCTTAAAATGAACAACTAAGTTTCCTTTTTTAGAAAGAAAATATTTTTATTTTTTAAATGAATAGAATGCAATGCAGACATCAAAAATAAACATTTAATTATTACCCATTGTTTCTCTGTCTGTACTTGTACTGTGAACAATGACAATAAAGTTGACAGATGAATTAAGTGCATTTAAGTGCCATTCAGTTGGGGTTTTAAATAAAGCATTTTTCTGAGATGCACATTAAACATTAAACACATAAAACATTAATTTTATATATCTTTTAATTATTGAAAATTAACTTAACTTTTTGGTAAACAAAGGGGATTTACTATTAAAAATAAAACATGGAAGAAATGTTGTGTGATTAAACCTTAAAATAAATTATGTTTGATTTTTTTTTTTGGTAGTAGGCTATGTACATTCTGCTGAACAATAGTAATACAGGACTTTTATTTTGACGGGTTGACGTACCTTTACAGTTCTGTGTATGTGATGTGATGCTAGTTTTACTCTAATCAAAGGTCAGATGCTCATGAAGTGACTGTCAGAGCAGTTCTGGAGATGTTGTTCATGTGTTCACGTCCTTATTTCGTGATAGCAGACGCTGAAATGGAGCGTCACGCGCGCTTCATTGCGTGTGGTAAAAAGGAAGACGCGCTTCTGCTCCATTCATTAACAGACACACGCAGAACATGCAGGATTCATATTTAAATAGACTGTTCCGGCTTAATATTTACAGATATTAGTCCATATCATGATTTGATGTAAGTGCAATGACCTATTTTTGATTAATAAAATTCTAAATTTGGCAAATTGCGTGCCATTCCGCGTTAAACTGTAAATTCTGTTTTTATAACTGGATTCCACGATTCCCTCCGCGTTTTCTACATCGCGGAAATCATAAGGCCCTTGTTGTGGTATGCCAGCTCTATCTTGCAATGGACATAAGCCACGACGTTCACAACGCGTTGTGTCACATTAAAAAACTAATTGCGAAAGAACCTGACGTGAGATTTAAAATAAATTAAAAGAGACTTCGGGGCAGAGGAATTTGCCTCGATAATTTTTTGTAATCAAATTAATCGAGGAATCGTTTCAGCCCTAGTCAAATTATTTATTTGCAGTTCACGCAAACAACTTGCTGAGCTTAAAGTGATTAACTGAATAGAGTAATGAGGCAAGTCCCATAAAGGCCTCAATACACCTGAAGTGGTGCAGGGGTTAAATGGATAGTTAACTATGAAATTAAACATCTGTCAACATTTACCTTAATAGCTTTTTTAAACCATTTTAAATTTAATTTTCAGTCTATTCTTCAGATAAACTTATGAAATGGCTTAAGAAGACTTGGTAGCCTAAATACTGTTTATTACTACT
Source organism: Carassius auratus (assembly GCF_003368295.1). Taxonomy (NCBI): domain Eukaryota; kingdom Metazoa; phylum Chordata; class Actinopteri; order Cypriniformes; family Cyprinidae; genus Carassius; species Carassius auratus. The sequence continues at coordinate 10,389,776 of NC_039280.1, forward strand.
TTCAATTATGTTTTATTTTTTATTCTAAGTTTTAGTATTTTTTTTAGTTTTTATTATTCATTATTATTATTATATTTATATTTTATTATTATTATAAGATTAAGCTGTAATTAAAATGTATTTAATTTTTAGTTTTAGTACCTAAGTTTTTTTCACTGTAAAAAAAAACAAACAAACAAAAAAAGATGTTAATTAAATTTTTAGTCACATATTAAAATATTTCTACATTATAATAATTACATTATATGTATTATATAATTATAATAGATATTATATATAATATTTTAATTAAAAAAAATATCTGTTAATTAAAAAAAAAAAAAAAAAAAAAAAATATATATATATATATATATATATATATATATATATATATATATTAGATATCAGATATCACATATGACAAAATTATCTCTTGAATTTCTATGCTCATATGTATGCAAGTGAGGTGCTTCCATATTACCAAGACCGTATGGTCACTATTAATAAAACTGTCAAACTGAATAATCACCCATGTGTTTTAAAGACATGTTAATGGTATGGTGATGGATCACAGTTAGAGTAGAGCAGAGCTCACAGTAACAACACTTGCTTATTTTCTCTCCTGATAGAGTGCTTCTTGGAAACACATGCAACGCAGTTAAATTGTTTGTGGTTAAAATCTTTGCTCTGATGTTGTTTTTAACAAGCCAGTGATATTGGGAACCAAACATGGAAGAATTTACTGAAAACCATTTTATTTCACATATGCTCTCTGGTTGCCGGTGTACATGTAAAAATGTTGATTTGCATGGAGATTTATTTTTATTTGGCGCCAAGCCTCCATCATGAAATCTTAAATGAGATTTTGATGGCTTTCGGTCTATGTTCATGTACTAGGAAGCTCCCAAATGTTGACCCTTTTACGCACATTTAATATGTATGATTTTTCTTTTTACGGTTAAACAGAACTAAATATCAATGACTCATTTAGTTTCAAAAAGGTTTCCTTGACAATGTACCTTATCTATTTATCTAATTAGTTTTCTCTTGAAGAACCGTTTAAGAAGGATTCATATGGTTTTATTTAATTTCTTTTAAGAAACAGGAAGCAACAGCAATTGCATTTTTATAAACAGTTTTCTTCCTGAAAGGAAAACTGTTGTGTTTGCTCATGTGTTAGAACATGTGAGATCCCACACTACTATTGCCTGTGTGTGTTCAGGGCTGGGGGAGCATCTCTCTCTCCCTCCTACAGCTCAAACTAATTTAGCATCTTGCCAGAGGAATGAATGTGTAGTCTGAACAGAAGAGGGGATTTCTTTACTTTCTGTCTCTCTGTCTGCCTGCCTCTCAGTCTCTCACATGCATTCTTGTAGATTTCAGCTGAATAAGCATCTGACTGTAGAGTAGGAAACGGTCCAGCAAGCTCAGATACTGAGCATCCTTATGATCTCTTCCATTGGAAAAGCTAGCATAAATCTCTCCCTGGAATCTGCAAATCATTAATCATCTCTTTGTTCTTTACTTTAGATTTAGAAACATCTGTAGTTAACAAGATACTTCAGCTAACACAGTTCCCAAGCCCCCACTGCTTTGTTTCTAATCAGATGTGTCTGTCCACAGCCTCAGAGTGTGAGTGGAGTTGAAATGAGGAAAAGGCAGCAGGGACGCATTGAAGGACCCCCGCAGGCGCCTGGTCACCCGAGGCCCAACACCTGCTGTCTGTGTTGGTGTGGATGCTGCAAATGCCTCTGGTACACCTCATCCTTCTTTATGTTCTGCTGTAAAGATCTAGATGCATGGAAGCTATTTGCTTAACAATGAGTTTTACATTGAGCAGCAAGTATTTTATCACCATTAACTGCCTCAAGTACATTACCGTTCAAAAGTTTTGGGTTGGTAAGATTTTTAAATATGCTTTTGAATTCATTTGATCAAAAATACATTAAAAACAGTAATTCTGTGAAATATTTGAAATTAAAAAATGTAAAACAATGCAGAGCTGATTTTTTTTTAGCAGGCATTACTCCAGTCTTCAGTGTCACATGATCCTTCAGAAATCATATTAATATGCTGATTAGGTCATCAAGAAACATTTCTTATTATTAATGTCGAAAACATCTGCTTACTATTTTTGTAGAAACAGTGATTCTTTTTTCAGAATTCATTTATATTTATTTAAAACCGAAACCGTAACCTTTTGTTACATTATAAATATCTTTCTGTTACTTTTGATCAATTGAATGCATCCTTGATGAATAAAAGTAAAAAAAATCTTACTGACCCCAAACTTTTAAACTATAGTGTAAATGCTAAATATTTGTGGGCTCACTCTTACTTTAGTTTGAGCAGGTGTTGCCATTTGACTTTGCATGATTTTAGTCTTTTGTAACATGCGTTTGAACTAACAAAACTAGTTTTATCATTGGATTTTATGAATTCTGTGGTGGTTTCATAGTATTACTTTGTTAGTCTCACTTTAAAACATTCCGTCTTTTTGCTGAATTTACAGAAATGTATGATAATCTAAAATTTGCTAAATGCAGTATATCTTCAGGTTGACACTTTAATATAAACTCAAACCTTGACTGAGCAATGGCCATTTTAGCTTTCTGCTAGGCAGCCTGTTAATTTTTAACATGTATTGCCATTGTGTAAATTACTGAGTTTAAGCAAAACATATATTTGCATTGTTGTATGTTAGCAAGGCCTTTTAAAATCCTCCATCAGGAATATTAAGAAAATATGTGGAAGAGGGTTTGTCTCAGTATGCAAGCTAACATTGCACATTTATTTGATAATTACCGAATGCACTTTTAAGCAGGAGTACAACACAAATATAAGTGCCACTAATAATGAGAAGAAAACAACTTGTCTTTAACCACAGCTGGACCATTCTTTTATTTTTTATTTGATGTTTCATTTAATTGATTTTTTAAACTTGTCTACAAACACATTACATTAGAATGAAATTCTGGCTGTTGTAACTCTTTAAATAAATCGCAAGAAAAAGTGTTCCTTAAAGAGTTAAATTAGCTTGTAATAATATGGGGAAAAAGTAGCTGGAGTTTGAGGCTGGGCCACTGAGCAAAGAAAGATTGGAAAGGCCATAGCACAGCTTGCAGGGGGACTATAAATAACATGAATGAATACAAATATTGCATGAAAAAAAAGAAAACATTGAGGAGGCAGTACAAACCCTACTCTGTAACCTCGGGTTTCCACAGCCATCCCCCCACAAAACACTTCCACTATCTGCACGGTAAATGGCTATTTCTGTCCCACATCACATGCAAAACAGCTGTGTAGTACATGTTATATATTTAGAACCTTGTCAGCTTGTCGAACCCCATGGCTAACAAACACAGTTATACTTGCTGTACAGAGACTTGAACTGAGAAACACAGGCGATGTTCACCTGTGATTTGTAGCTTAGTTTCAATAAAAGCTCTTTTTGGACTAGAGGACGAATTTTAGTATTTAGATTATGGATAGACTTTTATTGCAAGTCAGTTTTTTTTTCCAAACTTGGGGCCAGAAGGGAGTGAGAGAAACATTTAAAGGGATAGTTCACCCCCCCCCCCCCAAAAAAAAACAATTCTGTCACTAATTATTCAGCCTCATGTCATTTCAAACCCGTAAGATGATCTTCGGAACACAAATTAAGATTTTTTTTTAATGAAATCCAAGAGTTTTCTGAACCTCCATAGACAGCAACACAACTGAAATGATTCTTTAAAGCAGTCCATGTGACATCAGGGGTTCAACCGTAATTTTATGAAGCTATGAGAATACTTTTCATGCACAAGGAAAATGAAAATAATGACTTTAACAATTCTTCTCCTAAACGTTCGTCATACTCTTTCCACAATGGCAGCACGTGACAGCAGACCGGATGAGGATAAGAATAATTGTTGAATAAAGTTGTTATTTTTGTTTTCTTTGTGCACAAAAAGTATTCTTGTTGCTTCGTAAAAATTACGGATGGACCCCTGATGTCACATGGACTATTTACAGGTGTCCTTGCTACGTTTCTAAACCTGTGAACATTTAAGTTGCATTGCTGTCTATGGAGGGTCAGAAAGCTCTCAGAATTCATCAAATATATCTTAAGTTGTGTTCTGAAGATGAACAAATGCCTTACAGTTTGGAATGACATGAGAGTGAGTAATTAATAACACAACTTTCATTTTTAAGTGAACTATCTTTAACTATCTTTAAGAAGTAAGAAACAGTAAGAAAAACAGAGACTTTGCTGTGTCTAACACTTCTCTTCTCACCCTAGGAATGAAGACAGAAGGGAACGTTCAGAGAGGCAAACATGTACAAAGATGGATAGCATAGAAGCAACAGAGGAACAGTGAGTTATTAGAAACGTCTATCATTGTTTAGGGACAAGATGTTTTGTACTTTTTATAGTGCTCGTGTTCATACCTCCCCAACGTCCTGTTAAAATGAGTGAAATCTCAGTTTGTTACCAAGTCTTTTTGGGGCAATTCAATTTTCAATGAAGTGCCTTTTAATACATTTCCATACAGTGTATTAACTGACAGCTGAAGTTAAAGTTCTTTTAAATGGGTAGTTCCTGTTTTTTTTTCATTGTCTCCCATTTGAAGGCATCCCACACTGGATGAGCTGATTGCCTGGTCTCGGAGCTTTGAGATGGTGATGCGCTCTGCAGAGGGGAGGGATGTTTTCCGGGAGTTCTTGCGGTCGGAGTACAGTGAAGAAAACCTGATGTTCTGGCTGGCCTGTGAGGAACTAAAGAAAGAAACCAACCCATCAGCTATCGAAGAAAAAGCCAGGATCATTTATGAAGACTACGTCTCCATTCTTTCGCCAAAAGAGGTTAGAATACGTGACTGCAATATGACCGTAAAACAAAATATGACAACATAAAAATATAAGATATTCATATTACATTAATAACTAAACAAAATATATTCTATAGCATTTTTTGTGCACAAACATTTTCTGAACTGTCACCTGACAAAAATAATTTTGGATATTCATGGGTTGATTGGTGTGTTTCTTTCTATACACAAATGTAGATGGAATCTACATTTTTTTACTTAGCTCATATGCTCAGCATTTTATTCCTACAAATTATTTTTGCCATGTTTTAAGAAAAATTGACATATTTTAATGGACAAAAAAAAAAACATATTTTGAATTTTAGTATGCAATATATTCAATATAGTGCAATCTTTCACACAAAATATAAACATATATTTACATATAATCTTCAGGGAAAGTTGATCTTCACATTTGTTGTCGGCCGGCAGGTCAGCTTGGATTCCCGGGTGAGGGAAGGCATCAACCAGAGCCTGGCAGAACCCAGCGGTACGATGTATGAGGAGGCCCAGCTTCAGATCTACACCCTCATGCACAGAGACTCCTTCCCCAGATTTCTCAACTCATCTGTTTACAGGGATCTCCTTAACAGCAAGAGGGCCTGCTTAGACACCTAGGTTTCAGCTAGAAGATTTGTGACAAAAAAAAAAGCCCCAAGGTGCCACTTTCAAAAGGTGTGATGTTTCTTATTTCAAGAGTGAGTAGTTAAGCAATTCTGAGCATCCACTAGTGACCATGAAGTTCAGTTCTGTTTAAGTGCCAATATGAGCTGCTCAGGCAACCGTGACACAGAAAAAAACATGTAGGAAATCAGACAGATGCATACTTCCTACTGTCTTTTTCATTCACCTGTTTTGTCTCTTTTGACTCCTCAAATCTCCTCTCTCTTCCTGTTTACATCACTTGTTCACTTTCTCTGTGTTCTTTCTACCTGATCCTTTCCATCTTTTACGCCTCGCATATCTGAGGACAGCTGAATAATGCTGTTATTATTATTTTTTTAAGAGAATCAAAAAACAACGGATAAGCGGTAGATGTTAAGCTAGAAAACCTTTGCATGATACAAGGTTATGGAATTTACTCCAGTTTGACATTTAAGCCCCGGACTACAATGTTTTGTTGTTGTTGTTTTTTTTACAAAGGGGAGAGAACATTGTAAAGCTCTCATAAGCGAAGGGAAAATTAGCTGTGCCAAATGTTTTGTAAAAGAGAAGCTGGAAAGCGTAACCTCCGTCCAAACTCTGTCTTTGCGTGTCGACAGTTCTTTAACTGGGAAACATAAGGGCTAGCTAGTGTTGTGATTGGGCAGCTAAATGAATCATGAACATTTCTTTCTCTCTGCAAAAATCACAATGCCACTGAGTAAGGGCACAAAAGCTGCTGATGCTGGTGATGACACAGTTTATTGTGTGAGTCCTCCTAGCCCCTCCCAGTCCGTTACTAACAGAGAGAAGCACAGGTACTGTATGTCATGGGCTGTAAGCTTCGCCGGACTGACCGAGAATTGCTTGAAAATCACCCACCAACGTTCTGGAGGTTCTTAAAAGAGCTTCGAATTGTCTTACACATTAAAGAAATGTATTTTATTAAACAAAAGTGTAGTGAACACTATGCCTTGTTTTTGAGAGTTCCACTAGGATTATTTAAAATAACTGTGATCGCCGAGACCTGCTCGATGAGGTGGTGCGACGGAGTCTCTTTTCTCTGCCTCCGAGTCCAAATGTTCGTTTTTGCGACTTGAAACAAGGAGCGGTCGTTTTCACAGCTCGGAAAACTGCAGGTTATCGAGAAAACAAGCAAACAAAAAAAAAACGAAGCAAGTCAGTCTTTTTTATAATGCTTTTTTCCAGCATGCGTTTCTTCTGTTGTTTCACGTACACATTGCAATACTTAACCCAGATATGATGTGAACCTCTGCGGGAAGCATCGCGTTGACGATGATACTTACAAAAGACGATTTCCTTCCGAGGTTTAGACGTGTGTCCCTCGAGAACGTGTTGTTGGATTCAAACTTGAATGTTGCTGTTCAATTTTCTAGACATTTATGTGCTATTGCAATCGCAGCAGCCAGTGCATGAGAACACGATATTTAAATGACTGGTGTGTTAAACCACTCTCTCACCTTTTAGCGGAGAAATTCAAGAGTGAATTGCATTTAAACCAACGTTTTTTTTGGTCACCACACCCAACCTCAAAGTGTCACTTTCCTGAACTCTTGTGCCAATGAATGAACGTTTGTTAAGTTAGGCATGATCAAGTGTGTTGTTGTTGGGTTTTCTTACTGGTGCTCTGAGAGTTAAGTGCCATTCACTCTGCAGGTTTACCACATTAAAATGAAGACCTTTGTCACTTTACCGAGTGCATAGATATTCTTCTTTGAACTATTCAAGTGTTTGAGCATCATCCAATGTGAGTAGGTCCTTTAATAGGTGTTACCTAGTAGTTTAGTTTACTTACTGAAGCAGCGAACCATCGTGGGAAGCTTGGCTTTCCAACATTTCTAAAACAAAATGATTGAATTTTCTTGTTTGTTTTAAAAGAAAAAGAATCATGTCATTAAAGAAATGAGCAATAAATCAAAATTGTCTTGCTCTAAAAAAAGAAAAGAAAAAGACACTGTATGACACATGGACATTTACTGTACCAAACTATCTTTGATGGGGGTAATTGACACACATTTACTGTAAGTTTTATGATAAATGTCAATGAAAATTAATGTGACTGTATGACTATTTCAATCCATACATGTCAGTAATCCAGGAAGTCCAATGTCATTGAAACTATTCGACTGAGTGAATATATATGATTATTTAAAGCAGATAAGGACAGATTTAAAATAAATCATAGTAGAAGATAATCATGTTTATTTAAACAATGAAAACCGAAATGAAACCGAAGTTCTTATTATTGACAAAAAATGTGAGGCAAATAAGAAATGGAAATTCATGCAGTATTATGCTACTATATTTGGCTGCAGACGGAATCGTTTGATAAAAACTATCGTTAAAAAGTTTCACACATGAAGGTATTATTCGAATTTGACATTTTCACTTATTATTAATTGAACTGCAGAATATACAAGAACATGCGATGTCACATTTGGTCTCGTTTGCAGTGAACCATCCTTTTAGAAAGTAGTTGTCTGTTTCATTTCAATGCCTCAACTTTATTTTTGCTGCTAATGTTTAATCCGATTTCGAGAGTTTAGGAGTTTTTCTCTTGACGGCTGTCACCGTGATGGCTAACAGCTGTTGATAATGATTTTATCAGCTTGGTAGGACTTGGAAAAAACAACCTTTCTTGCCAAAAGGCTCCTTTTCTAAGCAAATGAAGTGGAGCCTGTGCTATGTGATTATAGAAGCGGCTCATTTTCATTGGTTTTCCACTACCTCTCGTTACGCTTAGTTCTTTTTTTTTCTCATCTAGTTACCGTTAAATGTTTATTTTGATCTACTTGAAGCCTAATACTGTAAATGAAATGGGTTTACAAAGAAGAGTAGCATTTCCTTTTGTTTGTTTGTTTGTTAATTTTTTTTTTTTTAGCATAATTATGATATATACTCACGAAGAATTCAGGAAACGTACTGTTTAAGGGCTAATCCCATATTGCCTATGCAAATATATTAGTTGTCATATTGGAAAAATTAGTAACTAAGGAATGTTTCCTGAAATTGGGTGGAACACTGGTTTACATTTGCCCTTTTCTCTCCGGTCACATAATATGTCATATATGAAATCCTTCTTGATGAAAAAGCTACTCAATTAAGATTGAAATAAATCTGTATTGTGTCTATACTGTGGGTTGACAGTTCACTTTTGATGTAAAGTGCATATTGAATGTAAGGTACTGTGCATGCTGATGTTTATTTGTTCAAGTTATGGAAAACTGCATTGGGCAGGAGGGAAGTAATTGAATTATTTGAGTTTGAAGCGAGTGTCTATTCTTGTTTTTAAGGGTGCTTCAGTCTTTTTGGCAAAGGTTGAAGGGCTACTTTTAGGCACTTTAAACACGGTTTTCATGAACAAGAAAATCTACCTCTTGGTTCTGTTCTCTCCACATGCTTAATATAGAAGACCAAGCCTTGAAAAACAACGTAGCTCGCACACATTTTGATTGTTTTGACTTGGTTTTGAGCCACAGGTGAACTGCCAGGCGCTTCTAGCGACTGAATTTTAGCTCAACCTCATTGATTAAACTTCTCATCCTGTAGTTACGTTGTTTTTTTTCCTGTTTATACTAAAGATAAACAGTTTGTGCCCACGCAAAAACAAAAACTTAACACTCATTTATTCCTGTATCTGTTATAGCATGTGCTTGCGTTATGTGATATACGGATTGTTGTAATTACAGAAAAAAAAGTGTTAACAGCAGCACTCGGTAGTCACGGCATTACTAGTGTGCTACACCTTTCACAGTTCTTCATTGTTAGCACATGAAATATGCTCTTTACATTCATAAGACATCAGTGCCATTGATTTGAAGGGTTCTTTAGGGTAACCTGAATTTTAATGACCCTCATTTGAATATTGCAAGGAGGAAGGCTTCATGTACATCAGCTTTTCTTTCATTAAATCATTTTTCACTATCGAATGAAACTGAAAAGAGATCAGGTAACATTTTTCATTAAAATGTGTCGCCTGACTTTAAAATCATTATTCATAGTTCATTTATTGTTGTGTTTCTAAAGCCTCATGGTGGACTCGGAATAGTTGTTTATATCAGTTCACAATTAATTTCCGACTGTTTTCATGATTAAAAAGCCTGACTACGAATAACTTCACAGATTAAGTGCTGAATTATTTCATTTCAACATGTTATTGCTAAAACATTGTCTACCACAAACTTTACATATTAATACAATCACCTGCCAGGTACAGTCATTAGATATTTATATATAAAAATTCCAAACGATTTCAAAATGATTGACAAAAAATGGAGAATTACCAACTGCTATAATGGCAACTTTCAGACTCTGGAGGCAAACTGACTTCTGTATCACAGTTTATCACAGTCACCCTGAAGTGCCTTGAATGTTTAGGCCATGATCTATGATTTATCATTAATATCCCAAGGGAAGGTGTTTGTCTTTTAAAGCCTGTGCTCTTCTCTGGGACTGAATGCATGATGCACGCTGTAAGCAAAAGACATTTGCACATGCAGAAAGATGTTAAAGTCCAGATCTACGGAAATAAGTGTGAACTGATAGTATTTTAGCATTTTAGCCATTCAGCTTCTGTCATTGTCCACTGCTCAAAAAAAACAAAAAACAAACCATCATCATCTTGAGGTTGTGCTTATTATATAAGTGTTTGGTGCTTATTATGTGTCACATAATGAAATACCCAACCTGTCATCCCATTGTCACAATATTTCTTTCTTACAGAATACAGACTTGCCCTGTTTAGTTTTTCCTCTGATCAGACACAGATCAGGCCTTCACAAGGCGTTCTTTAGAGCTGTGCCATGATATGAGTCCTAATAAAAATCACTTATTTTAATATAAACTATTTTAAAATGATCTAGTATTTAATCACAGTTCTGTTGTTTTTAATACCTGGGGACAGACTATAATGCCTTTGTAAATGACAATAACTCGTAGGAGAAAAATGATCTTTTATATTCGGCATGCTTTTACTATTCAAAATAGTTTAGTTAACACGATACTGTACAAGTATATATAGAAGTACTGCAATCTGCAGACAATAACACTGAGTCTCTCGGAAGAGTTTTAAAAATGGAAATACTGTATAGTGGAAATATTAGAGGTTTCTTTATAGGTAATCATATTTAAATACAGTATTCTGTGCTGAACTCTCAAAACGTGGTGAAATGACTGAAATTACATATGGTAATTCGTTTTCTGGTAAGGTGATGCAGTTTATTAACAATTGAGCCTAGGGAATGGGCTTCTTTCAGATCACATGTACTCCTGCATGAACACTTTAAAAACAGAGAACAAATGTATTTGTAGACATCAAATAAAGTGACTTACAATATGGTGCTGCTTCTGTCTGTCTAACACATAATGACATACTGCACTAAATAGCTGAAGAGCAAAATAACTGTCATTTGTGGAACAATGTATGACACTAACATGATAGTCTGTGCAGAGTTTAAAAAGACAAATATCTCCAGATATTGTAGCAATGGTTGTTTGGCAGTATAACACATTTATCACAGGATGACATGTCAAGTCATTGACTTTTTCAAGCTCACATGCATGAGAACTATACTAAAGTCTTCTCACACTCTCCTCAGAGGATGACATGAGCTCTGATGGTTCCTTTTGGAAGATCTCCACATCAGACTCTTTTCTTAAAATCAAAGACAATATGTTAAACTGTTTTTGTCTTTAGTTTCCAGGCAACAATATTATAAGCTCTAGGGTTTATTAAAAGTACTGGCATTCTCATATTTCTTTCTGTAATAATTGTCTAATGTGCCTAAATTTATATATATGTATGTATGTGTGTGTGTGTGTGTGTGTGTGCGTGTGTGTGTGTGTGTGTGTGTGTGTGTGTGTGTGTGACCCTGGACCACAAAACCTTTGTGTCCCTGGTGTATATTTTTAGCAATAGGCAAAAAAAAAAAAATGTATTGGTCATAATTATCGATTTTCTTTTATGCCAAAAATCATTAGGATATTAAGATCATATTCCATATAGGTATTTTGTAAATGTCCTTTTTTTTTCTTCTTCTTTTTTTTTTTACGTTTTAGTCAATTCTTTACAATCATGAAAAAAAAAGTGATTAAATTCATATACATATTCAGATGATAATCAAGTATAAATAATACATTTAAATATTGCTTTTGTAAAAAATCATACATAGGCCTATTGTTTTTAATTGTTAAATCATAAAATTTTAAATCAAAAATAGCTCATGAGAAAAACATTTTTCAGATGAGATGGTCGATGTTTTGACTGATACTGTATACAGATATAAAAATGAAATGAGGACAAAATTCAGATTATTTTTCAACCTTTTTTATTCAAATTGTGTTAATGGGAGTGTATTTTTAGGTTTTTGAGATCTCCCTATTTATGGGAGCATTATAATATGCAAATAATATTAAAGGGCTAGACTTGCCATGAAATATCTGATATTACAACACATCATACAGACTCCCATCACATAATAAATACACTGGAAGCCCCATGTTTTCCATAGTAAAAATGCACATTTTGCTTTTATCAGCTATAGTTCCAGATCCATGAAACTCCTCCATCTTTTTAGTTCTAGGAGGAATTTATGAATCTAGTACTCACTCTTCAACTCTTAGATTGTGCTTGCCATACTCAGGGATCAATTTACAACAATTTTCTTTTGGCCAATTATTAATCTTATTAAAAGGTAAAATATCAGAGGAAAGTGCATACACATCGTGGTCCAAAGAGTGAACATGGCAACTTTTAGTTGTTGTTTTTACAAGATTTACAGAAATAAAAAAAATTCTTGTCACTGCTTTTAATGCATCAGTAACCACTTCAGAATCCTTGCAGGGCTTTCATTTTAATATATACCAATGACACATCTGGATCACAACACGTTTCAAAACAGCAGTGTGCAAGAAAACTACTATGTTACCGTACTTGACACTTACATTACTGGAGCAACAGTTCTTCTTTTGCCACTCTATAAAAACAGTCACCGCTGTGAGTGATTGTGTTCATGAAGTGCATGCACTCAAGGTGCAAATGGAAATATACTTAGTCATCAGATTCCACCATTTAATCTCAAGAGATGGACAGTAAAAAGCTTTTGCCCTCTCTCATAAATCATTTTTAGTCATCAAATTTTTTTTACCTTTTCATCTTTTTTTTTTTTTTTTTTCAGAAGAGCGGTTCTTTTCCCTTTAATAGGATACTTACATTCCTACACATGGCAGATGTTTAGTTTTACAAAAAGATGTCTGTAATGTACATTACTTGAGGGCTCAGGTGTTTGATCATGCTGGGCTGAGGCATTTGGTGGTTGTGGTCTCATATGGTCTTCTCTTCTGGAGCCTCGTGGAAGGCTGAAGTGGAGTCGTCTTGGCTCTTGTCTGTGCTGTGCACCTTGGGTCCCGTGGCAATGGTGGAGGAGGCATCTATGCTCTCGTACGCCTCTGATGTCCACTGCTGAAAAGAAAGCATTTTAACTATTTCAGCAACATCTTTTAAATACAATTCTGAAAAAACAGGTTGAAAGAGAAAGTATAGGTCTTTTTGGAAGTGAAAAAAGTTAAAGAACACTGCAAATGAATATTATTTGACAGATCACTGAGTATATAGGCTATGTATTTTACTATAGCTGAATTGTAAGATTGTGAAGCATTATATTTATATCCTTTAGTCTAAGTTATAAATAATTTTGAAGTGTACTGTTTGACTAGCCTCTGCTTTATATGTCTGGATTGACCATTAAAAACCTTGGAATGGGCAATTAGCATCTGCTGAAAATGGACAAAATCCCATCTGGAGGCTAATAGCAGTCCAATCTTGCAAGCTTTTGTTTCTTGAAAACAACAAAATGTTTTGCATGTGATTGACAAAACCTCCTCAAAGACATCATCACATCACCTGCGTTGCGCGACTCGAGCGACAGGACGGGCCCAGGACGATGTTGACGGAGCTCGAGGACTGCGTATCACTGGTGTTTCCCCCCTCAGCTGCAGAGAGGCCCGAGATGACCAGGCCGCTGGAGAAGCTCCGCTTGCCAAACAGCAGGCTCAGTGTGGAGCTGGAGGAAGACACCTGGCTGGAGCGATGCTGACCTGTGGCTGAAGCCAGAGGCCCTGTTGTGGACAAACGAGGCACCTGGGAAAAGACAGAGGCAATGGAGGAGGTGTTGAAGGACAGCTGGCTGTTGGAAAGGCGCTGCACTAGACCAGGGCCACCAGAGCCCGAGCCGTGCTGACTGTCCAGGATGGGACCCGATCGACTGGTGACGGGGGGCCGCTGGCCTTGAGGTTGCACTGAGCGACTGCGATACTCCCGGTGAGCTGTGGAGAAGAAAAAAATAAAAGAACAAATATTTTACATTTCTTACAGGCTACAAACTGTAGTGATGCACATAGTGTGTTCTGACCTCCGTGGTGTCTGGACTGGGAGCTGCGAGGGCGGCCATGATAAAAGCTTAGGCTCTGGGATGTGGCGGAGTTATGATTCTGACTTAAGGAGGAACCAGCACAATCCACATCCTCCATGTTCATGCCACTGTTGCAGCTTGTAAGGTTATCTTTCCTCACCCTAGAAAGTGCAAGGAAGGTTTTGAAAAAGACTAGAAAGAAAAATTTGCTGAACGAGTTCTCACCCTCAGGCCATCTAAGATGTGGATGAGTTAGTTTTTTCATCGGAACAGATTTGGAGAAATTTAGCATTACATCACCTGCTCCTCTGCAGTGAATGGGTGCCGTCAGAATGAGAGTCCAAACAGCAGATGTTCCAGTGAAGGAATACACTCATCTACATCTTGGATGGACTAAACCATTGTTTCTTTAATGCCTCATACATACCGAAACCACCTGGAAAGCAGCCAGGTGCGGATGCTCTCCAAACTGAGAGGGCCGCCCCATATGTCTGTGATCTGCTTGTGAGTTCCCATATACGAGGTGGTGAGTGGCGACACAAACATGGGGTAACCCAGGGGCTGGTCGCAGGAGGAGTTGATCATGTTTCGCAGAGCCTGCTTTGAGTTCTGGATGCTTCCGCGCTCAGGATTGCGGTTCCGGAGGAAGATGAGCTCCTGCTGCTGACCTGCCCACAGCCCTCGCACACATTCTTTATTTATCTGAATGAAAAATCAGTGTAAGGACATAATAAACATACAAATCTATTAGGTCTGAATATGTGAATTGCAAATAATGAATAGTGACAAAATTATAAAATCATTTATTTCATTGTTAGGCCTTAGATCAGTTGGTTTATAACATATTCTTTTTCATCATGTATACACAAAAAATAATTTGATATTTGCATACTAGTTGGTGCAGGACACTATAGTTAATTTATGTAAGAGAGGATATCTAATTGTGTACTTAAATTTCACAGCTGACAGCTATTCAACCCAATTCATTACATACCTTTCTATCAAAGTTATCTTGCATTATCAAGATGAATTTGTTACGGCACAGTTTAACTCTGAGTTCTTGCCACATTTGATTACCATTTAAAACTGTGATGATGTGAGAAATGTTGAAGGTGTAAATTAATTTTGGTTTGACTACACAGGTGCTGGTCATATAATTAGAATATCATGAAAAAATGATTTATTTCAGTAAATCCATTCAAAAAGTGAAACTTGTATATTATATCCATTCATTACACATAGACGGATATATTTCTCTATGTTTTATCTCTTTTAATTGTGATGTTTATAACTGACAACTAAGGAAAATCCCAAATTTGATGCTTTATATTTTAGTGGAAACTGATACAGTTTTTTCATGATACTTCCTATTATAGTCTAAAATATAGTTTTGGTCTCTTGCCTTTATAACTTTGAAGCTGAGATGTCGTTTGTAGAGCATGATGATCTTGTACTCATCTGCGCCTTCATCGACCATGTGCCGGAGCGTGAGCAGTGTTTCTCGACTGGACAGTACAGCTCTTCTCCAGGCAGGGTCGCTCTCGTGACATATTACTAGACTGGTTCTGTAGTTGCTTATAGCCTCGTAAAGCACGGCAGGCTCCTCCGTCTCCTCCAGGCTTGTGAAGTGGTCCTGTATAAGTCAGATTATTGAGGTTATACCAAATGTGAACAGTCAGTAAAGTTATGCAATATCCAAACATTGTCCAATCATCTCACCTGGTGAAGTTTCAGACTCATTCTCACAGCTGGGGCCACCACCGTCTGTAGCAGGTCCACGTCAGCAAAAACCCATTCATCTTTAGGAGCAATACGGAAGTCACCTTTGAACAGCGTGTTGAAGCCATAGAGGAATGACTCCAGACTGTAGAGGAAACCAGTCTATTATAGCCGTACACATGCATACATTTTGACTGACATCCATCAAACTAATAATTATTCTAGATTATATTGAACAGTGTTAATATGATTTATCTGTTGAGGTGCACAGCACTAATATCGAGAAGTGTACCTGTTGGATCTGTTATGTGCTGCTGTGCTGAGAGATCTCCGTCCAAGAACAGACAGAGCGAAAGACAGAGTAACCAATGGAGAATCTTCATCGCTGTCCACTGGCTGAGGACAAAAAATCAAAACTTTAGATTTAGGATTCAAGTTTAGATCACTTTAACATAGTGGAAAAGCCAGAGCTCAATTGTCCTACCAAAGGTAATAACCAAGTTTTGCACCATTTGGAAATCAGTCAAACACTGTTTTTATCACGTTCTTCAAAACTACCTTGTATCGGCTCTACTCTGTATCACTCTAAGAAATGGCCTTTGTGTCTCCTCACCTCCTCCAGTTTGTTGGCACAGTATTGGATCCACTCCAGGTAAACGTTACAGTAGCTGGCTCTGGTGACCCCCTGCAGACAGTGGACATAGTCCTCATCGATCTTCATGCTGAACACAGCCGGGTCCTTCTCGATGTGATGCCATTTGGTGTACGCCTGCAGGGCATCCTGAATGGACTGGTCTTTAACCCATATCTGCAGCTTGGTGTTGATCACCAGGTAGTAGATGATACTCTGAAAATGGAAATGATTGAAAATCATCTCACCAACCACTGATGTCACATGGACTATTTGAATTATGTCCTCACTACTTTTCTGGGCATTGAATGTGGTTGATGCATTCAGACCTCGTAGAAAGCTCTCAGATTAGTCAGAAAGCTCTCAGATTTCATCAAAAAATATTTAAATTCATGTTACAAAGATGAATGAAGGTCTTGAGGGTTTGGAACGACATGAGGGTGAGTAATTAATGACATGATTTTGATTAAATTTTTTAGGTGAGCTGTCCCTTTAAGGCTGGAATACACTACACAACAGATTTGTGCCCTGTTTTACAGTCTGAGGGAGTTGATGCTAGTTGCTAAAAGTCAGAATCAGTCTGCAGATTTGAATTGACAGATTCCACAGAAACAGATTCCACAGACCCTCAGTCGCTCAATGTATGTTTTTTTCCTGGAATCATTTACAAAGTCGGTATGTTTATGATCGGTATGTTTATGACTTTGTTTAGTTTGTAACTGAGACTCACCAGACAGAGTTTCGTTGTACCTATGTACAATGGCAATAAAGTAAAATGAATTGAATTTGTATATAACAAAAGTATACAGTGCTTTTACATCTGCTTCTCTCTTCTAAAATAAATGAAGAAGTCTCACAACAATGTTGCTGGTACCTTAAGGTAGTAAGTGACGAGCAGCTTGCGCAGGTCATAAACCTGCAGCATGGTGGCAGCGTTGTTCTCGCTGATGCTGTAGCCCTCCAGCAGATACTTAGTGGTGGTCACCTCCCAGGCCAGCCAACGGAGGTTGAAAGCAGCATTGCAGGACAGCACATGGGGCAAATGTCCCGGCTCACAGCAGCAGCAAGAATCATCCTCCTCTACACCCTCTGTGATGGCCTCCACCTCCCGCTGCTGACAGTAAGTACCTGAGGAAATGAGAAAGTCCCTGTGACGAGAGGGAACACGGACATCAGTGTGTAATATAATGACAATATAATGTTTAAACCATTTACCCCTGAACTCCAGGCCTCGTAGCTGGAAGGTGACCAGACCGTTGCCAACTTCGATGAGGTGAACCAGTGCATTAAGGTAGTCAGAAGCCAGGATGAAGCAATCTCCAGCACAATAATTCCCCCAGCGGCCCAACATCAGGTCTCCACATAAAGAATGCTGCAAGGAGCGCGTCAGGTACTCGTAGAAGATTGAGTTGAGGTTGTTGTCATCACAGCCTACATGGTGAACATATAAAGATGGAACATTTTTATTTAAAAATGTACGAGGACACTGTTGTGTCTTCAGTAACAGTAGAGACATGGCACCCTAAAACAAAACTGAACAGTGTTTACAATGAAACTGAACGTTCATGCATTATCAAAAATCAAATCCTAAAAGTATAGTTCACCCCAAAATAAAAACATGATAATATGTTACTCTGGAAGAATATTCTTGAAGAAAGTGAAAGGTCTGTCAAAAAAGCAAAACTCTCAAACATCATAGAATACATTAAGCTAATAATATTAACAATGGAACATTATTGATATGAAGTGTATTTATGTATTTTATCAGTTAAAAATCTAAATTTAAAATGTAAAATAAAAAAGATATGTGAATTATACAGCAGGTTATTAATACAAAAAAAAATAAGTTGTTCTCAATCAGTTGGACGGACAGGTCTTAGTTATGAAGTATTAATTATCTTATTAAGTCTTAATTTAAGGTGCACAACACTGAACTGAAAATTTTTTATTTGTATTTTATTACTAGAGTTACACATCAGCTTAGATAATGGCGTCTTTGAATACTGTTCAAAGAGTCAAAAAGTTAAGTAACAACTTTACTTAATTGCATAGAAGACTTTGAATGCAGCACATGCTTTTGGAGCTTGGCACTACCAGTCCTTACTCGCTTAAACCAGTCAAATTTAAATTTAGAACAACATGAAAATGTATTTTTGAAATAAACTATTCTTTTAACACATATGGAATGACATGTTCACTGTGTGTGTTGTAAGATGTGCATAGATAAAGAAAGTATTTACCAGTCTCTTTGTCTACCTGAGACACCAGTCGGCTGTTGGAATTGTCAATTCGTTTGGTGCTGAAAAACCAAATGAAAAGTTCATGAAGTGAAATATTTAGTCATGTCATTGAATCTGATGCCTGTGCCTGTACCACCATTCAAGTTTAATATCTAAAACAGAAACATTCTGTGTCATCGCATTTGTGGTTGGAAACTACATCAATAATTCAACATAGTGTGGTTTCCCTCGGCTGCTACAGACTGTTGGACTTCAGATAAAGCCCATTAACCATGATGGAACTTTGTCCCAGAGGAAACAAGGCAAGTACATGCCAAACATGTCCAGCCTCAACAGCTGTTCTCAAAACAGTGAGATGTGCTCTTGTTCTTTCTAGTGCCCTGTACTCAAGTGTGCATCTGGCTGACAGTGCATTACGTTACTCTTGAGCTTGAATGCATATTTCACGTATATGTGTAAATAAGACACAGCTTACTTGTAGTTCCTCTCCCAGAATTTTACAGGCCGTGGATAAGAGGTGATAAAAATGGCGCTCCCGAGGAACGGGCTGAGCGGTGTGTAGAAGAGCGTCGTGATGAACGTCTGCAGCAGCAGCATGGCAGAGTCTGAGCTGCTCCGTCAAGGAAAAAACTACATATCTGTGCTACATTTGGAGGTATGGTGAATGTCCTTAAAGATTTCTTTCTCAAATATCCGACACTATTAGGTATCACGAGAAAACACACCTGACCCAGAGAAGATACATTTTACAATAAAACCATTTCACACTGCCCAATTATGAAAGTATTGTATATTGACAATTATGTAATTCTGTATGTTGACAAAAAAGATGAAATGTTAATGTAACATAAATATTATTAAATGTCTTCTAGATTATATTTAATATAACACATTTTTTACAACATAAAGTTTTTTTAAAATGCTTTTAACATACTACCAGTCTTTTAAAGGCGCTGTCAGTGATTTCATTCCAAGCTACTTGATACTCTAAAAAGTATTCTGAGAAACACACCTGAGCTAAAAATGTAAAATATGAATCTAAAAATATAAATAAATAAACAGAATTACATTTAACAGAATTTTACATTTTAAATATTACATTATTTTCATTCTTTATTCACATTTCATTCATTATTTTTAGATTTATCACAAATTTTGTCATTCTGTTGGGAAAAAAATTTACATTTTAAATGTACATTATTTTTATTCTGCTTTCTTAATACTGGAATTATTTGGAATATGGAATTCATGAGATTAATAACAAATTATGTAATTCTGTTGATAAATACGTAAATACAAATTGCATTTAACTGAATTTTACATTTTGATTAATTCTGTTAAATAAATAAATAAATAAATAAGTAAATAAACAAAATAAACAAAATAAACAAATAAAATTACATTTAAATAAATTTTACAGTTTAAATATTACATTATTCTCATCCTGCTTTAAAATCACTGGCTGGAAACCGGTGTGTATATTATATTTTTTCGTTTTCTCTTTTTTCTTTCTTTTTTTAATTATATTATATTATTATTATTATATTATATTTAATTATATTATGATTATCGTTCTCTGGCTTAAAATTTTGTTGAAAACTCTGGTTTATAGCATCTTTACTTTAACAGATTACAATTAGGAGTGAACATAGTACTAGGGATGTTCTACTAATATAAACCCAAACTGGACAGATTGGAAGGATATGAGGTACAGCGAAGGGTTGTGCAAATGCATGAAATGCACTACCCCATGCTATCTGCCAGGGGGCGATATACACCAGAATGAAGTGTAGCTTGTGGAGAAGATCCCAAAGCTGTTGACAAAACAAAGAGCTGTTTGTAAGAGTTCGCAAGACAACAAAGGCAGTTAGTTTGGGGCTAGTTACTAAATGCACTGTCTGCTGTGAGCTATTTTTGGACAATAGTAAAAAGATTTCGAATTTAGATAAATTCGCACTGACCTTGTTGAAGACGATAGACATGAGGAAGAAGTTGAGCAGGAATGTCTCAGAGGCACTGCTGCAGTCGAACTCAAAGAAGATGATGGTGAAGATGAGCGTGAGGAACTGGTAGCTGGGATTGCAGAAGGAGGCACGAAGAAGCTTCATCCCAGCAACTGTCATCAACAAGACATCACAGCTGGAGCGAGACACAGACACCTGAGCCACTCAGGTGCAGAGGCAGCATACAGCCAAGCACAGCAAAAACCAATCAGGGGGACTCCACCACAATGCTCAGTAAAATGTGTTTATAAGTTATTAGGTAGTAGGTACCAAGTCTGCTCACCAAGGCAGCATTTATATATTTAAAAATACAGTAAAACAGTAAAATTATATAATAATATATTAAGTAATTACATAAAGTCATACAATATTACTGCGATTTAATTAATTAATTAATTTATTTAGATCTTCAGCAGCCACTACTCTGGTCTTTATAATCACATTCATCTATAAAAAAAATAATTCTAAAATTCTGATGTGGTCCTATTTTTTTTTTTCTTTTTTTTTAATCAGTGTAGTTTATATTAGTTATTATCAGTCAGTTGAGCTGCTTAAAAATTCTTTAAGCAAACAATTATATTTTTGACAAATAAACATCATCTTTTTGACTAATGGAAAATTACAAAGAAATGTATATGTAGGCAACAATACATTTTAAGCAGCACAGCTGTTTTTAACATAGATAATAAATGTTTTTTTTAGCACCAAATTAGCATTTTAGACTGATTACTGAATGAGACCCTAACTGTATAAACACATTAGCATTATATAATACTAATGTCAATACAGTGTACAGTTAGGATCGTTTAATATAAATTACGGGATTGACTTAAGAGTAAAATATAAAAAGTTTTTCAAAATGTTTAAATTGTCAACAAGAATAAGGGGAAAGATACTTACTGTATCCCTAATTTCTTACGATGGCTGAGGGCAAAGCCATCATTGGTAAGTGCACTGAGGACAATGGCTGGGTAGACGATATACTTCTCAAAAGTCAACAGCCCCACATAGAGACGTTCAAACCACATCAAGTGAGCATCCTCTGAAAACACAGTATACTAAAATGAATTCATATTAATAATACAATTTATACCAGCAGACACCTCACAGAAGAGCAGGGAACTGACCTCTGGGTTCAAACTGTGAGTACTCCTTACTCTTCAGCACAGGATGTGAGATCCATAGCCAGGGATGGTGTTTCCGTAACTGAGGGATGAGATAGTGGGTGACAAAGCCCACAGTGGCTGCTAATGCATACAGCACTATGGACACAAATGGCTGCATGTGATGAAAAAAACTGTTAGTTAATATGTATACTGCATGCTTTATTAAATATGTAGTTGTTATGTATAGGAAATTTAAAAGGAAGAGAAACTTACCCGTAAAGAAAGAAAAACCGTGCTGGCTGTTATTGCAAAGGTCAAAACTGAGGCAAGAATACAGACAACCAGATCTGACAGTAAAATCTCTTTCTGCAACACAAAATATAAGTTATTAGTGACAATCAATGCAAGATTCCTTAAATGCAAATATTCCATTCAAAAGAAACCAACAGTTTTATTGAGCAAGGAGCCATTAAATTGTTCAAAAACAATAAAATCAAAACAGGAAAGACATTTATAATGTTACTAAAGATTTATTTTTAAATAAATACTGTCTTTTTGGGCTTTTTTTCATAATCTAGGAATAAAAAAAGTAGTTTCCACAAAAATATTAAGCAGCACAACTGTTTTCAACATTTATAATAAGAAATATTTCTTGAGTATCAAAACAGCATATTAGAAGGATTTCTGAAGGATCATGTGATACTGGAGTAATGGCTGCTGAAAATGAAACTTTTCCATCACAGGAATAAATAAAATTTTAAAGCATATTCAAATAGAAACACTTATTTTAAATTGTACTAATATTTCACAATATTACTGTTTCCTATCAAGGGAACATTGAACTGCGTCCTCTAGATGTCTAGAAGCATACATCTAAACATGACAATAACATTGGCCAGTGACAGCCTGTGATGTCTTTACTCTGCATGAACACAGTATAAAAGGGTGCCGGGGGTATACGTCATCCTCTTCTTCGTCTTCAAGGACTGTTTTGTTTGAATTGTGCATTTCCAGTAAGAATGATTATTCTTCTTAGCCAGGGCAAATACTAGTAAGGTGTTTAAGAAGTGTGTGGATCTGTGTCCTCGTTATTTGACACCTGATGACACACGATCATTGTGTCTCTTGTTTGGGTTAAGAGTGCGTGCACAATGTCCTCGAGGGGACAGTTTGCATGCACTGTGAGCATTTTCTTTTCCTATTTTGAAGGAAAGAAGAACAGCCATCAGCTCCCCATGGTTCAGGACCCTCTACTGCTGATGCATGGACAAAAAGCTTGTGGGGATCACAGATGGACCTAGCTGAGGAGTTGAAAAAGGGTCTTTCTTTTTCATGGTCATCAGTCACAGACGAGAGTGAGCTGTTTGACGACGATGCTATATCTCTTGCATCATCCGATCCAGTGGCTAGTGCTCTGCTGACTCCAAGCCAGAATGAGCAGGAGATGTCAGATGAGGACGAAAAAGTCTAGACTGAGTCCTCCCAAACCTCCTGCCCTGCGTATGATGAGCTGCTTGAGGTTATGGATCATGGCACAGCGAGGGCTGACTTGCCATGGAAGTGGGCCAAGAAAGTGAGACCTCGAGGCCGCCTTTACGAACAGTTTCTTTCTCGTCCCCAGTATAACACTGCAATCTCAGGACCTGTGGGTCCTTCTCGCGGGGTCTAGTACTCTTCTGAGTACATGCTTCGCTACATGCTATATATCCTCTGGCCAGGGTGCACTATTCATCTCTCACCCTTAGGGGTCTCCTGAGATCATCCACATACTCTGAGCTAGAGCTCCTCTTGTTGAGGTTTTGAGGAGATTAACACTCCAAAGACGGTCAGGTCCACGGTCCTCCCTGTCACAGTGCCCTTATGGTTGAATCAGCAATTGCCCCTCTGCAGAGTGGGCTTAAGTACAATGTGTTCCCTGAGGTACATGGGATTTGTGTTTCTGCAGAAACCCCTTTTGTAAACTTTGTATGCATGAATGGTTATTGCGACCCTCGCTCTCTATCGAGATGAGCATGAGACCATATCCAACTGCACCAGTGGACTGTCTCTTATTGGGCTCTGCTGGGTTTCCCCTTCTAATCTAGCACCACTTTCTGGTTGAGCTGAGAAGTGCTTCCCTCACTGTGAGGGTTAGTTATGAGCCACTCCCAGTATGTGCTGTAAGTGGGGGGGGTCTATTGTTCCCTGTAGAAATGTGTGATCCCCTTCTAGTGGACATGGCTGTACTCCCCTCACTGGGGGAGGGTCTCTTTGAGTTTGCTGGTCTCATGCAGACTGGGTGAAAGGAATCTTTTTCTTCTGATTCCAAACCTTGAGCTCTGCCCTAGGCTTGGGCTTCCTAGCCCAGCACTTAACAAGTAAATTATTTTAGGGTATGCAGCTCAGGCCCTTGACCGAAGGGGATAATGTCACTGACAGCCATCAAGGTATTCTTAGGGCAACTCACATGGCTATGGTAGAGTTGGTTCTTAGTGCTCGCAGTGGTTTCTGGCATGCACTCCCCTCAGCATGGCCACGTGGGTATACTTCCCAATAGCGACATCTAGAGGACGCAGTTTGAAGTTCCCTTGGAAGGAAACGTCTTAGGGTACATATGTAACCATGGTTCCCTGAGACGTCACAGGCTGTCATCGGCCAATTTTATTTTTGTGTTTAGATCTACGCTACGCGTCTTTTTAAATCAAACATATAGGAAACATAAGATGCTTCTTTTAAAAACATGAAAAAATCTATGAAATCTATAAATCTGACTATTCCTGTCAATGCTCAGGTGAAATAAAAGACAATTTTGGAATATCACCTAAATAAATAAAAAATACCCACCACTGAGCCTCTGAGTTTCTCTGGAAGAGGGTCTGTGCTCACAGCAGATATTTCTTCCTCGTCTTCCTCACCATGTCCAAGTGATGGCATTAGCTTGGACTTAATCAATGAGCTGAGATAAAAGAAACAAACAAATATGTGCTTACAAACTAAGTACTGGCATATTTTGAAGGCTTCAACCTATGGCAGCAGTTCAAAGTGTTCCTAACCAAATGATCTGTGGAAAGTGCATAGTGTTCTTACAATAACACAGATGGATCACTGCTTTGTCGACTAAGATGATAGGACAGGACCACTAGCAGGGCACAGAAACCAGAGAAAAGTGCTGGAATATGCTGTTCATCCCAAGGCTCCTACACAAAAGATGCCATTACCATTAAAAAATAAACTATTTATACTGATAATCTACTCATTTTTAAAGTATACTGCATTATTTTTTTTCCAGCAGATTACATGCATATTATCATTTAAAATACATAATTCCAACAGATCTTACCTTCAAAGCACCAAGACAGAATCCATAGAGTAAAGACAGCGCTATAAGACTTCGTACTATGCAGTACACAGCAGATGGGAGCCCAGTTGCAGCTAAGCAGAAATCACAAACATTAGTTTCCTCCAATTCTCACTTAGAATATTTATTTTATCTCGGTTTCCGACAAGAAATTGTCAAAAATGATTTAGCTTGGATACAGACCTGTCCCTCCAAAAAAGTGCATGTCGATTTGTTCTAAAAAGTATATAACAAAAGTGTTGATTTGCGGAAAGAGGCCAAGAAGGAATGTTACTGGAAAGCAGTATGTAAACCCTGAAAATATCAGATCAACATCAAGTCAAATGTCTGTCCGTCACATCTGGCTCCATCTATAATTTTTTAAACATGCTCAAAAACACATACCGACTAAAATGTCTTGCAGGTACTGAAGTGCATCTGACGTTACTATTGTGATGCCATAGACGGTGGACACAGGGAGGTCTGGTGTTCTTAACAATATTTCCAAAATCCAAATAAGGCCACAGAACATACAGAAAAATGCAGCACGACTGTAGATGACGATTTGATTATGGCCCTGTAACACAAAAAAAGACTGTTTGTACTGTTTGCATTCTTCATCCTGTTAAACATACATTTTCTTGAATGCTTCTCTAGGAAACTCACATGAGTAGGTGAAGCCGCATCTGGCTGAACACTCTATAAAACATAACAGGCTTTAGCAGGCACCCTAGCAGCAGATTCATTTTTAGCGAAAACAGGCTGTAAAATGAGGAATGCTGTACCTTCAGCAAGGAATATTGACAGCTAGCAATGACCAGGCAGAACTGAAAGACCCAGATGTCTTTGAAGCAGCCCTCATTTAGAAGCACAAACCCCAGAAAAGCCACCAAGAAAGCTAAGAATACAGCCGCCATGTTTTCAGTCATATCCTTATTCCTGCAGAAACAATGAGCATATTTTTGTTCTTAATGTTAATTGAACAGCAATGCATTGTCTAAAAAGGGACACTTTCATTGTCACACTCACCTGTCTAACAATGCCATCAAGGTTAAGCGATCATACAATATGTTCACCCATTTCCCAGGAAAAACCTTTAGTTTGTAGTACAGCTTTCTTGAGGGTTTCTCTTGGGTTGATGTCTCAGATGATTCATCTAAGGAGTCCTCCTCCTGTGTATGAGAAATATTTAAAATCCTCTGTAAATGTTGGCTGAATTTTCATTTTTTGGTTGAGATATACTTTAAAGGGTTAGTTCACCCAAAAATGAAAATTCTGTCATTAATTAATCACCCTCATGTCGTTTCAGACCCGTAATACTATTGTTCATCTTTGGAACACAAATTACGTTGTTTACGCGTAGTGCAACACGTTGTTTACATTCGGTAGACAGCCCGCGCATGCTAAAGTAAACAATCACATTGATTATGTTCTGTGAAACTCTCCAAAATGGCGGTAGACGGTAACTCGGGGAGAAGAAATGCTGAATAAATTACGTTGTTATTGTTTTCTTTGTAAACAAAAAATATTCTCGTAGCTTCTTAAATTACACTATTTTACCGATGTCCCTGCTACTCTTCTGTGCGTTGATCGTGAAGTACCCTTGCTGTTTATGGAGGATCATAGAGCTCTCAAGATTTCATAAAAAATATATTAATTTGTTTTCTGAAGATGAATGGAGGTCTTACGGGTCTGGAACGACATGAGGGTGCGTAATTAACGACTAATAATTATTTTTAGGTAAACTAACCCTTTAAGATACAGTATTTTAACCAAAACAACCAACATGCTTTCTGTGTTTTGTCTGTTGTGTTGAATTATCTGGAAAAAGGGATTCTACACCTGGAAGATTTCCGGATGGGTTCTCCTGGGCCGGAGTCGGCGAGTTGG
Organism: Carassius auratus; assembly: GCF_003368295.1. Taxonomy (NCBI): domain Eukaryota; kingdom Metazoa; phylum Chordata; class Actinopteri; order Cypriniformes; family Cyprinidae; genus Carassius; species Carassius auratus. The sequence continues at coordinate 10,416,584 of NC_039280.1, forward strand.
AAGGATACGTCGCTGGAAGGGGCATTCAGAAGGACCTCCCACTAACCCGTCCTGGCACTCAGAGTTAGAGGATGTGGACAGGAGATCACTAATGGAGAGAAGGTAACATTACCACTAAATTTTGATTTAATTTTAATTGATGTGATTGTAAAAGAGAAGTAGAATATGATACTGTACCATATGTTGCCTGTGATGAGCTCGGCACCAAGGGGTAAATTTAGAGCTCTTTCATTGTACAGTTTCCGAGGTCTCTCTCCTGTAGATATTGTACATGTTATAAGTCCAGCTCTACATGCACAAACACCAGAGAGATATGACACTGCACATAACAGACTACTGTACTCACTGTGAACAGTGTGAAAAGTGTAAGCCTCCTCTTTGGATGTAGCCTCCGGTCTACAGATGACCTGAAGCATAGAGCTCTCTGACTGGGACGTTTGTGAGGGCAGAGAATCATAATCAGGGTCCCTCTCCTTATCTGTCTGAGGACTGTGAGAATAAAGAGAATATTAACCCTAAAGTGAAGTTAATAGTTTTAGATTTTAAAAGTCTCTAATGCTCACCCAGGCTGCATTTATTTAAACTTAAATACAGTAAAAACAGCAATACCATGAAACATTATTAACATTTAAAATATGTGTTTTCTATTTGAATGTATTTTAAAATGTAATTTATCCCTGTGATGGCAATGGACTTTCAGCAGCCTTTACTTCAGTCTTCAGTGTCAAGTGATAGTTCAGAAATCATGCTAATATGTTGATTAGCTGCTCAAGAAAAATGATCATAGCGGAAAACTGTTTGCTGTGATACATTTTTTTCAGGATTCTTTAATGAACAGAAAGTTCAAAATTACAGCATATATTTGAAATAGAAATCTAAAATTCTAAATGTTTTAACCATCACTTATCACCTTTTCAGCTCCTAAAGGGACCTGGATGAAAAATACAAATTTTCCTGCCATCCCAGTTTTCATCATTTGTCTGTCCTTACGAAATACTAATTAATATATATATATAATACAATTAAAAAACATCTGAAGAGTAGTGTGTACATTATGTACATAATATTATACTTTAACACTGTATGTCATATGTAACTTTTTCTATGTTCTCTATATATGCAAATATCATGTTTATGTTCAGGTTTAAAAAGAAAGTAAATAGCAGCAGTCATTTAGCAGATGCTTTTATCCACAGCAATTTACAGTATGCCAGATGGCACAATACCCACCTCTCTGGAGAGACAATAGGAATGAGAGTTTCTGGAATGGTTTTCTTTGTGTCCGTAGCCAGACTGTTTGGGGGATTTGGATGCTCTTTTTGTTGTCCTGTGGATTCCGACACATCCGAGTTCTTCTCCATCATCATACTTTGCTCTGAAAGGAGTTGGACCATTAGTTTGAGTTAAGATATTAAATCCAGTGTCATAAATCAGCACTCACCATTTCTCTCTTCATTCTCCTTCTCGGTCTCATTTCCTCCCCCAAATCTGGCACTATTGATTGACTCCAGCAAAGAAACAAACTCAACAAAGTTGGACTCGTTGGGTATCTGTCCCTCCTTGGCTTCCAGGTCTGATTTGGAGGAGGTCATTGTACCGAGCTTATCTTTAGCTCTGTTGCTAATGAGGACAGCATCTCGTCCACTGTCGATACTGAGTCCCCTAGCATGTGTTCTTCCGCTCTGAGTGCACCTCATATACACTGAGGGGATCTGCAAGAATCCATCAGCATCCACTTTAAGCTCAGGTGGGTCGTTTTCTTCAGTGTGGGAGTTCACATCAATGCCTGAAGAGCTGTTATTGGTCACTTGGGGGCTCAGGTTGGGAATCTCTAGCTCATTGCTCTCTATTTCTTTGCATTCTTGAGCAGAATCAGAACTGATCGGCTCTTTGGCAAGAAGACTGTCTTGATGCTCAGACTTCTCCTGAACTGAGCTGTCTCCTGCAACCAGTTTATCTTCTTTTTCATCACCTGCAGAGGGTTCTTCCACTTCGTGAGGCGAATCGAAAGTGATGACAGGAATTTTGACAGGACAGTCGGATTCTCCCTGCTGGGACTGAGCTGACTCTAAGATGCTCTGTTTGACGGACTCCTCCAGTTGAGCTGCTGTCTGTGGGTCACAGCTCATTGTGATAATGATCTTCACCGTATCACTCTCGTCCAGGTGGGTCGAGGGACTCGAGTTGTCAACCAGCACCACAGCAATTTCATCGGAGCAATAATTCTCCTCTGGTGTTTCTCCATCATTGGCTTCTCGTGTGATTTCTAGAGAGGTATTATTGTTGTTGGGGTCAGTTGGGGGTTGGTCTTTCTCCTCTATAGTGTCTTCTTCATTCACAGAGGAAGGTGGTAGATCATCCTCAGCTTTGTCCCTGTGGGCTGAAGGAATCTGCTCTCCCTGCAGGAGAGGGGCAGACTGGTCAGTGTTGGGACTGAACACATCCTCAGGGGTGAGTCGCTCTTCTGCCTCTGGCCTAAATCGTTCATCACTCTGACCTGTAAAAGCCAGTCAGTATACAAACAGCATGTTTAAAATCTCAAATAGACATGGTTTTTGAAAGAATTTAATTCAATAGCTACTAGATGATGAACCCCATTGACATCATTTACAAACCTTAATTAGACATAAATTCATTTTTGCAACACAAATTAAGATTTACTAAAATTTAAGAGATTTCTGACTCCATTGAAAGTCCCATTAACCGAAACTTCCAAGGAGTCAGATTAAATTACACAAAACGGCAAAGCATACACAAGTTTCCATGTTCACTTCCACTATGATCAGTAGATGTAAACAAAAGCCTACATAAAATCAACTTATAAAGTGATCATATCTCTTCACAAAATATAAAACTCCATAAAATATGGATGCATTTTATGATACCTTTAAAATGACTATCAATTTATACATGTTAATGAAGGTCCGCCTTCTGAAATGCCAAATGTGCTGTGATTGGTTAGCTGGGCCAGTGTGTGTTGTGATTAGCCGGATTTCCACTGTCGGGCCAGTGCGAGCCAGGGCTTAAAGCGGGCCGGGCGGGGCTCACAGCCCCGGCCCAGTAGCACAGAGGCCAGAATAGCACAGGGTTTCCACATTGGAGCCTGAAGCACCGCTGCACGTCACTAAAACACGCCCTTTACACGCCTCTCAGAACAACGCCACGAAACCTCAAAACTAAGAAATAAGTCACTGGAACATGCGCGATCACAAAACGAACATGATAAAAGCGGCCGTTTGTTTACATGCTTTATATATTCAAATTCAAAAGCATCGATGTTTTAACTATAGAATAAGTGATACATTGATCATATTGATTAAATTTATCAGGACTCAAAATTAAAACACACATAAATACACTTATTTTTATTTTATTTATTTATTTATTATTAACGCTCATGAAAATAGCCTGCTTATTCAGTCGAGTCTGTTTCTGTTTATTTGAAGCCACAGTAGCCGTCACATTTAGATTGAATTATAGCTAATATCTCTATTTTTATCAAAGCTCCAGAACAAAAAACATTATTATATTTTTTTATTACAGGCAACGTGAGCTAAACTCTCGAGACGAGGCTTGTGACAGATAATATAAGTTACTTAATAAATACACGATTGTGATAGAGAATAAGAAACTGACGTCTGATTTCTTCAAGCGGTCATATTTTACCATGTTTGCTATGGTAACATGTTTAGCGTGCATCTTTTTTATCGCTTATAAATATTTCTGCCTTGTATGGTGATTATAATCCACATTGGATCAAGTTATTTCAAACACTCGCTGCTGACTGAAAGTGAGTTTTGAGCTTAACTTATTTAAAAAAGTGTTTAATGCTGGTGTTAAAGCTGTTATCTTTCTGAAATGATCCGCAGCGCAGACTCTCTCCTGAACAAAAATCATCATTATGCAACGTGGAGCTAAACTCACGAAATGAGACGACAGATAAAATGTTACTTAATAAATACACAATTGTGATAGAGAATAAGAAGCTTACGTCTGATTTATCCAAGCGGTCATATTTACCATGTTTACTATGGTAACGTTAATGTTTAGCATGCATAGTCTTTTAAATATTTCTGCCTTGTTTAGTGATTATAATCCACACCGGATCAAGTTATTTCAAACACTTGCTGCTAACTAAGAGTGAGTTTTGAGCTCAACTTATTTTAAAATGTCTTTAATGCTGCTGTTACAGCTGTTATCTTTCTGAAATGATCTGCGCTGACGCTCTCTAGACGCTGAGAAACTCCGCCTTTGTTCATAACCCCTCCTCTAACCCCAGCTGGCCCGCTTTGGCCCAAGGTTTTCGTCGGGCCAAAAAACCCTGGCCGTTGGCCCCGAGGAAGCCCCTGCGAGGCACGATCAAGCCCCGGAAGTGACAGTGGAAATGCGACTGGCCCTGGCACGCACCAGTATGCCCGGTCTAAGCTCAACAGTGGAAACACGGCTATTGGCTCCACTCGGAGCCTGGTCGGGAAATGTCAAGCCCCTTACCATAGCCGCCTGTGAGCTTCAGTTTAAATATTGCTCAAAATCAAATCAATTTGAGCATGATTTAAAACCAGATGATTGTAACCACTATAAGCTTGTCTGCCTTGGGAAAGCTAGTGTGTCTCTGACTTAGTGATAACACTCATTGCCTTCTAGTGCAACTCAACCAGGTCTCGTCCCATTCGTCAATATTTGTGATATCACAAATCCAGGAAAATATGCATTGTAGTCCAAAGGTGTTTTTGAAAAGTGATTTCTGTTAAATAAAACATGTCCTTTTTAAGTGGACTTTCAGCTTTGTAACTTTGCAGATCTTTTACTGATCTGCAAACAGCAACATTACAGACTAACTAAAGTTGAAAAAGTAAAAAGCATAATAGGACCCCTTTAATTTATTTTATAAAATTATATTAGATTAAAAATATTTTACATTAACAACTTACACCATTCAATTCAATAAAATATTGTACAAAAATAAATAAAAAATAAATAAATAATGTCTGCGTTTTAGATGCAGTCAGAGACCCTCACAATGTAAGTGTGAAGCTGTGTTTGGGCTTTCTGACAAAGCTGTCTGACAGCTCTTTTTGAGAAGTCCTGGCAGGATCTCACACTCAGTGTGACCTGTAACTGAGGCAAGATAGAAAGTAGTCAAGTTATTCCTCAGTTCATATGCAAGGCTCTGTGACAGAAACTTACAATGATGTATCTGCACAGCATGTTCCCAGAATTGTGAGGATCTCTTGCACTGCAGTGAAACCAGGCCAGTGCTATAATTAAAGCTGGTACATACCCTCTATATTCTTCAGCTCCTCAGATTTTGGACACTCCTTCACAGTTTTGTTAAGCAGGTTAACAAAAAAACATATTATTCAAAGTGCACAAAAAAGTATACATAATATCCACTGCAAGATTTGTGGAAAGCAGTTATGCTTTCAAAGTGTTGCTCTTAGACTCATTACCATTAACACATTTGTGACATTTTGTAAAGAAAAATACATATTTTGCAAAGTAAATGTAATAAATTTATGGCACATAAATTCCATAAGCATTACTCACTCCAATCAGTCCAGGGTCTGTTTCAGTCTGTTTCACTGTGACTTGTATTACTGGACTTAGTCTGTTTTTGGTCAATACTGATGTGGCAACACTGTCAGGAACTGTGCTGCTCTTCCTGTAGATTAAAACAGTTACGATAAAAATATATCAAAATACTTTTGGCAGTGCTTTGAAGACAGGAGGCATAAGACAATAATAGAAAAAAATAACATTGCAAAATAACAAAGAAATCAATAAATGGCACAACTGACTTTGGATCTTACCTTAGAGATGGAAGACAGGAATCAGATGCGTTGCTTTTCTTGTCTACACCTTTGCTGATGTCAGGCACACTATTCTGGGCTACAATGTCGCCCTGATCGAACATCAGATGGAGGCGATAATTTACCATCTTAATGACAATGAAGAAAACTGTCACTGAGGTGCAGTAAATACTGAGGGTAGTAGTGGTGGGTGGAAGAGCCTGAAGAAGGAACAGAGGGAAAACACATCAGAGCCATGACATCTTTGGAGCTATTTTAGATAGATCAACTATGAAATAGTAAACTAGATTTTTTGGTTTTGTATTATTATCATTATCTCATTGATAATATTAATCTAATAATTGATAATAATAATTTCTTGGCCTCTGACAAAACACGTTATATACGCCTATGCATATTTTCGTATAGCCTAGGCTAGTGTAAATGCAAAACAATGCTTTAAAACGTTCATCACCTGTACAGGAGGCTATGCAGAAGAAAAATGCGACAGTTCTAGCACCAAACAAACACCAACATTGATATTAAATACAATCCATTGAACGCGTGATTCTATTTTATTTCTTAAGAGGAGCACTCCGTGTAAGGTTTCTGCAGCTATAACGCACTGAATGCCTTCTAATCGCAGAACGCATATTATCGGCGGCCTACGGCATTGTATCACTCACCAAATGAAGAGATAATGGAAGCATGAGCAAAAACATCCATAAATACAGGTGACATGAATTGTTGAATTTATTCTGTTCTGGATCATGATACCATCCTCCGGTCAGTGAAGCCCAGACTCCTTGGCGTAGCGTTTGCACAACTTGGGAGCCCATATTTTTGCAATAATGGTCGCTACAGATATATCATGCTGCAAGCTGCGAATTCACACCGCTACCGTCCTCGACTCGCTACCCCTGCGCGCGATTACATATTTACAGAAGCTGCCTCTACATCCTTCCTTGAAGCCGTTTACTTTTATTTTTCATCGTCCACGCCTTGGCTCCCTGTTTCCCAGCATTGGGACATTGGTTTTGTGCAGTGGAAGATACCTAGCAGCATCCTCCTTCACATGAGCGGAGAGGAGGGAGGATGGGACTGATTCATAGCGATGCTCTGCTGCTCACTGAGTCACGCGCCCCCTCCCTGCGCTGTCAGTCCAAACACTAGAGCCGTGGAGAATCAGCTGTACTGCAGCCAGACAACTCTTACAGAAAGAGATAGCAGTTCATTTTGAAACGCATGCCAACATTTTAAGTCAATTTTAAATATTGATTACAGCAATAAATGTGTGCGCAAAATTTCAATTGTCCATTTTTTTTTTTACTTGCGACACCACCTCGATTTTTACATCAATAGCAATTTTTGAAACATTTGTCTTCATTACATTACATGTTTTTAATACTAGTAGTATGTAACTTTGCACATCAGTCATTAATATTTAATGCATTTGTCAGAATTAGGTGAATCAAAAATAAAAGAGTATAGAAATTAAGTGAATAATAAATAAATAAAAATACACAATAGACATTAGACTATATTTATGCATTAAGAGACGGATGTAAGTATTTATGTTGCTTCTGAAGTCCAGTACTAAAGGAATTCATTTTTTAATGTTTTGTATATATATATATATATATATATATATATATATATATATATATATATATATATGTGTGTGTGTGTGTGTGTGTGTGTGTGTGTGTGTGTGTGTGTGTGTGTGTGTACCGATATGCTATAAACTATTATGCAAGGGAATGTGGATATTATAGATTGTGATAATTTGTAATGATTTGCTTTAGATGCCATAAAGTATAGGCTATGTAAATTAATTGATATAGATATACACAATATTATAAAGGCCAGACTTAAAACTAACAACTTTCATTGGCCGCAGAGGAATATAATGGGAATATAAATGTATAAAGTATTTAAACGTGTTAGCTATATATTCTTCAGTTTCCCAAAAATATTTTTACATGTTGCTGATTTTATGTCCAACATATATATGTATATGTATATATATTTCATTATAATCAGATGAGGCAGTTGCAGTGTTTTTAAGGGTTTGGGGAATTGAATGTATCCTTGGTTAATTTTTTTATTTGAAATATCTCATTAATGTAACATTACAGGTATGTTATATGCTTATTAATAATATAGGGTTGTATATCAAGGCCAGTTGGGTGCATATCTTTACATACTAAAATATTGTAAATGTATGGTGTAAAGTGTAGGGTACAGCTGATTGATTTATACAATCAGACTCCATTATACATCTCCAGACGTAGCATAACACCGCAGATTTAAAAAAGAAAAGGTCCCAGTTCCCACTTTTGTTTTGCACTCACGTAGAGCATCACGTGAACCCCTGCAACCAATCCATGTCTACCTTTTCCTTCTCTCCTCTGGTCAGTCGAGTCGGAGGAGCGGAGCGATGGCGGTGCGCCCATAGACATTACCAAGCAAAGTTTTAGCTGCTCTGAAAAAGTCTTTGGATCTAGTCGAGGGGGAAAGCCGTCGTTTTTGTAATGCTGGTGAATTACTGAAGTGCGCACAAGTCTGATTCTGCGATAGGCTTCCTTCTGCGCGCGCGACGAGTCCTTAGCGGTCGGCGGATTTTTTGGGAGCTTCAGTTAAGTTACTAACGTAGTTTGTGAACTTCGGAGAGAGCTAACGCCTTAGCATAGCTCTTTAGCCTGCTCGTTTAAAGTGATTCAACTACCCAGCGAGTGTCTGTGTGGAGGTTTTGCACATGTTGATAAGCAATTTAATTATTGATTTATTTTAGGTAGTGGATTAATCGTGTGTATATTTAGCTTGATTCATTCGCTTGTGATGAGCAGGTACTTTGCACCTGTAGCCTCACGGCTTGAAAACTTTCTTGACTTTCCCGGTTAGGTATGTTGTTTACATTCATTTTTACAAAGATTACATTATTTTGTATGTCTGGTTGCGTTTAAATCGATAGACTAATAATGTAGCGTTTACTCTCAAAAGTAACATTAAACATAAAGGTAGCGTCGCAAGTATCCTGGCTAATGCTGATGTCCCAGCTTCAGAGGCACTTCGCACTCCCAGACTGGTTATCTGGCTTACGTGGAAACAAAGCAATGCGTCCCTTAACCTCTATTAAGCCGGATTTAACCTGACTGACTCTCCATAAGTGATATAAAGTGATCTGGCTGGGGGTCTTAGGATTTTTGTGTGTATGTGTCACTGGGGAATACGACTACAGGACTAGTTTACTTTGATTTGACATCACGGCACCCTATGGTGCTCCTGCAGGCACCGAGACATGGATGTTCCCCAGGCCGTTTTCCCAAACGGTGAGGGGCGCCTGAGCCTCCAAGACCATGTCTGGACGGAGTCCTCCAGCTCGGGGACTTGGGCTCACTCTGCCCCCGTGTGTCCCCGCTCGCTTTGGACCGCGGTGTTTGACTATGAGGCCAGCGGGGAGGACGAGCTCAGCCTGCGGCGAGGAGACGTGGTGGAGGTCCTCTCTAAAGACGCTGCCATCTCGGGAGACGAAGGCTGGTGGACGGGTAAAATTAACCATCGCGTGGGCATCTTCCCATCTAATTATGTTACTTACGAACCGGCCATTTATAGAGCGGTAGATGCTCGCGAGAGTGACCCGTCCGCCCCTGTCCGGATACCGTTCTCTGAACTTGTTCTACAAGAAATCATCGGTGTCGGTGGGTTTGGCAAAGTCTACCGGGGGACCTGGAAGGACCAGGAGGTCGCGATGAAGGCAGCTCGACACGACCCCGACGAGGATATTAAATCGACTGCAGACAATGTTAGGCAAGAAGCCAAACTTTTCTCGATGCTTCAACATCCAAATATTATTAAACTAGAGGGGGTGTGTTTGGAGGAACCTAACCTCTGTCTGGTCATGGAGTATGCCCGAGGAGGGACTCTGAACCGCGCTTTGACGGGCAGGAGGATCCCCCCTCATATCCTCGTGAACTGGGCCGTCCAGATCGCCAGAGGCATGCAGTATCTCCACGAGGAGGCCGTGGTTCCCATTATTCACCGAGACCTCAAGTCCAGCAACAGTAAGAGAGAGTTACCACATACTCCTTAACATTAATGCCTCCTTATCTTGACCAAGAATTACAGGTATTTGCTCAACTGTAGAAGCGCAAACAAACTTGTCATATTTCCTTTAGCAATTAGCACGTTAGTCATTAATCGTTCACAAGGCTTCTCATCAGCACATCAACCTTTTTCCATATTATCCTGTGTTTGGACCCAAAAGGAGGGGAACAGATCACCACATGCTCATCCTTATACTCTTACATTGAACAACTAGGGAGATTCAAACTAGGAAGATTATGTACAATTTAACTGTATTTAATGCAACATGCATGTGGTGTAGAGAACTGTGAAATCTGTCTTCTAGCTAAAAGCAATATGATTCTCAAAGGAAGCCACTAGCTTGTGAAATCTAACCCCAGAAGAAAAGCTATAAAATTGATGGATGCTCTGAGATTGAATGGAGGCTTTGTAGTTAATGTTAAGGACACTGGATTCTTCCAAGTCCTTCTGGCAACTTCTGTATTTTCTCATCTTAGTGTGCAACCTAAGCTGCAAGTTTTTAAATATTTAAAAAACTTCTTTGCTTACACGGTTTCTTAAATCTCTCCCTGTTCTTGCATGTACCATTCTAGACAATGAACTTAAAACTTGGCTGCCATTTCTTATTTTATTGCCTTCCTAAAATTGATCTATTGTGTAACTTCTAAAGCTTTAGATAAAAGCAACTGCTAAATGAATAAATGTACATTTATTTTGTAGCAAAAACTGGTTTATCACACTGTTATGTTTATAAAGTTTGATATAGATCCAACTTTATCTGCGTACACATTGTCTAATCACATACAGCCATATATAGTGAATCTTAACTAGAGTTTTTTAGTCCCTAAAAGTAATTCTATGTATATAAGCATACATGTAGTATATTCACGTAGGGTAATTTTATATATTATAATCACCTTATGCATATATTATATACTATATTCTCTCAGCTCTGTTAATGTGAAAACTCAAACTAAGGTCACTGTGTTCTACGCACTAACCTCAAGGCTATTTGTGCAGACAACTTTATTATTTTCTTCTGAACGAGTGTGACCCTGGTCAGGTCGTGAAGTTGAGAGGTCAGAGTTTGAACAGCTGTGTGCTCTTTGAGAAACCACCTATCTGTTGACAAAGTTCAGAAAACTCTGATCTGAAAATTGGTTCACTAAGTCTCTCTATATATACTGACTAGTGGTGAGTATTGTTATGTATAACCTTCATGTTTTACGGATGTTTATAAAGAGAGTTACTTTCATGGAAAACAAGGATATTTGCTCTTTTTCTAAAACAATACTATGTAGGTACAAGGGATTATGGGATTGTCCTATCATGTTTCTTAGTCAAAGATGGAGTTGGGAAAGACCCTAATGCTTATCTGCCTCAGGTATGCTATACACATTGGTTAACCAATACCTGAGGCATTTCAGATGTTGTGTTTAAAGTTGAGTAACTTGTCTAAGTCTCACAAAGATCTGTAAACTCAAATATAGTCTTGAATCCTGTACAAATTTGATCAGCCGGTAACATTGGCCTGATAATGTAATCTATTCAGAAGCTGAATATTTCAGCAGCCATTGCGCCAGTCTTCAGTGTCACATGATCATTCAGAAATCATTCTAATATGCTGATTTGATGCTCAAGAAACATTTCTTATCAATAATGTTGATTTTAATTTTTTTACAATTATTAATATTTGTTTAAGCAATGATAGAAAGTTTAAAGAACAGTGTTTATATATACACACTACACAGGTGCGCACACACAATGTGTCTTTACAGTTATGTTTGGTTAATTTAATGCATCCCTGATTCTTATTTTAAAACAAAAACATTTTGAATAGTAGTGTAGTTGATTTTGGCAAATGCGTTATGTATCATTATTATTATCATTACTGTGTCATTCTCTCTGGTAAATTAGCAGCGTATATCCAGAACAATAAAAAAGACGGCATTCCACTATCAACAATAGACGCAATGTGGCTCCCTGCCCCCGTTCAGCGCGGCAGTGCTGTTAACGCTACAGTACTGTTAACACAACTCCGTTTGTTCATCTCTCCACAGGATTGTGACAAACTACACTGGAAGCTTGCTGACTGTAATTGAAAAAATAATGTGTTTGCTCAGTGCTGCTCTCAAGACACCCACCCATCATGAGCCAGAACCTCTCTGCTGTGTTCTTATGGGGGACTCTTTGCCCATTCAGGTTGCAGTACATTGATTAGCAGGTTAAAGGTAGAGGGTGCATTTTTAAGAAGAAACAAACAACAAAGTTAAATAGTAGTCTCTCAAAAAGTAAGAAATAAAATCAGATTTGCTCAGTGCCCACTTTTGCTTATCTCATCAATTGAGTATCTTTGAGATATAGCAAATAGTGAGTGCAATGATATTTTTGTGCCCTAATCTTTTAATACCTCACTCAAAGGAATGTCGCTAACGAGGGGGCAGAAGCTTAACATAAGTTTGTACAATGGAATGGTCAAGCACTAGTTGCTAGGTGACTGCCAACCCAAGAATGCCCCGACTCCTGGTCCTGAAAGGCTTATTTTCATTATTTTTAATCTCCTCAATGGCTGCTGTTTTCTCTTCAAGACAGGGAGCTTCCCCTGATTGGGGGTAAAGAATATTGCAGAACTGTAGCCAGCAGCCCCTGTGAAACTCGGCACGGTGCTTTGTGTTTTGTCATTTCTGGCACATGAAGTGTAACGTTAAGGAATCTCAAGCATGTGTGCTCCCCAAAATACACACACACACACACACACACACACTCTCTGACTGGCAGTGTAGGGAACAATGGTCATGTTGGGGGGATAGAGAGGGTCTGTGGTGAACATACTACAGGCAGTGGTTATTGTCTCATGATCTAAAGATGATTTTCTGCCCTATAAAACGGACACCATAGAAATCTGTGAAAAGAAAAGACTTCAGAGCAGAGGCAAATCAGAGCAGAATTGTTTTGAAGCACTATTAGTTTAAGTTTTTCATTTTTATTTATTTATAAAAAAATTTAACGTGTTGCAGGTTCACAGAAAAAGTGGATCTTCTTTATTAATAAGACCGCATTCATATCCAACCAACTGGTTTACTGAAATTTATAAAATATTAAAACTGTTGATGTAATAGCTTGTGGGTGTTATTTCATTACATTTTAAACAGTTGTTTACTGTTGTGTTGTTACTTCATAGAAAGGAAACCTAAAAGTGCATAGAAACCAACAGCTGAGATTAACCTGAAAGCATCAGAACAGGTGAAACCTGTTCGAAATGAAGTCCCAGTGTTCATGTTTGTCCCAAAATGAAAGATTTGTGAATTTTAAATGTGTATTTTCTAACATGCAGGTCTTTTATCTTTTAAAAGACACTGTCTGGTTCTTTTTATTTGCAAAGTACAGCATGTTTATGGACTTAAAGAAAATTAAGATAAATGTAAAGGAACTAAATTCCTCATTGTGAATATAGATTTAACTCTTAATTCTGATTGGATGGCTTACTCGGTCTTGTTATACTTGATAAAACATTGATTTCTGATACCTGAACATGTGAAAATGTTTTACTAAATGTCTTTCTATGTAACAAGTGCATAAACTGTGAATGTAGCCAAGGCCAGTCCTCACCACTATGTTGGTTAAAGGCTGGAAAAGTTAGAACATGTTTAATGAAATGTGACGACAAAAAAAAAAAAAGAATACTTAGTTACCCCCTCAGGTCGTAATGGAAAGGGAGTCAAGTTCAGATTAATCAGACGTAGTTATCAACACTGTTTATTACATACTGGTGTTGATAAAGGTCTCAAGTTGGATAATTGTCAAGGACAGAATCAGTGAGAAATAATACTTCTCCTGACCTCAGGATGTTCCTCACTTCAAAGCAAGCTGGCCTACATTCTCATGTTGTTTGTCATTTAGTACGAGACTGAATGGCAAACTAGAGCGACTTAAAGTTCTTCATGTAGGCCTCTGTCCTTGAAGATTCCACTTCATGATAAAAGAGTGGAAATATGAGCGTCCTCTTAGCATACTTGTATTGTTATTCATTGACATAAATGCTCAAAGGCTAAGGCTCACTTGTAGAAAACATTCCCATCATACCTTAGTGGTTGATCTGAACAGCCAACTCAATACTTTTTTTTGTCTTTTTTTTTGTCTGTTAGTTTAGTGTTCTAATATAGTTCACATAACTTAAACATTTCTCCTTTCTCTTTCTTTTTTAAGTTTTATTACTTGAAAAAATTGAGAATGATGACATTGGTCGAAAAACCCTGAAAATTACTGACTTCGGCCTGGCCCGTGAGTGGCACAAAACGACCAAAATGAGTGCAGCTGGCACTTATTCCTGGATGGCTCCTGAGGTCATCAAGTCCTCTCTGTTTTCCAAAGGGAGTGATGTCTGGAGGTAAGCTGTTATTTTCACTTAGTTGCAATGTTGAGCACAAAGCCTGTTATTATATTGAATTAGTTACTTGAGGTTAGACAAAATCACTAGGGCATCATAGGCACACTACCAGCTTTTCAAAAAATGCAAGCAGGTTAATTATCCTTTTGACATCATTTTAGCTTTTAAAATAATAATAATAATTAATAATAATTATTGTTTTTAATGTAATTGCGTACTGACATAATTTTACCCTATGTTTGTGTGCCGTGGCTATACACACAAATTAGAATATTGTTTTTGTTGCCAGCGCCAAACTCTGTTGGAAGTGTTCCAAATCAGTGACTTAAAAGAATCTGTTTCAATTCAAATATTGCATTTAGAGGAAACTCCCCATGTAGGCGGGTAGGTTTTGGAGCACCGCTTATATGGAATTTGTAGTGGTTGATTTTTGTTTTTAGGTTCACAGAAACTTTAGGTCAGTTTGAATTAGAACAGCATTTTGGTGATGATCCAGCTGCCCTTTTACCCTTGTTTGTGAAAGCTAAATGTGAAGACTTATCTTTTTCAAAACATTATCATGCCACTTTGGTAAAACATTGCTTACCGAATGCCAACACATGATTGGTTTCACTTCTCTCTTCTTTCTTTCCTGACATTGCAAGAGCGTTGTTTTTCCCAATTCTCGTTATTATTTTCCATAAGCGCTGTTCAGTCAGCCCAGTGGTGTGATTGGTTTCAGTCTATACCACACTGACACTTCCCTAATGAATTCTGTTCTTTCTCCAGCTATGGAGTCCTTCTTTGGGAGTTACTGACTGGAGAGGTTCCTTACCGTGGCATCGACGGTTTGGCAGTTGCCTATGGAGTGGCTGTCAACAAATTAACCCTTCCCATTCCATCCACCTGTCCCGAGCCTTTTGCCAAGCTCATGGAGGGTAGGTCTGTTGTTAGTTCACTGATGGTGCTCCTGTGTTTATCCAGTGGTTCACTGTTATTTTTGCATGACCATGACATTTTTTTTTTGATGTTTGAGCACTGATGCCCCTTCACACGACCAGTGTCTTTACACTTTAAGTCACTTGTGGGTGTTCCTAGTGAGTGCTATCATTCTATAAAGTTATTGGTCACTCTATAAAGTTATTAAGTCACTGATTCTGTGGTAGAGCATTGCGTTAGCAGCACAAGGTTGTGGGTTCGATTCCCAGGGAACACTTGTTAGGTAAAAAATGTTAGTCTGATTGCACTGTAAGTTGTTTTGGAAAAACGCATCTGCTAAATGCATTAATTTAATTTATTGGTAGATTGCATATAATAGATATTCTAATTTGACTAGGTATTTTCTTGTCGCTAAAGAAGTAACATCCTGCAGATGTTACTTTTTAGTGCTAGTTCATTAAATCATTACCTAGATGAATGACCAATTAGAATACAGTTTTAACTGTCTGTACTGCCAATAAATTCTCATTTGATTGTAAAAAATTACCAGTTTGTCTCGAATACTGAACATTTATACATAGGAAACCTTTTTTGCACAAACTGCATCAGTGCTAAACAGCTCATTGCAATGCATTATATAATCATTGTATGAATCAAACTCACTGAGACTGCAGACACAACCACACATTATATTATTATATCCGTTAGGGCGATATATCTAATTATATCACTATGCGCATCTAGTCAATAAATCTGGTTCTGTGATTACCGCTAAATCGCCATCACCTGCTTTTACATGCAGCGGCATTTAATAGACAGAGCCGTAGATCACTGACAAGCTACGCAATATCACGTTCATTATCGAAGGCGATTCATCTGGGATAATGAACGTGATATTGCGTAGCTTGTCAGTGATCTACGGCTCTGTCTATTAAATGCCGCTCCATTTAAGACTAGATGCGCAAGATTATATGGTTATATATATCACCCAGCCATAATATCATTGTTTTTACAGACAAATCATATAGAACAGTGAAGTTGCTTGCACTTAAAAAGGATGATCTAAGCTCCACTAGCACAGTCTTAATTTCTATTGGATGTTGTTCCTGACCTGAAAGATGCTTGTAATTTGCATAAAGTTAAACATTTCTCAAATTTGTTGTGCCATAGCCTACTTTGCCTAAATCGGCAGCTCTCTATTGACATGAATGGGATCATGTTACTGTGTGTTGCTGGTGGCGTTTACAGGGCTTGAGTGTTAACAAGTCCCACTGCAATAAGCAATTGAAAGAACATTGTGATGATAACCAATAGATAGATTCTAACAGATTTTGTGCTTCTAGAATGCTGGGATCAGGATCCCCACATCCGTCCATCCTTTGCTTCCATCTTGGAGCAGCTGACTGCCATAGAGGAGGCTGTGATGGCCACCATGCCGCAGGACTCCTTCCACTCAATGCAGGAAGACTGGAGAGTGGAGATTCAAGAAATGTTTGATGAGCTTCGCACTAAAGAAAAGGTCAGTTGATTTTGTTAAGATTTTGTTGGCTTGTCTATTTCTGAACTGGTTTTACATGGTTTTGTAATAAGACAGTGGACCTATTTTGTTTTCAGGGTTTATTACAGATTTTAACAGGATAGCTGTATTTGGTTGAATTTGTCCTCTTATATATCCTGACTATGTCAGACTTCGTACTTCCGCTAAATTTCAGTTTGCTTCTGTACTCCGTTTGAGATAGCGAACTATCTCCCAGTTTTCGTCTGGCTCAAAAACAATCCAATCAACGAACAGAGGGCAGGCTGAGAGCCGTGACTTAGATGTTAAGTGCCGAATTTAGGATTGTAGTTTAGGTTAGGGAAAGCGTAAATAAACATGGAGACACAGGATGTGCCAACTGAAGAAGAGTGTTTGTTTCACATTTTTAATGGAGGTGGTGATGTGGCCCTACTCCCGACATGTTTTGGGAAAAGTTAAATTTATCAACCGTTACCGATTGTTAGGAAGAAACTTGAAAGGCCAAAGGTATGCTGCAAAAATGAGCAAGGCGATAATTTCATACCTGTGTTTGCAGTGGAAGTTTGAGGTGGCGAATAACACGCGTCATAACAAAACGTTATGTGATTGGCTTATGGTTAACCAATGATTTTAAACTTCAGACAAGCGCCCATATATATATATATATATATATATATATATATATATATATATATATATATATATATGGCAAACTGTCCGATTCCAGAACCGTTTTTTTATTTTTTATTAAGCAACAAACAAGAAAGAAAGAAATAATGCATAAACAAGATGTTTATTTGGTAATTAATAGGC
Organism: Carassius auratus; assembly: GCF_003368295.1. Classification (NCBI taxonomy): domain Eukaryota; kingdom Metazoa; phylum Chordata; class Actinopteri; order Cypriniformes; family Cyprinidae; genus Carassius; species Carassius auratus. The sequence continues at coordinate 10,434,093 of NC_039280.1, forward strand.
CAAACTGTCTTTTGGCTATTGAAAACAATAACCATAACCATCTGAAATTAACGGCAGTAACTGCACAGTAAGTAGCCTACATTCAAGTATACTATATATACTATATACTACATTCAAGTATACTATATAAATAATTCCAAAATGTTAAAATAAAATAATGTTTACGAATAAAACAAAGATGCAAAGTGTTTCATTCGTCCAATTAAAAAAAAATTTGGGTGATGATTCACATCTATATATTTTTTTTTTACTTTAGCCGATGACAAATAAATAACTATTGGCTTAAGTTAAAAATAATAGATGTGAATCATTAACCAAATTATATTTTTAATTGGATGAATGAAACACTTTGCATCTTTGTTTTATTCGTAAACATTATTTTTATTTTTTCAATGACTACAGCAGGTGATTTTTAAATCATATTAAATCAATGTAGTTTTAAGGTAAAAAATAATCATCCTATAAGGAACTGACGTTTACTTTTGGCTTTTCAAATGTGTATGCAAGTTCTACTTTACAAAAAAAAAAAAAAGGATTTCAGTTTTGTCACAGTTTATTTCAATTTAGTTTCTCATCCAACACGCGAGAAGTTGCGCTGAACATCCCTTCACTGTCTCCGCTTGTGCAGGGCGCGGACAGGTACAGTCTGCTCGCGCAGGGAAAGGGGCTCTTATTTGTGCGCCAGTACACTAACAGCTCTTCCTGCTGTGTGTGCCTCAGACATGTAGCTCTGCACTACCACTGCTGAACGGCTGCCTGTTTCCTGTGCACAGATTTCAAAATACTTCCACACAAATGACATTATAGCGAATGATTACAATGTAGCCTGTGCATGTGGGTGCACTTCAAGAAAAATCAGCCGAAAAAAGACCAAAAACCATCCGATTGTATATTTTAAGCAAAAACTGATTCATGGCCGGTCAACCAGTGCATCCCTACTTATAGCCATCTATTACCAATGAAATGGCCTTAAGCGTTCAATAAGTTGGTTAATATGATAAGCTGCTTCCAGTCCTAACAGCTTGCTATGTTGAAAAGGTTTTGCCGTTGGTTGATCAAGAATGCCATTTCCTGCAAGTCAGCTAAAACATCATGTAGAAGCTGTGACATTGTTCCACATACATTCTTGATCAGTTAATTTTTCCACTGCTGCAAGTAAAGTCTTCTCACATAAATATTTTCATTGTTACGTCATGCACAAAACTTTTCCTTGCTAGTAAATTAACAAATTGTTCATTCATAAATGAATTGTCTAAATCATCTGCACAAGTATGTTTCTTGGCAGACTGCCCCAAAGCTTCTTACAGAAGTTATTCATAAGAGATTAGGCCAAACGGCTTTACTCCATGTGGCCGGAAAACTGTTTTGATAAAAGCTTAACAATTCTGCCTGCAAGTTTTATACATGCGGATTATTCTGTTCAAAAGATTTGAAGAAGTAAACTAACTTAATCATAAAGGTGATTGATTCTTTTAACCAAAAGGCAGAATATCCATTTGCCATCTTCAAGTAAGTCAGAGCAAAAGTGGAATGTAGAGAATGACAGAACAAGCAGATTTGAGGTATTTGTGATTTTATGAATAACTCACTCACAGGTCTCACATTATATGTTTGTGGTGCTCAAGGGTAAAACCAAGAAAAGAGGTCTGATCTGAATGAGCTGTTTAAAGCAGAGAGGAATCTGAGCTCTGGCCTCCAAGGCCAAAGGAAGCGAAACTGCCATTCATACCACGGAGATATATATATATATATATATATATATATTATTTTTTTTTCTTAGAAGAGTCATAAACATGAGAACTGTTCAGTTTTGCTTCCCTAGGCAGTGGTTCGGTATATCAAAATAAGTGGCCATAGTTTATTTTGTCATAATTTCAAGGAATTGTTCAATTAAAAAGGAAATTCTGTCATTATTCCCCATCATTATGTCATGTTTGGATGAAATGTTTATAGATTTGTCTTCTATGTACTTGATCACGAATGTTCTTCACACCAACAGGAGCTCCGTTCACGTGAGGAGGAGCTGACGCGAGCAGCCCTTCAGCAGAAGTCTCAAGAAGAGCTGTTGAAGAGGAGGGAACAGCAGCTGGCCGAGCGGGAAATTAATGTGCTCGAGCGGGAGCTCAACATCCTCATATTCCAACTCAACAAGGACAAGCCCAATGTTAAGAAACGAAAGGGCAAGTTCAAACGCAGCCGGCTCAAGCTCAAAGATGGCAACCGCATCAGCTTACCCTCAGGTTAGAGCTGTATGAATATTACATTAATGTCTCTCGATAAATAGTTTATCATGATTGTTTACTGATTTTCTTATGTATTACGGTTGTGAAGGAGGTCATGTGAGAAATATTACTGTGGCTGACGTAGAAATGTTTAAAGTGATTTAAACACTACTAAGGGATAAACCTTATTTGTGTTGTCTCGAACAGATTTTCAGCATAAAATCACAGTTCAGGCCTCTCCGACTATGGACAAGAGAAGAAGTCTCAACAGCACCAACTCCAGCCCTCCCAGCAGCCCTACACTGATCCCTCGCCTCCGAGCCATTCAGTGTAAGGGCCTACTGTTTTACACATTGCTATTTTAAAATGTACTAGTAAAAAAAAAAAAAGACATTGCTGTTTGCAAGTAGGTTTAGGTTTCATTCTTTATTTTAAAGGGAAGTTCCCTCATTTATCTTCCTACAGGAAACTGAAAAAGAAACTGAAATTCAAGCAAACATTATTGTCGTTAGCTAATATAGAGAATGGCCCATATCTCTTCTCTGGTTAAATGTTTGCCAGTTTCAATCCAGTAAAAATAAATCATGTGAAGACAGTCGCACTAATCAATTCAGTTGTGAGCAACTAAGTATTATGAAAAAACCCATCAAGCTCATTGCCAGTCTAAATCCTATGCCTGTCAAACGTTTGTAACATATTTTCTTCCCGTCAGTGAGCCACCCACGTGGCACTAGTGGAAGGGGCAGTATGTTTGTGTATCACCAGGATGTGGATATCACAAGCGAGTGTAAACCTCCTAGCGGCTTTAGGAAGAAAGGCAAGGACATTATGGTCCTGTGAGACAAAGCCACCCCTTGTAACTGTGTGTTGGTGTGATTCCTGATCACTACTGCTCTGCAGCATCTCATTTGTTTTGATGACTTTGGGATACAAATGATTGTCATAACACATTGCTTGATGCTTTTGAAGTTTTAATGGTTTGTAAGGAGTTTGCTTTCACTGCCTTTGGGGATCAAGTACATTTGGGTTGACCTTGAACCCAATGATCTTCCTGAAACTCCATTAACCACTTTAGAGAATGATTGTAATGATCTAACACTTATGAATAATTCGGAATTCAATCTTGTGTTGCTGGCTTGGGTGGTGGAGGTTGCCTTTATTCACTAAAAAAACTATTGCCGCTCTGCTGTGAAGGACTAATATATTGAATCTCAGTCTGTGGTGTAACACATATTGCCACTGTCAGTTAAGACCGTTTCTGTTAGTATTAGCAATTCTGTTTCAAATTCTTTGTATCTTCACCTCTAGTGACCCTGGACGAGAGCAACAGGACATGGGGTCGAAGCACCAATTACAAACCTGAGGAGTTTGAAGATGTTAAGAAAGGTTTTAAGAAGAAGGGCCGCACATGGGGGCCAAGCTCTGTGCAGACCAAGGAAAGAGGAAACTGTGCTGAAAGGTTAGAAAAGTGTTTATTTTCTTGTGGTCGTCTTTTTTTTATTATTTTTTTTAAAGCTTTTTTAGTGTGATTTAAGAGTGTAATGTATGTTTCCTTTGTAATGAATCAGTAAATCTGATGATTCGGATGTGTTCTAATTAGTTATAAATTGTGGGTGTCACTGTCATGTTGTCTTTAGAGTTCGTCCTCTCTCAGATGGAAGCAGTCCCTGGTCCACTAGTCTAATGAAGTCCCAGAAATCTGTTCCATTGGCCGCATTATTTGCAGAGCAGGGTATGTAAAGAAGACTCATCTTCCGTTTACTTTTTCCATGTGCTCCGTTTTCATCGCTGTTTGTTGAATCTTTTAATCATGTTACAGAGAACATGACATGAATCACCTGTTGTGTTTGAAATGCCCCCCCACCCCATACCCTCGTTCACTATTCCTTATTTTAGCCCAATAATCTAGTCCAGTTTATTAGTCCAGACTCTTAGTGAACCAGGGGGCTGCCGCTTCTGCATAATTTGTACTTGATGTTTAATAATCGTTTGAAACTTAGCAAACTGGCAGCTCCAGTAGTAGAGATGATTCTTAAATTCTGTCATGGAAACTAGCTTGTATAAACCTTAATTAAACTATTTAATGATCAAGTAAAAATACATTTATACCGGAATCATATTGAGCTAGAGAGTCATGATTCAGCTACAGGCGCCATCCTCAGGCGAGATGTGGAAAGGTATTAGGCAAGACATTCACAGTGCATTTTGGGTATTCTCTAGTCGTTGCATTATGGGATTAAATGAGTGCACTCGATAATATCCCCTATGGTTTTGGACACCACAGTGAGTGACTGACCTCAGATAGTGCTGTTTAGGGTGTCGGAGGAGACTTGTCTCGGCACCCATTTATTTCCTGTGTTCTGCTCTATTTTGGTGAATTAATTTAACAACTAATATCTGCAAAATTAATATATCTGCACTTTTAGATTGTCTAATCTTGTTTCTATCCATCTTGTTTCCAAATTGTCTTTTATTCACCTATTTATGTATTGTTTTAGTGTAAAATCCTTTTTTTAGTCTTGTATCCTCCTCAAGGTTGCATTTATTTAATCAAAAACATATCAAAACGGTAAAATTATGAAATACTCTTCACAAATGTAAATTAGTCCTGTGATGGCAAAGCTGAATTTTCAGCAGCCTTTACTCCAGTCTCTTCATTGTCACATGATCATTCACAAATCATTCTAATATGCTAATTTGGCTTTTAATTTTATTTTTAATTATCATTGTTGTGCTGCTTAATATTTTTGTGAAAACTTTTGACCATTTTAATGAGCCCTTGCTGATTAAGTGTTTTTTTTTTTTTTTTATTACCACCCCTAAACTTTAGCTGTTAACTTTTTTAGCTTGTTGTTCTTCCAGGAATCGATAAAGATGAAGTGTGCTCTGCTGATGGATCTGACAACAAACCAAAGCAACTCAAGTTCCCCAACCAGGTGTATATTGATCTACCTCTGTGGAAAGATGAACAGGGGGATGGCCAGGGGCCGGCTGGTGGAAGTGAGAGCCAGGAGGACCCAGCAACCTCCACCAGTTCCACCAGCACCACACCGCAGCACACACCCACCAACAGCCTGAAGCGCACCACCACACGCCGGCGCACAGACGCTGTTCTCTACGGCTGTGCCTCCATCCTGGCATCTGTCGCCTTCGGCTTGGACCTGCGGGAGGTTTGTAAGGGTGCTGCTAATGAGGAACCAGAGCCACGTGAGGAAAAGAAAAAACGAGAGGGCCTGTTTCAGCGTGCAACCCGCTTCCGCCGCAGCACCAGCCCCCCCGGTGGCCGCTCACGCAAGGATGAGGTTACCCCGGGACCCGTAAATCTACTCGCCATGTCATCGATTTCTGAGTGCAACTCCACCAAGTGCCTCCTGCAGTCAGATTTTGAGGGGACTGGGTATAACATAGTGAACGAGACTCCAGCTAGGAATTCCCAGCCACCTCAGAAAATAGGCACTAGTGACATTCTTCCCTCAGCCCCTCTACAAGATCATCCTTCTGGCTCCAGCTCTCGGCTTAGGAGAAAGAAGTCCAGCCCTGCTGTCTGTCAGACCAGTAAGTAATGTGTTGTTTTGTTGTTGTTGTTTTTTTTTTAATGATCGTATAATAATTGATTCTTATAACTGATAAATGGCCATATTAAAATTGTATACCATTTTGTCAAAATAATGTAAAACACACACATATATATATATATATATATATATATATATATATATATATATATATATATATATATATATATATATGTATATGTATATATATATGTATATGTATATATGTGTATATGTATGTGTATGTATGCATGTATGAAATCTTATTTAAAATTCTACAAACGAATATTGACCTCACATCATTATAATTTAAACTATGAATATTTTAGTTTTTTTAAGATTGAATAAAAATTAGATGAAAAATGATTGTCAAGTGAAACACTGAATATCAACCAGTACAGATAGATTTTTTAAACTCTTTAATATTAGCTGATAAACACATATTTATATTTAGATTACCTTTGCTGTCATCTAATACATCAAATACAACTAATACATTATACATAACTTTACTGTCATCTAAAAAAATGTTTTTATTGAATTTTTTAATAGGCTTAAATGTTATCTAAATATTTGTACATTATTATGTTGTTCATAAAATCTATATTCTATAAAATATATATAATTTAAATTTTCTAAATATAAAGTAGTTTGAAATGAGTATGGGAAATTAAACTCTCAGTAGTATCAGGGCAAGGTAATTAAAGCATTTAAACACATATATATCACATATAATTTAAATATATATGTATATCAGCTGATTAGCAATATGTTGTTTATCTTTAGTGCATTTAATTTAGGTTGCTGGTTTATAGGATTACAAAAAAGTTTCCAGGTTTTACCCCGCTCATTGCTGGATTAACCCATGACACTGAAGCTTTGGTTTCAAAAATTGTTTATTAATGTTACTTTTTTTTTTTTTTTAAGTTAATGGCAGCAGTAACTCCCAGATTAGTCCAGCTGAGTCCTCTACCACTTCCCTGAAAAAGAAAGCTGACAGAGAGCCTGCTCAAGAGAAGCAAGCCTCCAGAGAATCAGCATCTAGACACAGGCCGCTCTCCCTAAGAAGCAAACCTCACTCCTGGGGTCTACTAAAGAGCCGTAATAAGAGCTATTCTCTTGGGCACTATTCTGGGGAGAAGAGTGCACAAAACTTAGACATGGTCCTCCCCTCAGAGGTCAAAATGGGCTGCTCTTTGCTGGACATGGACACAGAGGGTCAAAAACGAGACTGCACGGTTCCCCTCTGTCGAATACAGAGCACACCAAGTCGACCGTCTGTCTTTGAACTGGAGAAAGAGTTTTTATCCTGAAATAAGCTGCATCTGGAACACAGTCTTACCTTTGGTTTGAATCTGTGTGTTCAACATGACATTTAGTTGTTGTTTGAATTTTTCCCCCAAGATTAACATCATGGCCTTTGATCAATATTTGAGCCATTGCTGCTGGAGATATTCTGTGGTATTTTTATTTATATGCTGTTTACTTTTGATATGTAATTTAATATGAAGTGAATGATCAACATTCCACTGAATTTACAGTAGAATCGCTGGTTTGTAGATTTTTACAAAGTGACATGATTTATAAACCTTTTACATTGATGAACAAGATCTCAGATTCTGTTAGAAACTACAGATTTTTTAAGTGTTCAGGCAGTTTTGTCATTTTATTTTGTATCCCGTAATGTCATATGAAAGGCATAAACAGGGCCCACAGTGTTTATATAAATAATAATAGTTCTACAGATGAAGTGGCTTAGCTAATGTGATTGACCAAACTAACAGACCTCAATTGCCAGCTCAAACAGTGCAGTTCTCTACATAGCTCTTTATTTTTCCTGTACTAATATATTACATTTTCAGGGTTTGTCTTTTATGACCTATTAGAAAATGATTCCTACTTTTTTTTTTTTTGCATAATTTTTTCCTAAAGTTATATTGGAGAGGAACCATATATGAGACTATCTCCTTTTTTAGCTTTAAGTCAGATGCATTGGATCTAATTATGTCTTTTAGAGGTCTACACATGCCTGTAGCTTTTTAGGTTTCATAGCAGAAGTATATATAGATATCGCAGTATGCTGCCAAATAGTGATAAATGAATTAAGTGTCTATCAGTGTTGCTATTATTTACAAATCATTCCATTCTATACAAAACCTACAAAGATGAATTGAACTACTAGATTCATCAAGCACCAGGATGCTATTTAAAAACCCTTACCTTCTGAGTAGCTTGATTTTGAGTTTTACGCTTCGGTAGGTGCACAGAATTTAAAGCAGAATGTTTATAATTGATCATGTAATCTTAAATCAGGACTTGGTGCTTGAACTGTTTAATTTTAACTGTTTAAGTGATTCTGCAAAACCCAAATGCTTTTTTTTTTTTAACTGTCAGTTTATATATTCAAACTGTTTTCTCAGTCATGACCCTGTGTAAAAGACTTATTAACATGTTCATTGTCTATTTTGTACTTAAGTAGAGTAACTTGCTTTTCCACTTTCTCCGAGTCCTATAAAGTATTGTTTTGTATCTGTGGAGACTGTGATTTGAAATGTACTACAGAGTATGTTATAGGGTGTCAGATGAAATACTCTCATCTTCTAATTGGAGAAGATGTGTTTGAGAAACAGCTCAGTATTTGAAAAGGTTGTTATAGTAGGGATTATGATTATTTACTGTCATTATTTCCGTCAGCATAAATGTACTGTGTTTTTTTTTTTTCCAGAAATAATGAGAGGTTTTCACACTGACACCCATTATGTGGTGCTGTTTTGAAGAAAGAAGAACAAAATATGTTTTGTAGCACTGGAATTTTCGAGTCATGATGATTGTTCATTACATTTACGCTGTTATTGTATTAAAGCATAATAATGAGTACTGTTAGTTTAGATAGACAACTGCACATTAGGATTCAGAAGAACAAAGGACTTGGAGAGACATTGTGGTGCCTCCTTTTTATGTCTTGCAAAGATCATTAATAGATGAAGTAATAATATGATTCCTGTTTTTAAGGAATTCATCTGATGTTATTGTCTAAGCACAATCATTTCTCCTATTAAGGGAGAACTGCAGAGATCAAACTTTTAAAGCAGTTTTATTTAGACCAATTTCTGAATGTGAAGGACGCAGATGTGTAAATGACAGAAAACAGAAGATTTATGTTCTCACCAAAGTTGAAGTCTTGGATTGCGAAACGGTTTTGCTAGATTGTTACATGGTACACATGCACTGCTAATAGTTTTACTGGTTTTGCTCTTTAGTGTATGTTGTATTGAGCTCTGTTTGTATCCGATGTTTTACCCATGTGACCAGTTTAATGTAAAAAGCTGTTCTGTTCTGATGTGGACTGGTTATTTGCTCCAGGAGGGCTCAAAGAAAAAAGGGCTGAGCCCAGAATCATCTCATTTATATCAAATTCTACTATTTTACTGTACACAAGTGACCAATAAATACTTTATACAACATTTAAGCATTGTTTTTCTTTCATAATTTATTTAGTTTTACTTTCAGTCATTTGTTTTATATTTCTTGAGTTCCAACACTTTAACACAACATTAAACTACTGTCTGGTGTTCAGTTCCCAGCCCTAAAAGTGACAATAGTTCATGGTTTAATTTTAACAGTCATTAGCCTTAAAGCTGAAATGTGTGTATATTTTAATAATAATAATAAAAAAAAAACTTAATACTAAATATCTTCAAGTAAGCCATTTGTTGATTTCCCTGAGAGAGAGAGAGAAAAAAAAAGTGTAAATACTTTCCACTGCTGTTAGCTCAAACCAGTGGTGTGTTTTTAGGGTGGCACTTTTTCTTTGTCCACCCAATGAAAGATGAGGGTTTAGGAAACCTGTGTGTAAACAGTCATTATTTTGCTGATGGTGATTGTGCTAGTGGTGCAGAAATTACACACTTCAGCTTTAATGTAACCTAAAGGCAAAGCCTGTCTAAGAGTCTTATAGTAGACATGACCTTGGTGAAAAATTACAGACATTCCGCTATGTAGTGTATGCGTGTAATTTTCACGTTGAACAAAGGTCCAGAAGCAGCTTCACCCTGCAGGCAGATAAAACAGAAATGTTATAATTGAAACCAGAAATAATATGAATACTATAAAAATACATGTGCATCTTGTATGTGCTCAAAATTCTCGGAACTGAAACTCTTTGCAAAGACGACAATCGCTCTAATTTATCTTAAGGTGGTTGGAGGGTCTCTCAAGAGTGCTATCTCTGTCTCGAATAACAAGTAGCGTGTCTGTGCTCACTTTGGAGTCTTTTTGTATACCAACCATCAAAACCTGGGAGGCAACTTGGAGAAAGCACAAAGGCGGAAACTTGTCATGGACACCATCATTTATCTCAGGTGTTTCCCTAACTAAAGAAGCCATATCAGGTGTCACGTAAGGCTTACCTGTGGGAGACACTAAGCCTTCAGTGAGTGTTGATGCAGGTGCTGGGACTCCGTAAGCTTTTGTGACCTGAGCGAGGGGTAACGGACACAGCCTGAAGGCAGTAGGTGGTTTTCGGACGTAATCCCTCGATCACAAGCTCCTTGGAGCAACTGTCTGTTTCATAAACTTCCTATTTGGGAAAGATGGGATTGGTGAAGAATTAGCATACTGAATTTGGAGTCATTTATAATAATTAAAGTAAATTTAGGGCATAGGCTGCCAGACAGTATTGTTAAAATTTCAAAACATTTTGGACATTCTACCAAATAAAGTGTAATTTGCTTTGTGCATGCCAGTATTCGTATGCAGATTATTTCCTACAATCTAGCAAATTGCAATAAATAATGGTATCAACCAATCAGCAAGCTAATTAACTTATACAGTCATTTGCTCTCTCAGAATCATGAACTAATAGCATTACGGCATTTTTCAGTGGAACACAAAAACATTTTCTGAAAACCTTGGTGGCCAAAAAATGTTGGTAATCATTGACTTCCACTGTAAAGATATTTCTTAAAATATTTTATTTTATGTTCCACAGAAGAAAGAAAATCCTGCTGTTTTGGAATGAGGTGAACGTGAGTAAATAATTCCAGCATTTTCATTTTTGGCTGAACTAACCCAATAACTTTAATATTCAACAGTTAGTTTCAGTCCTCGAATCTGATTGGCCGAGGTGCGTTACAAGAGCACTGATACAAGTGCTGAACTTCTCGCGTGTTTTATCACTCCACTTTCCGTTTTGGCGCCTTCCTGACAAACTGATTGAATATTAGCGGTAACGATTTAAAAATATTTCTGCAGGTTATATGTTTCCACCAGAAGTTGGCGACAAATCACAGTCTTCATGAGTGTGGGTAATTTAATCATTTTCTTGTGTCGACACACGACATAACACATTATACCGGCTAAAACAAATGAAGATTTTTTTTTTTTTTACATTACAGTTCTTTAATATGAACTTTTTGTTTACTGAACTAAAACTGTGCATATAATTTGAACTTCCATGAGTCTTGACCATGTGATTTTGTTTAAATAGTTGATATCACATAGGCTTCATATACTATATATACTGTACACCATGAATTTGTACATTTATCTGCAAGGGTTTTCTTACCTCTTCTACATCATTGTGAATCAGGTATATTCTAAATGTCAGTTTCTGCAGTTTTGTCACTGGTATCCTAGAGCCCCTCTGTCCTCGCAGTGGTGACCTCGGAGGTCTGATCTGCACTGAAATGATCCTTCCTGTCACGGTCACCTTTATCTGTGGTGGGCTGTAATTAGCTGTAATTAAGAGGAAATTATTTGATGAAAAGTTCCACAGGAAGAAAGAACCAAATATAAAAGTGTGCTGTTATGCCATCACAATCACATTGTGCAATCTTTGTTCCACTTGGATTGACACCTCCGTATCAAAATCAACCATATACAGATGGAAAATAAATTCAAATGTAGACAAATGTGTTGAATTATAAGCTTTCCTCAAAGAAAATCATAATTAAAAAAAGTTGGAGTATACTCACTTTCCCACTGAGGGTAAAACCTGTGGCTAAGGACCCATGATGAGAAGCCCTCAGAGGACAAGGAACGGACCCTGGCATAGTACCATTCCCTGGGATCGGACGTTTCCTGGCTCAGGTCACACTCCAGCATCCGGATGCCCTGACAGTGTTCAGAGTTAGTCCACTCCTTGTCTCCGTATCTGAAAGAGAGAGCACCAACATAAAACATTTCATAGCTACAGAAATGTGAGGATTCAATTTGGGTGGTGCAAGCAGATAATTGGCAAGTTATTTTCCTAGCTTAATTTACATTCTTTGACTTTAACTTTGTGCATGCTTACATTTTATGCTGAACAAAATATGTCAGGTTCTTGACAGCTTTGTGTGGATGTTTCCAGTGTAAGACATTTCTGAAGTCCAAAGAATGGAACTGCAAATCAAGGGGAGCTAAATCATCCTTTGGAGAGCCTTAAAAACAGTACAAATGAAACTTTACATGGAAATACTGCGCATGTTGATGGTCATTGTTTATGCAGGCTGCCAGTGATATTATTGAAAATATTGAAAATATTAACATGTTGCCATCATCAAATGTCCGTGCAAGAGACAAGGTATACTTACAGTCTGCCCAACAGAGAAGTGACATCGCAAAAGCAAGTTCCAGGCATTTATGTCCAGTCAAAGTATACATGTTAACAGATAAATGACACTGTGGTGGTTTAACTCTGACACCTTTATATACGTATCGTTCTTCCTCAAATTGGGTCTTCCCACACGTCATGGCTCATGCATAATCCAGCAGTCATGTATTTCATTAGGAACAATACATATAATGATGAACAAACAAAAAGACTATCAGGACTGACACTAGACTTGCAGTTATTCATTGAGTGCCTACAGGCCACACTTTTCTGCATAATGGTAACCACAAAAATTCAAAAACATTAGAGAAACTCCTCTAAATGTCAACATAACTAAACATTAAACACATGTTTTTCCCTTTACTTAAAAACACTCCCTAAATGTACTCTTCTAATGCAGCCCCTTGCAAAGTATGATGGGAACTACAGATCCACTACCCAGTTAGTTATGTCAAACAAATGTAGATTTAACACAAATGAATTAATTAAACTTATAGGGATATAACTATATCAATATTACAATAGCAAATATGAAATATGACGATATGAAGCGCTAGGTGTAGTTTGTAAAATATAGGGATGGAGTAGTGTAATGTAGGACACTGACTAATGTGGGACACCTAAGCTTCGGTGCGTTAATTTCTTCTTTTACAACATTACAGTGAACACGATTGGTTTTGAATTCAAGCAGGTGTGTCAAGCCATTGAAATCACTTGACTTTCTGGAAATTATGTCGGAAATGTGCCCAAGAAAACCAACAAACAGGAAGTTCCTCTTGTAAAGTTCACTGAAATGACGTTGGCATAGGTTTTAGACTAAATTAATGTTAATTATATAAATCTGTTATAAATAACCCAAATGTTCTAAGTTGTTATCAAATTATATTTGTGAAGAATTTATACATCAAATTTTGCAGTAATGTTCTTAAAATGTGTTAAGAATATTTTCTATTTAAAGAAATCTTTGTTGTCCCACTTTGCAAAAGGATTTTTTAAAAGTGGGACAGCATGTTTTGACTAAGGTGGGACAGTCAAATATACCATATTATTCAATTGATAAAATATGCATTAAGAAGGTTAAATGGCATACATGTCATTTTGTCAATTTTGGGGCTTATTATGCAGCATTATTAGTTGTTTTAAGATCCAGATTCACAATTTAGCGAGTAGAGGACAATGGCATCCTGGACCATGAATGGTCCATGACTGCCCAGGACTGCTTATTTCTGTTATGAAGTGTTTTTATAATTACAATTTGATTAACAAAAGCTTTTGAAAAAAAATATACTGTATATATATTAAAAGTTTATAGAAGTTTAATAACAGTGTTAAAGGCATTTCATGTTTCGAATTTTACATCTTTTCAAAAAAATTATGAAATTATTTTGCCAACTATATTTAGTTCTATTTGACATTTGACTTGATTACATGGATATTATTATTGTTTTAAATAATAAATAATAAATTTGAAGAATAAAAATGAAGTTTACTTTGTAAAAAAAAAAAAAAAAAAAAAAAATATATATATATATATATATATATATATATATATATATATATATATATATATATATATATATATATATATATATATACTATTTAGACCCATAAAACAAAACATAGTGTCCCAGATTTGAGCATGAGCTGTCCCACATTAGAAAATCCACAAATTCTTAAACGATTTGGAACAAGGAGCACTAATATATGTGCCACTTCCCCTTTATTACAATTTCTGAAAAATTTCTTCTGATTTAGATAGGGAACATCTTGGGGAGATTTCATAAAAACATTTTGATCTGTCGTTTTGGCTTCATATGGAGATATGATGCACAAGTCAAAATGGTTAAAAGTGTCCCACATTACCCTAATCCACCTTTGTTTTGGGCCATTATGCTTTGGCAAACAATCTAAAACCAAAAGCACAATATGGTTTAATCCCTTCATCAATCCTGTTTTTGCTGCATGTTTTAAAGCAAAGTGCACACATGCTACCAGCTCGTGAGCCGGTGTTCCCATATGGAACGTTCACTTCACGTTGCTCTATGGTTTACACTCCTGTTCCTGAAGCCTGAATTGTTAACGTAGGTGTAACTGAAAAAACCAATGGCGCTTTAGCCCGCCAGAATGGGCAGAGCTGACATGAAATTGAAACAGGGGAGACGTCCCCCAGTCAGCCCCAACCCAAACAACAAGCTGCACATCGTCTCGAAATCTTATCTTTTACACGTGTCTTTAAGCCTTGCCCATTTAAACATCAAATGAGTTTGTTCGCATTCAAACACAAGATGCGGAAAAACTCAACGCATGTTTGATAGAATTTTTGATTGATTGTAATTCATTACTTACCTTTCTATCAAAGTTATGAATTTTGGTTTGACTGTATATTTAATTTTTACAGTAGACTATGCAGTGCTATTTTACATTTAATTATTCGGTTTCTGTACCTGGACACCTACAAACCTGAAAAAACTTAAACATTGTGTAATCAGCACAAATAAATAAATAGAATTAACATACAAATTAAACACTTTCAAACAGGGCCCACTGGTACAACCTGCACCGGGGCCCCACAAACCTCGGCTATGGCCCTGGCTACTCACCTGCTCTCCTGCTCTTCTGGCTCTCTACTGTGGAAGGACCACCGACAGCGGAAGAAGATGTTTCCCCTGTGGCCATCTGGCTATCTAAGCGCATTTCCAGAACAAATTTCCTGAGCAAATTTCCAGCTTATTTGTTCCCTTCAATCGCTCTGCTCCCTCGGGTTATCAGGCGATTTAGGGAAATTAGATGTTCTCTCCTGTTGGTGGCCCCACTTTGGAGGAGCCAGACTTGGTTCCCAGAATTGATTCGGCTGACATCAGCAGGTCTGTGGACGAAACCACTGAGGAGAGACCCTCTCTCGCAGACACAAGGCAAGCTGTGACATCCCCAGCCAGAGCTGTGGAGCCTTCATGACTGTTCCCTCGACAGGAGTCTAGCTCCCCGCGAGAGTCTCTATCAACATTTAGAAGCTAGAGCTCCGTCCACAAGACGTCTCTACGCTCTCAAGTAGTCAGTCTTTTGTGTCTGATGTTCAGCGTGAGATCAGGACCTGAATTGATGTGACCTGTCCTACATGCTAACTTTTCTACAAGAACTGTTGCACAAGGGGCACACCCCACCTACACAAAAAAATTATTTGTTGCATCATCGCACTGAATCATTCTCTGTAATGACTGGTTTGACATTCGGCAGGAATGACTTGGATGTTAAATTCCTGAAGGGTGCTCGAAGGTTAAATACACCTACCAGGACTGTGCTGATGTGGGATTTATCCTTTGAGGGCCCTTCCTTTGAGCCACTACCATCAGCTGACTTACAGGTCATGAAACTCAACCGCTTTGCTCTTGGCCTTAGCATCAGACAAACAATTGGGTGACTTCCAAGCCATGTCGGTCAGTGCTTTCTGTCCTGAGTTTGGGTCCAACACGCAGCGGTAACATGCCGAAGGATCTCTCAACTTTGCTCAGAGCCCAGGTAATATCCCTGCTGACCCTCCTTATGGTCAGGGTCAGGGTCAGAACTAACGGTGTCCGGTCTGGGCTCTCCGAGTTTACGTTGAATGCTCTACGTTGTTCAGACAGCTCTTTGTGTGCTTTGGAGGCCGCTCTGAAGGGCTCCAGTCACAAAGCAAAATTTTCATTTTTCCCCCAAATCTTTATTTGTCTTTGTTTCTTCTTAAATATCGCAATAAATATCCTTTTGTGGACTACATATCACAATAATATCGTATTGTGAGATTTTGGTATCGTTGCATCCCTAGAATCAATAAATAAAAATAAGGTGTTGCAAGATGTTCAAAAATAATGTTGCTTTAGCTCATTTTAATTAATTAAACTGAACAGTGGTTATTGTTGTTATATTTTTATTTATTTTTTTGGAGTGAAGAAAGGGCAACCCCGCAACGAGGCCATTATCATCCTGTACAGTATATTGTTACATTATTTTACTTGAATAATGATGTCTTAATACTTAGATATGTAAAACAAATGAATCTATGTATTGTTCTTTACATTCATCTTTAGCTCCCAAAATGAAATCCCAAAATTTGATCAAATATGTTTAATGGTGATCCAAAACCACAATTATAGACTCATAAAACCCTTGAAGAAATGCTTTTTTCCCCACACTTTATTTGAAATAGTTCCTATGTATGGACATCATGCTGAAGTCATATGAAGTCAGGGAATACCTCTCTCACACTCAACCACAGGCATGACGCATCAGTTGACTGCATGGAAACAAAAATACGGAGGTTATATAAATAGGTTTTATCTTGTGCTTGACAGGCATGTCTGTTTTTTTTAATATACATCAGATAAACCTCTGGTTCATTCACAGGAAAGAAGCAGAGGTATACAGGAAAGAGAAATGTGTGTACTATAAAACTGAATTAGCTTTGATACCGAGTAACAAGATCAGCTGTTACCATTATGACTTTTGGAAAAGGTGTAACCACATTTCCTCTTTTATGTGTGCTTTGAAATGTATCTACCTGCTTGTGTAACTCAGTTAAGACTCTGACCTTTCACTTTGTTCCCCAACCTTTGTTTTTTCACATTTTCACTTCACTTTTATTGTTAAAAGGGCATTCACATGTCTGATATGATGAACAATGTCACGTATTACCAGCTAAATGCCATGTTTTCTATACCTGTTGTACCATTTTATCATGGTTTTTAATTTCCATTGAAGTAAACTTACGTGTCTCTAACATCTTTAACAGGAACAATAACAGTTTGACAGTGGAAGATGATTCCATATGTATCACTCACAATCCAAAATTAGGGAAATATGTTTTTTAAATATAGGTCAGTAGCATGCAATATTTTGTTTATTTTAAAATACTTCCATGGCTTTTAAAAAAGAAGTACATTTAGCATATTTCCTGACACTTAATTGCATATTAATTTCAATTCAATCAAATGGATTATAGTGGAAATTTATATTGAACACAGATAGCTAAACTAAGTTTTTTTTTTTTTTTTTTTGAGTGTACTACTGAACTGTGGGTCAAGTGGTAGAGCATTGCATTAGCAGCACAAGGTTGTGGGTTTGATTCCCAGGGAACACATGTTAGGTAAAATTTTTTAACCTGAATGCACTGTAGGTCACTTTAGATAAAAGCATCTGCTAAATGAAAATGACAAAAAATTTAATTTCTATTCTATTCCAATTTAATACATTTACATTTTTAAAAATGCAAATGTAATATATATATATATATATATATATATATATATATATATAAAACTAAAATTAAAATGATAATAAAGTACTTTACATGTGCTTTAATGTTAGAACATATTTATGTTTTGTTTTTTTTTTAACCAGAAGAATGTAATGGCTCAAAAAAAAATAATAATAAAAAAAATAGAAGAAGAAGATGTAAAAAGAATAAGAAAACAAACAAACAAACAAACAAAAACATAGACAAAATGAGTGCTATTGTTGTTTTTGCTGATGTATGTTACAATCTCAAAAAATTTGTTTTAGGGTTTCATGACCCTTTAAAGTAACACATTATAATAAGGTTCAGTTTGTTAACCATATTTAATAAGTAACTAACAATGAACAATACATTTGTTACAGTATATTTGATAATGTTAGTTAAATATCATTAATAGATATTAATAGAACTTTTGTTTTTTATAATGTTTTAGTAAATTTTGGAATCAACATTTATTTGTTGTCATGTTGGAATCTACATCAAGATTAATAAATGCTCTAAAAGTATTTTTCATTGCTAGTTTTTACTAATGTTAACTAAAGTAACCTCTTGAAAAGTTTTATTAAATGTACTTTAAAATGTCTAACTTTTAATTTTACTATTGCAAATCACTCTTTTTAAATATGTACTTTTATGCGTTACATTGTCAAGAAAGTGTACTCTTTTAAAGTAGACTCAAGTGGCCTTTTCAAAAACAAACAAACAAACAAACAAAAAAACTTTTAGGATTGTCAGATAACCAGAAATTCAAAACAATTAATCACTCTTCATTTTCACAAGGGTCAAGCAACTCTAAAAGTTTATTAACTTTTAAGTAAATTGCATTTAGTTTATAACTGCTAAAGTAAAGCTAACATTTGGCTTCAAATCTCAGGTGTGTTTCAGCTCTTTTGTGTGTCCAGCACCAGGAGCTCATCGACTGTGAATCTAAAGGCCTCCAGAAGGGAAGGGTCAAGACTTCTTTTATTGGTCTATCAAAATACCTTTGCTTTGACCCAGTTGCCATGGTTTCATTATCATTCAGCTGTTCAGACGACCCTGCCCCGTGCTGTTGTTCTCGCCGTATTCCTCCGCCTAATTTGCCCCCTCTCTTATGACGTCTGTGTACTCACAGTGAGCAATTTCTGCTTGCCAGGCTTCCCTTGACATAATTTCCCAGGAAGAACAATGGCTATGTCCCATCACCTTTAGTCAAAGAATCTCAAAAGAAAACTGGCAAAATGGTTTGTGCACTGCCTGTGATTCACTGCGCTCTGAGAAAGTGCTGAAGAAATGATGACTCAGCCAAGGACCCTCAGCACCACTGTTTGTTTGATTTATTTCCTCAGGACATGATCAATAGAAAGAGCTCAAGATCCCCCCCCCCCCCACCCTGTTTGCTTTTGTCACCGGATGTGTTCAGTGTCATGTGTTCTGGGACTTTCACAGTACATCAGTTGAAAAAATGCAAGTTCACAGAGTTCACTGAGCCAAGATAATTACATGGGTCAAATTAGAGCAAACTATTTACCATTTGTTGGCTAAAAATAAAATAAAGACAACAAATAGTAAACATGCACTTTTACAAAGATTTCACTGGGGCGATACCCTTTCAAAAGGTACACATTATACCAGTTTGGTATTAAAATTAACTAATATGGTCCTTTTTGAGACTGTCCTTATTTATATAATTAACAATCATCACATGAATAATTCATATGTAGGAACAAATAGAGTAGAAGCCATTTTCAAATCTTTTTTGTCATTTATACTGTATGGTATAATTGCATCTTTGCATAATGATGTCCCTTCTTTTTAAAATATTTCTCCATTTATAATAAATGTACAGAGAGTAAAATAGCTTTAGCTATATTTACGTGACATTTAAAGATTTTTTGTGCTTGAACTTCCTTGTTCTTTGCCCTTTCTCATTGACTGACAGATAGAGGTGTAAAAATATATAGTGAAAACTATAGTGAAAGAATGCATATTGTATCAAAATGATCTGTCCAGGCTGTAGTGCTCTAGACCAGATATTAAACTGAAACCTGTTACCAGAAATTGCATTTTAATTTTAGAAAAAGCTGGTTTTATAGTTAAGGTTTTGACACATCGACTGACTGTCTACCACTTGAGTCAAGTTTGTCTACCTTCAACAGGGTCTGTAATTAAACATATTGCTGTAGGTCAGATTGTGTTGTGACGAATGATGAATGAACTGTTGTGTCCACATACAGTTTACAACTGCATTGATCACTGTCTGCAGAAGTGCAGCCTGGAGTGTAATCTGATAAGATTGTTAGCTTAGTAAAAGAGGAAAGATTCTAGTCATGATGACTGGCAAAAAAAATAAAATAATTAAGAGTAAGAGTATTCAGTTTCACTAGAACTCAAGTAAGTACTTAATTATTTTAAATAATAGTTATGTATAATGAAGTACAATTACTAAGCATTAACACCTCTGCTGTTTCTTATTTGGAAAAATCATCTTCGTCTGCGTTTAAGCTGAACTTTCACTTCCAGTGAAAAGTAAGAATGGGCTGAAAAATGTAAGACTTTTATTTAGCAAGTTGATTGAAAAACATGCCACATAAGGCTTCTGTTTCAAAAAAGCTGTTCTTTTGGACTATTTATTCTAAGAATCTTAGTTTCCACAAAAAAACATTCAGCAGCACAACTGTTTTCAAAACTGATAATAATAAGAAATGTTTCATGAGCAGCAAATCATCATATTAAAATGATGTCTGAAGGATTGTGTGACACTAAAGTCTAGAGTAATGACTGCTGAATACTCAGCTGAAAACATTTCAAAATCTTCCCAAGACTAAACTGCTGAATATAAGCATCTAATATATTAAATCTAATGTGTCTAATTCTAATTCTAATTTCTCACATAAGCTCTGAACATCCTGTTGACTTTGATTTCCGTTACATTAACACATTTACAGGATTAGAACAATGCCAGCATTCCCATTTACTTCCTATCTGAATTAACATCATGTTTAAAATTACATTTGTTAATAGAACATAAACACTAATACTACATAGCCAATGGAGGGCAGTATAAGCAAAGAACTGCTGAGCAGTTTCTGCATGCTGTTAAACTATTTGGGCAGATGGTATTTTTAGAAGGCTATCATTTATGAACATATTGATCCTTTTGTTTTTGGATCTTCAATAACATAAAAATGTAAATAATAATAATTTCTGGATGTAAAAATGCTGAGAGATCAAAAAGTAGTTTAGATGGCACGGAGCTTGCAGGATGAAGGTGTTAAGAGGTAAAAGCACGATGAATTCTCTCACAACAGCCCTTAAAGATTGATACAGGCAGCTGGTCTGGGTCAGTCATATGTTTTCAGAGTGGTGTGTGGGTTTAATAAGGAAGTACACAGATCTCTGTAATTCAGAATGAACAGTCTGTTGCAGTACATTCTTGTGTAGAATAACAGGTGCAGTTGTGAAGAAACAAGCCACATTGTTTTCAAAGCAAAGTGATGTAGTGATGCATATCATAAAAATTAAGATGAAAAGAGCTAGAAAAGAGCTTAGTGACCAGTGACTACAAAAAAAAAAAAAAAAAAAAAAAAAAAAAAATTGATTGATTGAATGAATGAAGTAGAAGGTCAAATGTATATGACAATTGACTACAACATATTGTGGGATTGAAATTGAAACATTATTCAGGACAAATTTTCTTGGAAGAAACTTTACATCAGTTCACCTTGATGTTTATTCGGAAATTAAGATAAATAAATTATTTTATATGTAGTGCCAAATTATTCCTATGAGTTACTTAATACAATGCGATACAGTAAAACAATTATTAAAAGTATTTATATAAGTTAAACTAGTGAAATGGACATTAGAATAAAGCAGGTTTTTTTTTATTGTTTTTGCACTAAGCAACAAAAACTCGTCCTTTTGATTTGTTACCCAAACCAGTCTGAACGATTTGTTCAATAGAATCATAAGTGAGTGGACAGGAGCATTTGGATTGAACCGAACATTTGACTTATATGACGAAAAGTTACTTTAATAACCGAAAAACAAAAATATTACAAATAAACCGTGATGTAGGCTACCTAATTTGTTTACGACATTATTGTACGACAGTGCGCGCACAAAGTTAACCAAAAATATATAGTAATAATGATAATAATAATATTAATAATAATAATAATAATAATAACATACAACACAACAATATGTGCTTAAATACAGCTTTTTGGAACGCCAGGAATCCCATGAAAAAGTAATACTTCTCATGTTAGCCTACAAGAATAGTTGAACTGGTTGTTTGAACCGCTTCTTTGAAATGAACTGTTCAAAAGAGCCGATTTTGTGGAATTGATTTAGACTTTTATTCACCAACAGAGAACAGAACGAAACACAAAACAAGCCCCCGGAAACCGTGATGTCTATGCCGGAAACAGCTTTCGTGCAACACGATTGGTGAGTTTTCAGAGTGACGTCATATTCCCGCGCTTTGTTTGGAACTTCAGCTCTTTGGCGGGATTTAGACTCCGGGAAGAGACAGGCAACGATTGTTTTGAGACGTGAGTTTTACTATTAGATCACAGTATCACGTAATAAATATATAGTTAAGTCACCTAATATTATTGTAATATCTGTATTTAATGATAAATACGTACGAGGATTGGTGTCGGAAAGCAAATGATGCCACTAAACTATGAACTGTTTTAGCTGGTTTATTTACGTTTAGATATTATAGTTACTGTTTATGAACTCTCATGAGAACGGTTCTATGGTGTCTGTGTGTGTATTTATCGATCGTTTGGATTCATTATAATCGCTGCTGGTTTGTCGATGGTTATATATGGATCACAGTATAATGGAAGACTTCACATTATCCAGTTTAGTAAACTTTTTGTTCAAACTCTGTCTAGATTTGCAATGCAGTTTCCAGGCAGAAGAAAGAAGCTGGTAGGCAGCTCTCAGAATGATCTTTACGAGCACTGTCTTCAGTTTTATGGACAGCCTCCTCTGGAGAACATCTCTCTCACTGAGTTTGAAACCTTCGCAGTGGAGAGATTGAAATGTGAGTCATTCTGTATGGTTCATGTTCCAAGAGCCTTCAAGTGAGAATTATTTCAATATGCTAATGATATATTTGTATATATAATTACTATGTGCTCTTTCAAGTGCTCAAGACTGTTGAAAACCTTGGGGTGAGCTGTGTGAAAAATTCAGAAACATACATCAAGAAGCTGGACGCTGAAATTTCAAGTCTGAACTTCCCACTTAAGGCAGAACTGGTGAGGACAGCACATTCTTCATAATACACTTTATTTTTTATGCTGCACAGTCACTGCATACATTTTGTTAAAAGAAACCTCTTCAAAAAGAATTTGTCTATAATGAAGAGGGCAGTGGGTATTTTCATTTGACTATATTATGCTCATAATTCATTAAAAAGTTACTAATGTTATGTCTTACATCTGCTTTTTGAACTCTTTAAATTAGTAAACTCCATTTATTTTATATCTCTTTCATTTTCTTCCAATCTGCTCTAATAACCCAGGGTGAGCAAAAGGTTCAGGGAGGAATATCTGAATATGAGAAACGAAGAAAAGACCACATCTCCCATTTTATTCTGCGCTTGGCTTATTGTCAGACGTAAGTTTTCTTTATGTGCAATTCAGTATGTACTTAAACCGATTCATGAATTTTGTTTTGGCCAGCCAGATCTTTTTTTGTGAATGATTCTAATCTATTTTTTTTAAGCATACTGAAACTTAAGCTATGAATGTGCATTTATGTAACATTTCAAATCTAATTTGAAGCTGAACAGTTTACAGGCATACATGCAGGGGTTTGCACCAAAGTCATATTCCCTCATTTATTGGTAAATGTTTGAAATGTAAGGTATAAATTAATCCATATGCTTTTATTTCATTTTAGGGAGGACCTTAGGCGGTGGTTTATCCAACAGGAAATGGATCTTTTCCGCTACCGATTTAATCACCTTCATTCAAAGCACAAGACTGACTTTTTGCATAAGAATAATTTGAAGTACGAGACGGTGAGACTCATAAATTTTATTGTTGCAACATCCCCTGATTACCTTTCTTTTGCTGATATCAGAAAAATCTGTGTATTTAATTATTTTAGATGACAAAAACTGTTTTTATTTGTTTTCTGCCCTAATCCGATTCAAAACTTGCATCCTGCATCCCAATATATAGCTGACTCATCACTTTGTGTAACGTTTTGTAACTGAAACATGGAAATTGTTAATTGCATGCCCCTGCTAAAACCTTCATTTTACTTTTTATGTCTTTTATTTGAAAGATCCTATTGTAATCATTGATGTTTTAGCTCTGTGAGACGGTGTGTTTTCACTTACAGTCCTGTAGGGGGCAGTTGTTCAACACTTAAAACACGGTTCATCTTTTAGTTCTTGTCTTTCAGTTCCACTCTCTTAACATTCCTAATATGTTTTCAGAGCTATGCCTGAATGCTTGCGTTTTCTAGCCGTAATTAAATGCTAATTCCATTATGTCACTGAATAAATGCTAAATAATATATTTTGTCTTAACCTTTTCACATGATAATTTAAGCTGCTGCTTTTCTTTCAAGTTGCTCTCTAAATTGTGGTGATAAATGCTTTTTGTCTTTGTCAAATGTTGTCCCTGCTTCATCTCTTGTAGTTCGAACTACAAAAATGTCAACTGTGCATTTTTTTCCCTTTCATTTTACAGGTAAGTGCAGAGGAGAAGAAAAACCTCCAAGACAAGCTCATTGCCTCCAGTTATGGATTAAGTGGAACCAAAGTAGAAGAACATGATGTCTACAAAGTAAGTTGATTCTAACATTGTAAAATGATAGAAGCCTGAAAAGTTAGTAACTTTGTAAAATATGGCGTACTAGAAAGATTAATTTCAAATCCTTAAATTAATTTAAACCAAGTTAAAGTTTATAATGCATGTTCTATGATTGTAAGTGTTTGTCTAAACTAGTATTAGTAATTTTCTGTCTGTAAATCTTTTAAAATAAGCGTAAGATGTAGCCCTTTAACATAATGTTTGTGCAGTAGATTTAGAAATGATTAAAGTATATAACTTCTAATTTTTCTGTGTAAAGGTGCCATTCCAGGATGCCCTGGATTTAGTGCGCACAAGGAAAGTCTACTTGCTGGCTGGAAATGCTTACATTCCCCACCATGAAATTGTCACGATTGTCCTTAATGACTTCCGAACAAGACTGTCCAAAGCACTTGCGGTACGTAACAAAATTAGAGCCCCTTCACAAAACAATCAGTGAAAAAAAAAAAAAAAGTTTTTCTTCACTAAAACTCAAAGGTTTCCTATTTCTTAAGGGTTCATGGGGGTATATTGTAAGCTACAGAAACAGCTTGTAGTTCTCAGTTAGAGTTGATGGGGGAACTGCGTTAAGGTGGTCTCGGATGACTAGAAAGGTAACGCGACCAAGAGGTTATAGCAGTCATGAGATTGCTTTTTTTTTTAAGGTGTGAAAGAGTGGGCGTAAGAGATGATAGTTTGGAGAGTCTTAACGTAAAGTGCTTGATGGCACACACTGAGAAGTCATGGGTCATTTTCACTCTCAGACGGAGATTAAAAGGCGGCTAGGAGATGGAGGAGGTCACAGGGAGGGTTTTTGGTCAGGAAATCAAAAGCAGCTTTTCTGTTAGCTCCTGCCAAGATTGCTGTAACCCACCACGGAGGCGTCTTGATTCCCCCACCGCCCTGACTCTGCCAAATGGCAGCAAAATGTGCTTCCCTGCGATAGGCTATTATCCTTTGAAAAACGACGCTTGTGTTTGTGTTCCTACCATTGAGTTTCTCCCCTTGCATCATATTTATAATGCATGTTAATGTAATGTGTGTCAGGAGATTCCCAGCAGACGGCACACTGAAGGCATTTCATGCTTGACGTGAAGCATGAGCTTTGCTTCCTTCTCCTTGTCTTTTGTTCAGTAGCAAAAGCACAAATATCAAAATAAATAAAAAATATACAGGATCAAACAAGCTTTTATCTTATGGCTAGGCACTGTACTGGAAATGCTTGAAGAAATGTATTACAATATATACAGCCTCATGGGGCCAGGTCATATTTTATTTTCTAAAGAAATACTTTTATTTAGCAAGAACGCATTAAGCTAATCAAAAGGGACAGTAAACCACTTATAATGTAATAAAATATAAAAATTAAAAGCTGTATATTTAAACTTTACATTTTCATCAAAGAATTCTTAAAAAACATGGTTTTCACAGCACTGATAACACTTTGAAGAAATGCTTCATGAGCAGCAAATCAGTAAATTAGAATAATTTCTGAAGGATCGTGTGACGCTGAAGACTGGAGTAATGATGCTGAAAAAGCAGCTTTGCCATCAGGTGTTTTTTTTTTTTTTTTTTTATCAAATAAATTCACAAATGGTGAGCACCAGTTTTCCATCAAGGTTTTGTTAAGCATGAGTTCACCGGTTATTTCATTGAGGTTATGTATAAAATAACACTCTAAATATGAAGTGCAGTTTAAATATTTCATTCATCAGCAGAACGGTGTGGTGGCTGTTAAAGTAATAGCCGCCTGTTTGTCATCTTCACTCCATTAATATCCGAGATTCAAATGAGAGTTCCTGTGATGGTAAACAATGCAGCAGCGGGTTTAATTGCTGCTATAACTGGAGAAATTAAAATCTGCATAGGATATAGGGAACAATAATAAATCGGGCAGCTTTGTGAACTCGGATTACTTAACAACATTAGTCTGCCCAGCTTGGGTTTAATTGGGCATTTTAATTGAAACTGGGGAGCGGTTGTGTTCGCTTGATCGCTGGTAAGTGGAGAAGAGACAGGCTTTGTGCATTCAGTGCTGGCATGTAGTATGCATAATTTTCCTTGTGCTTCTGGGATTGAACGTCCTTTGTGCTAGTTGAAGAAGGTTTGCAGGAAATGTGGTTTGTGCCATGCTGTTTCTGAGTTTTGTGTCACACCTGAATGTTGGGTATTATCATATGTCATAGATGGATGATGCAAAATTAAGAAAGGCTTGTCTCAGCATGTTAAATTATCTTTCAGCTTGGCAGATTTTTTTTCCCGTCATCTTCATGCCATCTCGTCAAGGCTGGCCATCATAGTCAGTCTGCCAGGCAGTTGGACAGCTGGTGGGATGGATTTTATTTGGTGGAATGTCTTTAGAAAAGTCATTTAAATTATTATTCGGTAAGCTCTTGTCCGACCGAAGCGGAGAAAAGACACTGCTAGTCAACAATCTCCCTCCTGTCAGTATATTGAAGCTGTATAAGCCCGAGCATTAATCCATCGCGGCTAATGAAAACATATGCTGCCTGCACATTTTCTTTTTGATGGCGTTCAGGATGGCCACGCTGGAAGAAAATGAAATGTGTCAATCTTCATATTCTCCTCGACTCCATAAATCAGGCCTGGAATGGGTCTTTTATGATACTCTGAATAATTTCCAGTGAGATTGTCTGAATTCAATTGCCTGGTTCAAAATTCTTTACCATGCATCACCTAGTTTAACTCTCAATGATGATTTAGTAAAGCTGCAATTGACCAGTAATTGTTACATTTGAATATCTCCAAAAGTGAAAGAATGCATTCATTTTCTATGCGTTTTTTTTTTTTTTAATTAAAAATGTGTTTATTTTACGTACGATAGTTCACCCAAAAAAATGAAAATTGGGCTGTGTTTTACTCACCTCCCAGGCATCCTAGGTGTATATGAATTTCTTCTTTCAGTTATATTAAAGTCTTTCAAGCTGTTTAATGGCACTCAACGGGTTTTGCATTCCTTCAGTCCAAAGTATGTGAAATAAAAAGTGCCTTTCCATTAATAATAATAAAAAAAAAGTGTCTCGCACTGCTCTGGGGGGTGAACAAAGGCCTCCTGTAGAGAATCGATGCATTTTTTGTACGAAAATATCCATATTCAAAACGTAATAATCACTTTAATCTAGCTTGCGCTCACTGTTGTAAACTAAGCAGTTCCTGGTGAGTCTTATGAAAACCAACGTTTGTTTACAGGATCAAAAGAAGTTTCCTTACTTTAGCAAAGAAAACCAGTCTCCTCTTGGCTTATATCAAATCCTCTGACATTTCTTCTTTACAACTACTCCTTTTGTACTTCTAATTAGTGATCTTTGTTTTTATCTCTTCTGCATTTCTACTTGTCACTTCTGAAAAGCCCATGCGCAAACCTTTCCACATACGTAAATTCAATTTGATTTTCATTCTCAAGATTGCAATTCGATTCGATTCAGTACTGATTATTTTGGATATCAGTTTCAGTCCATGCAAAATTAAAAAAAAAAAGTAATAATTCTCAACTAATGCTGTAAAATAAACAGGTGCTGGTCATATAATTAGAATATCATCAAAGTTGATTTATTTCACCAATTCCATTCAAAAAGTTAAACTTGTATATTGTATTCCTTCATTACACACAGACTGATATTTCAAATGGAAAATCCCAAATTGAGTATCTCAGAACATTAGAATATTGTGAAAAGGTTCAATATTGAAGACACCTGGTGCCACACTCTAATCAGCTAATTAACTCAA
This sequence comes from Carassius auratus, assembly GCF_003368295.1. NCBI lineage: Eukaryota > Metazoa > Chordata > Actinopteri > Cypriniformes > Cyprinidae > Carassius > Carassius auratus. The sequence continues at coordinate 10,462,286 of NC_039280.1, forward strand.
AATGCCTGCAAAGCCTTTAAATGGTCTCTCAGTCTAGTTCTGTAAGCTACACAATCAGTGGGAAGACTGCTGACTTGACAGATGTCCAAAAGACAACCATTGACACCTTGCACAAGGAGGGCAAGACACAAAAGGTCATTGCAAAAGAGGCTGGCTGTTTATAGAGCGGTGTCCAAGCACATTAATAGAGAGGAGAAAGGGAAGGAAAAGATGTGGTAGAAAAAAAGTGTACAAGCAATAGAAATAACCGCACCCTGGAGAGGATTGTGAAACAAAACCCATTCAAAAAATGTGGGGGAGATTCACAAAGAGTGGACTGCAGCTGGAGTCAGTGCTTCAAGAACAACTATGCACAGACGTATCCAAGACATGGGTTTCAGCTGTCGCATTCCTTGTGTCAAGCCACTCTTGAACAACAGACAGCGTCTGAAGCATCTCGCTTCAAAAAGGAGGGGTCCAAAGTTATGTTACTTTCACTGATGAAAGTAAATTTTGCATTTCCTATTACCTGTATTATTAGAATATGTATAACCCAATATTTTAACTAATTACAAAAGCTTAATAATCCAGAAATTTCTACTGATTAATCAGCGAAATAATCGTTGGTTATTTAATTAATCAACCCCGTAATCACAGCCCTACTGTATGACAAACCTGCTGAAACTTGGTTTCTTTGGAAAGTTCCAAAGGTTCTCCTAGCAGGCAAGCTGGAACTTGCCAATTATGATTTAAAAGCCTTGCGTCGTGTTCGGTTTTTAAAAGTGTGGTCACCAGCCAGCAGAATGAGGTGAAATACAAAGGTAGTCATGTAGAGTTAATTGTGTCCATGACGAACAAACAGAACGTCTGACACAGGGAGCCATTCTTAATCAAAGCTGAGCTGCGGCTTATGGTCCGACATTTAAAACGCTATTTCCATCAAAGTCAATGTAATTCCCTCTCGTTATTCAAAAGTCATCATAGATGAAGGCTCTGCAAATATTCAGCACAGAAAATAAGACCTCTAATATAATGAGACTGTCCATTGACGGAAGATTATTATTAGCCTGAGCCTTATAAAGCATGTTAGAGGCTGCACCATCTGACTAATTCTTTTTCTGTCATCTTGGTAATTAGGTTTGGTTTAAAGCTTCAGTGTTCTTGACTTTCACACTGTTCCTATGATTAATTTTTTATGTTCTTTTTAAGGGCTCAATTATACTTTTTTTTGTTGCTTGTCAGGCAAGTAGTTCTGTATTACAGTAGTTCACATTATGCAAGTATTCTGCCAGTGCTGCACAAGCTCATGTCACCAGGGTTTAAAGTCCAAAGTGTGTGTTACTCATCAGTTTCTCAGTAACTTTATGATTTTTTTTTACAGGGCATGTGACTATGTGATGCGTGCGACAAAAATGTTCTCAAATTCGTATTGAGAATCATTTATGAATCTGCTGTTTTCTACAGAAAGAAGCACTGAGGTCTTTTTGCGGGTTCTTCCAAAATAAAAAGTTTCATCAACATTCATATATGTTAGTACTGTAATTTTACTGTTGTTCTTTAAAGTAAAGTAAAAGACAATAGTGACAATAATAATTACAAGAGCTCTATTTATAATAATGAATATTTTTTATAATAGGCCACATCCAAATGAAGTGGCAATGGCCACCGGAGGTAGTGCACGTGACGTCATGCACTCTATAGCAAACATTAGGGGTGTAACGGTATGCAAAAATCACAGTTCGGTACGTACCTTTTAAATTCACGGTTCGGTTCATTTTCGGTACAGTAAGGGAAAGAAATGCAAACATTAAACTGCAGGTTGTTTATTACTATAAACATTTTTTAACAGTTTGTTTACACTTTTAAAAAAAATACTTTTTAATAAAATATATATAAAATAAAAAAGAATAAGAAATAAAATACTGCTGCAAAGTTCTCCACTAAATAAAATCAATATCATATAATAAAATATAATGAAAAATATAAATATGATTACAGTGCAGCATTACCAATCCCAGCTTGTAGGCCTGCTCATATTTAAAAAAAAAAAAAAAAAAAACACTTTTCCAAAGTGTAAAGTGCAGCATCAACAGTTTCAGTTTTTAGACCTGCTTAAATTTCGTAATTGCGTTGGACCGATCGGAAATTAAGAGCAAAGGTCTGTTTAAATGCCGACGGGAGCTGCGTTTGAATTACGATCATTTTTTTCCTAGTTGTAGTGATGTTCAAACTCGCGTGATGCCTTTTGAAAACCTTAGGCCGATGACACACTGGCATATTGCACATGTCAAACATAGTCTGTTTTGCCGTCAATACTGTTGACTGTGTCCTTTATCAGTAGGCGTTATATATTTATGCTCAACATGAAGTATAGATATTGTTGTCGTGAAGACAAGATCCTGGTCTGTCGGCACCTCTGCGGTCTCCCTCTATGTCACTTACAGTAGCAGCAGCATGCCAGCGCCCCGTTAGACATGATTCTGGTGTGTAAAGACACAGAAAATGCGAAGCAGCCGTCACGCAACTGACACGCAGCAGAAACGCAACGCTCGGGGCGGGATTTGCGTTGAACGCAGAGAGTTCCACCAATTAATATGTTCGTTTGGAAACACAAAAATGTTCCGCACACAAAATATTGCATTCGGTCATTCGGTATACACGTGCACTGTACCGAAAGCCCTGTACCTGCAAATTGTTTTATTTAGGCTTTAAGTCTATGGTAATTTACAAATTACCTCAAATGCCATAAACACCATTTCCTTTAGAATGGCAATGAATCGTTCGATGTAACCGGATCTTCTTGAACCAGTTCACCAAATCGAACTGAATAGTTTTAAACGGTTCGCGTCTCCAATACGCATTAATCCACAAATTACTTAAGCTGTTCACTTTTTTTAATGTGTCTGACACTCCCTCTGAGTTCAAACAAATCAATATCCCGGAGTAATTAATTTACTCAAACAGTACACTGACTGAACTTCTGTGAAGAGAGAACTGAAGAAGAACACCGAGCTGAGCCAGATAACGAACAAAAGATCGACTCGTTTTGAGAGTGTGAAGTACTTGCACAGTGAGAAGATTTGTGAGTGTGCTTATCCGAAGCGTGCAAACCCGTGCCTCAGAAGGCACGCGAATATAAGCTCTCTGTGAAGTATTGTTTAAATATACAAATTCACACAAAAATTGTCAAAATGCCCATCTTGGTAAGTATCCTACAGCAGACATAGCCAGCTGAACGTAGGCCTACTGGATCAGTGCATTCTCTTAAAGTGACAGAAACAACAAAGAAATCACTCACTGCTCTTGATTAAAATGCTTTTTTAACTTTAATAAAGAACAATCTTAAATTTATACAGGCAAATATGCGATTCTGTTTTACATTTGATTACTTTATTAAATTTCTGTACCTAAAAACTAATGCTAGATCTCCTTTAAAAAAAAAAACCCACTGAAAATCACTGTTTTTTTTAAAAATCTATTGTATTTATTTGTGCTATTGCTCGTAGTTGGATTTTTCTCATTAAACAGAGCTACTCCTAATTATGAATCTAAAAATATCATAAGTGGCCCCTCTGTGCTGTCTGATCTTACCTTTACCTTGATTTGCAGGATTTTTACTTCCAAAACTAAACTTGACTGAAAGAAAAGGCTGTCTTTTACTGAACCGTAGAAGTTAAGTTTCACATCTTAAAATAGATACTGGCAATTTGGAGCATGCATAAATCTTTCATTGTTAGAAGTGTTTGTGAGAGAGGAAACTTTGACACAAGAGTTTAATATTTGAAAGTTAGATTTTGTGTTCATTGGAGAGTTATTACTTTAATTAATTTGGGGCAAAATAATATGTTTAATTAACTCGGTTTAAATATTTTGGAAAGGAATCAAATAAGTTCTGAAACATCTTTTTCCCTTAAGATTTTCCTTTTTTAAGTCTTTGTGAAACAAAGAGAAGCTATACACAGATACTGCAGACTGCTGGATGAATGCACTTCTGCCATCTACGGATGGTGGAATAGGATTAAATTTATTTAAAAAATTCATTCAGTCTCTAAAACTCTCATGTAAGTTGCGTTACTGTTTCATATACACTACCATTCAAAAGTTTGGGGACAGTAAGTTTAAAAAAAAGAAGTTTGCAGCAAGTTTGTTGTCCTGTTTTGTGTTTTTGAGCAACAACAGCAGTGCATTTGTCACATAAATCAGCCATAGATGTGACGTCTTTTTATCATCCATCATCATTTGTGTTTACATTAGATCCAATTAAACCAGATGATTTCACATACACCTTTTCAACCATGTTTTTCTCTTTCGACTGTCAAGTTGGCAGAAATGACTATCAATTTCTTTTGGCTGAAATCACAGTGCATCTCTAATGAATGTATTTACTGTAACACAGTAATGTTATGCCTCCAATACCTTTGCTGTATTCATGTGATAAGATTGTCAATGGCCACCAAAGATACTTACTTTTAATCAGTTTTTCAACACTGACAGATTCCAGGTTCTTCGGTTTAATTTTGTGAAGTGTTTCTTTTTAGCACCAGGTTGTGAAATATCACCTTGTCGCTAGGCATCACACACTTTTCCAAAGTAAAGCTTGACCTAATTGAGTGTCACCTAGGCAGAGTAGAAAAACACAAGCACTTCCTCTCTGCCTGCCAACAATTCAATTGAAGCTGTCAATCCAGAGCCCAATTTTATCCATTTGGCTGTAGCTGGTGTGTCTGGCTAGGGCTGTGGAAGTGCCGATGGATGGATGGACACATGCTGAAGAACATGGCAGTGGCAAACTCTCAATCATGCTGGGTCCTTCCGTAACTAAAAGGCTATCTCCTACAGTTGAAGGTTTATTTTCCCTGTCCTCTCGGGTGATTAATGAGCAAGCATGGCTGTTGTGTGTCCAGACGAAGGGATGATGCATTCCTTGCTTCATTATCTGATCAATGCGGAGGGACTCTGATAACAACTTGAGTCAACAAAGCTTAAGGATTGGCTCAGATATATATATATATTTTTTTTGGAAAGCAGTTTGTATCAGTGAGTTAAATAGCCTAATATGTAACTGTATCTTAATTAAGTATTTAAATAAAATTCCCTCATGGAAATTAATCATTTGGCTCATAAATGAACTTAAATTAACTATATGCAGCCATGTGATAATGCCGTCTGCTGGTGCATTAAACAGTAAATTATGACAGGATTGTTAATGGATGGATAAATGCACTTTAATGATTTTAAATCAAACCTTCAGTGCAAATCAGCGTCTATTGTACTGCGCACAAATATTTAACTATGCATACACAAGACATTGCTGGACTACATAGAGTGCAAATGCATAGTGAATGTAACCTGTTATTTTAAATTCTGTGGTCAAAGCTTTGTCAGGTCTTCAGATACAATAGCCGACTCCCCTCAGGCTCTTAGTTATTGATTTATCATTCTTTTATAAGAATGCTACAGTAAATGATGTTGTTATGGTATAGAAAAATAATATCATAAACTACAAATGCACACAAATATTACAGCTCAACTGTTTTCAGCATTAATAATATATTTATTACTCACCAAATCAGCATATTAGATTGATTTCTTAAGGATCATGTGTCACTGAAGCCTGGAGTAAATGCTATGGAAAATCATCTCTGCCATCAAAAGAATACATTGCATTTTAAAATAGACATCTTTTAGAGGTCTTAAATAGCTAGTGCCATTTCTTGAAAGTTTGAGCATTTGAAAAGTCTGCAGTTTTATTGGTAGTCGAAGCAGTGCGTCCTCTTACGAAATGTATTCACACTGCAGGTAAAAAGGTTACAAAATGTTCTCTGCCCAACTAGTGTACCGGCCAAATAACGACACTGATGGGAAACTAGAAAGGTTTTGCATTGTATAATGGCATCTAACTGGAGAGGTAGCACTTATGTCAATGAGGCCTTTGAAGCACTGGCTTATAACACCAAACATCTTGAGGCAGTGTGAAGAGAATTTACAATTAAAAACACTTCGGCTTCTATATTTTTAATTGTCTTTAAGTATCGCTCTAGACAATCTACCCACAAGTTTGCAGTCCAGTGGTCTTGTGCTGTTGATTTATGAATGTGTAATGCCAGGCTGGTGATCTCTCCCGCTTTGTGCTGTGCCAAATGTCCTGATGAATGCTGGAGGAGAGAGATGACCTCCTCGTGGGATCCAGATAACAAGATTGATTTGGGTTCCTTGTCGGCAAGTCTTGCCTGGGATGTAATGATGTGAGCGCTCCATGCATTTATCAAAGCTCCACTTGTAGTCTTGTCTTCAGTGTCTCCCCTCTTGCTTAAATGCAGAACAGGGAGCGCTTTAAGTAGTTTCCTGTCTTTAGGGAAGCTGGGAGCCTTCAGGCATGTTTTGTACTAACACTTCCTTAGTACAACAGCAATAATCGGTTAAAAAATATTTCTGGTATTGGTCACAGGTGTCAGTTTCTTGCCAGAGATGTTATGAGAAACCGACGTTGACAATTAACAGGATTTTTATTTGTGTGGTTTATTTTACTAATTGTTTTGCCTGTACGGTAGCTGCAAATTAAGTGCGAAAGAGTAATTGAGAAAGCATGATGCATGGAAATTAGCAAAACAGTTTAGTATAGCGAAGTTAAAGTCTTGTAATGTTCCATTGGAAATATCAAACGGGTGAATGTTCAGGAAGATTTTACAGTTATCTACCTATATATGTCCAGTATATGCATTTTGAAAGGAGCTCTTCATTAGATGATAATGTGTGAATTATTAATTGTATTATATTACTAGACTAACATTTAAGTTTATTGCCTACATTTTATACTGATAGTTCTCTATTCAAGCCTTGAGAGGATGTTAATGTGACATTATGGATCGTTAAGGAATTGTAAAGTGGCTGCAAAGGTAGAGCGTTGTGGAGGTGAAATGTTTCCTAGAAGAACGCTTCACACACTCGGTGCGCCTCTCAACACCGCCCACTTGTGAAACGTGGTTGTCGCTTGAATTTTTCAATTTTCCTCTCACAAAATGCCAGGGTTTCTGAAAGGCACTTGAATATAAATATTTTAGGGTTGTAATTATTTGAGGGGGAAGCATTGATGTTTAAATATTTAAGGCTTCGTCTTTCAGTTTGCTGTGACAGTGTTTAGTGGGGCTCTCAAACTATCTTATTGCACAAAGTCTCAGACGTCTGTTTCAGCATCAGATTATAGCTCGAGTATGGATGGGTAATTGTATTTTCAGCTGTTTTATTAGCATCTTTATTTCTGCTTTGATGCTGGATCTACATGCTTGACATTCTTCACACTTCAGTGGAACACTTAAGGATGAATTTGCCGTTTGTTGATGATAGGCTAGTCATATAATTTAGTTTTATTTATTTATTTTTCACTCATAGTGATGGATGCAGCCTTAGAGATAGCAGTAAGAATTGTATATTATTTGTATTATTTCTCTGCTGTTTCAGAATAGGCCATAGGAATTTTATTATAGTTGAAATTACTGTTTACCAAAGCAGAAAATGTCCAATAAGCTGTGCTTGTTGATATTGCACCATTGTACGAATATTTTTAGGTGACTGATTTAATTTCCAAAGCAACCACTGTGATAAATATTATAATATTATAAATTGGGACCATTTTATAATTATTTTTAATGTATTTTGTATCTTAATAACATATACAAGTCAATTATTAATTCAGTGATCACTGGCATCAAATTGCGCGCTCAAGTCTGTGTATTTTGCAGTAAAGGGCATATAGCAAGTCTAAAGGATTTTGAGTACCGTATTTTCCGGACTATAATTCACACTTTTTTTCATAGTTTGGCTGGTCCTGCGACTTATAGTCAGGTACGACTTATCAAAATTAATATGACATGAACAAAGTGAAATGAACTAAGAGAAATGAACCAAGAGAAAACATTACCGTCTCCAGCCGCCAGAGGGCGCTTTATGCTGCTCAGTGCCTCTGTAGCCCACACTGAGCAGCATAGAGCGCCCTCTCTTGGCTGTAGACGTTAATGTTTTCTCTTGGTTCTTGGTTCTAAATAAATGCGACTTATAGTCCAGTGCGACTTCTATGTTTTTTTCCTCATCAAGACCTATTTTTGGACTGATGCGATTTCCGCGAATATCTGAAAAATACGATATTTATTTATTTAACTTTTATGTGCCACATTTCATTATTTAGTGGGGTGTTACACTTATTGTTTCGTTCTTGTTTTGTCCTGTTACTTTTTGTCAATTCATAGATCCTCTATAAAACCCCATTAAAATCAGCTGAAACATCTTGGGGAAACCTGATTCAATGTGTACACACTATGTATGATTGAAATGACAATAAAGCCTCTCTGACTCTAAATAACAAACAACTGGAAACAACAGGGGCTTGGAATATTGTTATAGACAATGGGGGAATCACTGCCCTAGACTTCAGCCTGTTTTCTGGTTCTCATAGTTTTTTTCATAAGTGAACATGTCAGATAGGCATCACGGGAAATGTAAAATTGACCTCCAGTGAGACGTAACCTTTGAGTTCGCTCTGTCTGTTCATCCCTCAAGTATCTCAGGTCGCGCATGGAGCGAAGGCCGCTGAACTGCACAGTGTAAGAAGGCTGGATTTGGATCACTGTTTGCTTTTCATATCAGACTGAATACATTTAAGGACAGAAGAGGATGATGTTAGATAAACACATTAACTAGCTTCAGTGCAAACTTTACGGTACATGCCAGTGTGAACAAAACACAGAACCCAGCACATCTTTTGGGTGGCAAGTCTAGTAGAGTGAGATAAACATGAATTTAAAATGGGGAAAATAAAGTGTCCAAGGGGTCAATATGTGATAACCGATTGAGTCAGTCGTAGTTTGTAACTTGTCGTTCAGTTTGTTTGGTTTATTTGGTCCTGACCAAAAAGGGAAACAATACATTTGGTTTTGATTCACTTAGCGTTCACACTGGTATTTTTGACAGTGAGCCTAAAAATACTGAACCTAAAGGCATAGTGACAGTTCAAAACCTGATTGGTCAGATTTGATGATGTTTTCGTGAAGGAACTTACTGAACGCCCCAAACAAAAGGTGTGTTCGACTTGATATAAGTAATATTTTACAGTATATGACAGTTATCGGATTGCTGTTTGCTTCACACTACACGACTTCGTTGTCACCAATATCAGTTCCAGTAAAAACACATTTCGCACCGCAGGGCTTAAATGTAGCGTCAGAATGGATTTTAGAGATCTTGCCTTTAAAAAGTTTGAAAACTCCTGAATTAATTTTGTCTTCCCAAGGCTGGCTGAAAGTCCTGGGTGATGGCAGCTGTGCATCGTGGCAGCAGTTATACACAATTTCATAGGTTTCATCATGTCTTCATAAAAGACGAATGACCTCTGTTCTAGTGTCCAGATGGCAGTTCTGGTCTCCTCACAAAACGTGAAAGTTGAAAACCTTGAAGTGTCGCCCAAGTATCTTTTGTGTTGAAATACTTTGGATCCTTTTTGGAAAGTCAGTCAGTGATCTATGCGGACCGCAGGATAGTAAATGATCCTGCACCATGCATCAATTCACAGCAGTCCGCCGGTTGCCAAGTTTTAACGCCAACTCTGCAACTCTGCCTCTGTCTCTGAGCTCCGGTGAATTTGCATCGAATGACATTTTGCTGTAACGCTAACAAGAGAAGCCTGTGTTTTCAATCAGTCAGCTTGTGAAAGGCTCTTGAAGTCAGCACAGGTATTCTGTGGGAAGTGCCCGAGATTATTGTGCTTACACAGCAAGTGTGATGCTGGTCACCAAGGTTAGCGCTGAATTATTTCTGTGTCTGTCTCAAGAGCCCTGCAATGCTTATTAAGATATAAAGGTTGTCATTTTGGAGCTTGCCTTTGGGGTTAAAAGTTTTGCTTATTTTAGAGAACTCATTTAACGAATTCAATGTAAAGTAATACCTTAAATAAAGTCCAGAATAAGAGTCCAGGTTTCCAGTGTTTTTGTGGTTTTATTTCTTCAGGCTTTTTTTTGACGGGATGGAAAAGCAGAGGGCAACACTCCAGCTCACCTGTCATTCCTTAAAGCAAAATATTCCCATCCAAATGCTTTTAGCACTTGACAGGTATGAGTGAGCTCTCCAGACCACGCATTAAGCTGTATTTCATATCAGTGTGAAGTCTGTTGGTTCCAGGCCTTCTTACTTCTATTTCTAAACATTTCTAATATTTTGAGGGATGAAGCAAGCTTTTAGCTTGCTGTTGCAACTTTTGGTCCATCTAACGTAATCCTGGAAAAACATGTTTAGTTATAAATTTGTAATATATTTGCAAACATTTTTTTCTTTTTGCATTTTCTGAAGCTCTGCCATTGCTATGCAATTTTTTCCTTTGTATTTGGATGCAGAGATTTCACTTTTAAAACATGGTTTGTGCCAATTCTGTTTTCATTTTCAAAACATTTTGGAGTTAAATCTTACACTAAATATTCTACTACAATAATGCTCATTTACACTTTGTTACAGAGTAATATGAATTAATTACATACACTTACTATATGGTCAGAGCTAGGATGAGGGTTTGGCTTAGGTTTAGTTGCATGTTATTAGGCATAATTTACTGTTATTACAATAGTTTGTCACCTGTGACAAGTACACTGTAAAATAAAGTGTTACTGAAACTTAAACTGTTCACTTAAACAACACAAAAATGTAGAAATTTAGTTTTAGCAAAGGCAAATAAATGCTAAACTTGTTTTCTGGCAAATAAAAGCTAAGCTTGTTGTATATTAATGCTTTCATTTTTAACTAAATGTGTACAATGCAATAATGCATGATTTATTTTGTTGGTTTTTAAAAATTCTTCCTCTTATAAGCTGCACACTATCTGGCTCGTGTTAGACATGCATCCTGCATCTCTGTATCTTTGTTGGGCAGATTCCCCTCAGTGGTTCCAGTTAATCTTGTCGGTTTTGGTATTGCTGATTGCTTATCAAGACGCTGATGTCTCCACCAACAAAGGGGAGATGACTTTTGCAGCCTCGTTCCAGACTATGCTAATCCAGCACTCAATATGGCCTATCTGGGGATTTATGAAGGCAACAGTGGGATTTCTGATTTACGGCTTTACACAGATCCATCTTCAGGAGCACGCGGAAAGGTCTGCTCAATATGTTATCATCGGATCCAAACAGTTAAAGCTCGGAGCGTGGTTGTTCAGGATTTAAGCAGCTTGCAGGTTGCTCAGAGTCGCTGGCCGTTCACATAAACGTTACTGTTGTTGCGAGCTTATGGCTTTTGAGAGGTTTGTCTTCTCCAAGGTCTTCTGTGCCACATAAAGACATTTAGGACATGAAAATTAAGCCATTCTCTCATGTGCTGAACCATGTGATTCTTTCATAAGGTCCGCTCTGAGTTTCTGCTCTCAGTAATGTGTTTTTGTAAGCTGCTTATGAAATTGTATGAAATGGCAGTCATCCAAATGCTCTCCTTTAAACCCAAAGCAGAGTTTAATATGAGTACGAAATGTGTGTGTGTGTCTATTTTCTCATCAGTGATCTTTGTCAACCACCTGCTCTGCTCAGTATGTCAGTATGCGCTGTACACACTGATAATCTTGTTAGATTGGCCTCTTGTGCTCATAATGCAGTGTGGTGACTGTACCTTTCTTCTACTAAAGATCACCAGACTCCTTTCGCATTGAGATGGACTAAGCTGTTGGCGCTTTTGCTAACAAGCAAAATCTAGAGTGCCTGCCATTCCTCAGAGAGTCCAGCAAGCCTCCGTAGGACCTCAGTGATGCCAATTAGCCGCATCGTCTTCTCGCCATTTTGCATAGCCTCTAGCAGTGTGCACAAGGGCTATCTAGGAGTTAAAGTCCATGACAAGCATGCCTCTCAATTATTTCTTGTATGTTTCATCACAGTTGAATCACCATCTGGACCAGTCCGCTCATTAGCTTTTCCTGTCTGGATAATTTCACATGTTTCTGTTGCCAGCCCTTGAGTCGGTATGACATGTTCAGAGGGGAGATTTTTTCGAGAGAAAAAAAAAAAAGCTTTTTATTATTTCTATTGGTGAACAACAATTGATGTAGAGGGTTTAATACCACCTATTTTATTAAAATACAGTAAAAATAGTATATAATAGTTTTTTATTTAAAGGGATAGTTCACCCAAAAATGAAAACCCTCGTGTTGTTCCAAATGCGTAAGATCTTCGTTCATCTTTGGAATAGACAGCAACTACCACCATCAAGGTCCAGAAATGTGCATCATGGTACTCTTGTGAATGTGTGTCGAAGACTAAGAAAATAAGAATTTTTTTTGTGCACAAAAAGTATTCTTGTAGCTTCATAAAGTTATGGTTAAGCCACTGATGTCACATTTGCTATTTTAATGGGGTCCTAGTGCCTTTCTGGGTCTTCAATATTTCAGTTGTGTTGCGGTCCATACAGCGTCAAAAAAGCTCTCGGATTTCATGAAAATTCTTGATTTGTGTTCTGAAGATGAACGAAGGCCTTACAGGTTTGGAACGACATGATGGAGAGTAATTCATGACAGAATCTTTTTATTTTTGGGTGAACTATCACTTAATACAGATATTTCTGTAAATAAAAATAAATTCATTCATGTAATTGCAGTGGCATAGCTAAATCTGGCAAAGCTGTTGCTCACAAAATGTTTATTTTCTTGTCAGTGTTGAAAACCGTTGTGCTAACTTGTGCTGGTATTTTTTAATAGTAATTTAAAATAAAACTAAAATGATTGTCAGTGTTTAATGCATGGTTATTAGAGTTGAAGCGTTTATTACAGATACGGTGTATTTTTTTTTTCTTCTTACTCTTGACATTCCTACCTTGAACGAATGTGTCTTTTCAGGTTTGTTCAAACCTTGACATTGGGTAAATGTACTGCAGTATGTATAATATAGACGTGTCTACAGAATCATTGCTTTGCTCTTTTCTGCTTATCTCTGAAGTGACACCAGCTGAAGTAAATTCATTTTCATATCAAGCTTAAAGCTTCAGGTTGGCATGTTTGATCAGTTTCTTTTCTGTCTCAGCAGCCTGTCAGCCGGTGATGTTGTATCCAAACATAAATGGAAAGTTAGCAGATATGCTCTGTTTCTGTATGAAAGGACAAACTGTACAGTATTTGCTCAACTGGAGTGTAAAGATGTTCTTGCATTACTTGTTTCATCCTGATGGGGGAGTTGTCTTTCCAATTCTCCCTTATTTGTCTCAGCAGGCATATTTTTTTTGCGACATCTGTTCCCTAGTCATGTGTCTTAAGCAACCAACATGATAATCAGTTTAAAAGGAAGTCTCGCCATACTATCCACAAAGTGTTTAATTTGTACACACTGCATTTCTGATTTGTTAGAGTCAAGTGACAGAAAATGAACAAATTAGGTTCTAGTTTTAAGGGGACAGACATGAATTATATTCTTTGAGATGTCTCGATTTCCATAACTGTTAAGAATCCCTTTCAAAGAAGATAGAGATGCTGCAATTATCTCCTCATGGAGAAATTCCTGTGCATTTCTTTTTGTCAGTATAGCAACACTATAACTAATGACATTGCTTTAATCCAGACAGAAAGATGCTAAGCATATGTTTAGCTGTGAAGCAGTAAAATATTAGTGAATCTTAGTTTACTTTGGTACAAAGAATATTTCTAAACCACATGTTGCTTTATGAATAAACATGGCCTAATTGTGCATGTAATTTTTTGTGTGTTAAAAAAAAAAAAATTATATATATATATATATATATATATATATATATATATATATATATAATATTTTTATTAGGGCTAAGTTGCATATTTGTAGTGCCTGTTTTAGTGAAGTCAATGTAAACTCATTTGCCTCATAGACCTGTGGCCAGACGTTTCTGGTTCTTAGTTTATTCTTTTGTTCTCTATTACAAACTGTTTACTTGAATATTTGCTTTAAATGTCTTTTAATTGAGAACTACTTAAAAGCTATACTCCAGTGTTACTTTTTTATAATTATTTGCTGTGGAAATTCAGTTTTATGATTTCAATAGCAATTATTATCAGCTACTGATTTTTGGGATCCCTGAACAATCTCTTCAAGTTTAATTCAGTTGCTATAGAGCAGGGGTGCCCAAACTCGGTCCTGGAGGGCCGGTGTCCTGCAGTTTAGATCCAGCCCTAATTAGACACACCTGAACCAGCTAATCAAGCTCTTACTTGGCATACTAGAAACTTCCCGGCAGGTGTGTTGAGGCAAGTTAGAGCTAAACAGGGCCGAGTTTTGGCACCCCTGCTATAGAGAAAATCTTTATGATGGTGATCATTTGGCAATGTATTGCACAGTGCCATACGTTCAGGAACACTGTGAAGAGAAGATGTATAGTATGAACTTTAAGGTACACTATTGGTTGCTCTGCATATGTTATCAGCATGTAAAAGTTTAATGTACTTGCCTGTCTTTACCCATGGGATTGCATTGAGTTGCAGGAGTGAAGTGACGAATGTGACCTTGTGAAAATCACATCAGGCTCCAATCTAGCTTCCTATCAGTGTCTTATGTACCTGACAGGCTCAACTGAAAGTGATTGTCATGCTCAGGAATGGAAAAAAGTGACCTGGCTCAGGGCCACCACCACCATGCTCCTCATCTCTCTGTCGGCCCCCTCACAGCGCTGCACACTGACCCTCAGCAGGCCGGCCCTCTATGCCACTTTCCTGCTTCTTACTTCTATTTCCTGCCAATTATCTGGATCACCAACATGGCTGTTTTGGCGTAATGAGTGTGCCTCATTTTCTCTGCCGTTAGTGAGCCGTCGTGGCTGATGGGTGTTGCTGTAATGGCTTCTCATGGCCGTGGAGGACAGATAGGAGACATTACTGGGAGTGTCTCATTAAATGAGCATGAAATTGAAAGCTGCTTGCCATCTGACAAAGACTTTGTGCTGAGCTTTTATCTCCGACGACATGTAGTTGGGTTTCACTTGATAATACAAAAGGATAAAATGATTCCTCAAAGTCTTCTTTATGGAGTTTGTTCCATGTTTTCAGATTTTCAGAAGTGTTACAATTGCACAGAAAAAAAGACAAATACAAAGATAAACGATTATTTTCATGGATTTTTCCTATTATTCTCAATGCTTGAATTCTACAAAAACATCAGGTCACCTTTTCCGATATTAAGGTCTAGAAAGGATGATAGTGGAACATGGTCTGTCTTGGTTATGACTTATAGTCTGTTAATTTCGACTATTCATAAAAAAATATTTAAAAAAAAAGTGTGTTTACGGAGCAGTTTACAGGGCTACACCAAAAATTATTTACACATGATTTTTGGGCACATTTGTGAATTTTTTTTTTTTAATTAATAATCTTTATCTTTATTATAATTTGCTAGTGATTTTTATAGAGCTTTAATTCTTAAATTAGAGAATTATAAATACTCATTCACAAGGTATTCTTGCATTTTTCTCATCAATGATAGCCAATGAGAATTTTTATTAGTGATTTTTTTAATCTGCAGCCTTTTAAAATGTATCTCAGTTTGCAGTTTGGTCCCCCAATAGAGATAATCAGCCCCCAAATTTTGGCAGTGCTAGAGATAATTACCATAGATAGTAAGATATATGGATAGATAGATAGGAAAATTAAAAATTGGTCAAGCAACCTCCATTGGCCCACTTTAGATGGATTGACCCACATGACTCTTCTTGGTGACTAAGTCTTGGTGCTCTTATTTTTATTTGAGAAATGTTGATTTTGATTTTTTGCACTGCTGAACTTTTATCCTTTTTATTCCTTTAAATCCATGAATGTCGTCAATGATAATTGATACTTGAACATTGTTGAGGAGTTGGACGGTGGGTGATCTAGTTTTAAAGGTTGTGTCAGTGGTCATTGGACTGGAACGTTTGCTGCCTACGCTGCAGTTTGTCAGCGTCTCGATAGCTTGATCATCCTCAAACCTCTGCGTCTCTTCATCATTGTCTCCGTTTTGCTTCAGTTAACAGATATCCTGCCACTTTAGCACCAGCGTTGATTTATGATCTTGTGCTGAAGAGATTTAAAAACCTTATTTACTGAAAAAAAAACAGATCTGTTTTGACACCATTTCAACTAAACACTTTTTTTATTTTTTTTATTTTGTGTTTATCATTTGGTTTGTAAGTAATGTTTCTATTATTTATCTTTTGGCCATTTAAAAGACTTTCAGCTTATTGAGTACCTTTTATTACCCTAGGAAAATTATTCATTATTCAGTCCGTATAAATTCACAGTTCATGCTCTAGTTATTGACCTTTTGAATTTATCTTTACTGCACTGCTGTAAGAATTGCTTTAACCTCTGACCCTTAACATATGTAACATTTTTTTTTCCCTTCTAGATGACTGCACGCTCCCTGCCGGCGGTACACTCTGATGAACGACTCCAGCCTCTGTTGAGCCACCTCAGGTAATTGAAGCCATTGGAAAATGTTAATCTCTTGTGATGTAAAGCTATATTCTACATTCTTTATTATCACATTGTGATTATTACAGCAGCTTTATGAAACCAGGTGTTTTATTCAGAAATATCCACATGGGACTTTTCTTTTTTGTTTCTTAAAAAATAGTAGGAAAAACATTTATACAATAATCCTTAGTTGTTGTTTGCAATTTTCCCGGCCCACTGAGGACGGATCAGATGGTCCACTCGAGGCCAGCCGGTACCCAAAGTGACTCAAGACTGCTTTCCTTTATCTCTCACAAGGGCTTTCATTCACTCTCTTTCATTAATGCTCTTGGCACAGTCCCATTATGATGCACAACGGGTCTTCCACGTGTGAACCTGGCCTTGTGTTTTGGCTGCAGCCCAGCGGGGATACCGGTGTAGATTAAAGCTGGCCCTCTCAGTCATTGGCCACTCCGCTTGCACGGACGACTGTGTCCCTCCACTTGCTCGCAGTGAAGGGGAACAATGGCAGCATTCCCAGCAGTCAATTCATTTGGTTTTTGATAGACTCTGAATGAGAGCATTTTAATTGGATGTGTCTTTAGAGGGGACAGTTGGGGCTGCAGAGGATTGGCTAGTAGACTCTTTTACTTTCTGTCAGTACTGGGCAAGCCAGATAAGAGGGTGTGAAAGGCCGGTGTGGAGTGGAACAGTGAGGGAGTATAGAGGAATGGGAGAACAGGGCCTGGAAATGCTTAATTATTCATACCATCACAAGGTCTCAGCAGATGTGGCACTGTTTGGTGGAACCAGACCAAAAGGAATCCGCTTCTCTGCACCAGTCCCATTTTTGCATGAGCTTCTCATGAAAATGTTGTGTAGTATTTGACGTCATCATGACCTCAGCACGTCTGTTTCTGGATGTCAGTGGATTCAGTAGAACAGTCTGTGGCTTTGTGATATAACAGCGCTGATGTACAATTGACGTTTGCTTTTTTCTGTTTACGCTTTGAGCATTACTGGGAGTAATAACTATATAAAAATCACCCCCCCCCCATATTGTCTAAATAAATGCTAATGTTAAAAAATAAATACAGTAAAAACTGTAATATTGCGATGAATTAGGCCTATTACAATTTAAAATAACTTCTATTTTAATACATGTTAAAATGTAATTAATTCCTTGATGGCAAGGCCATTTCAGCTGCCGTCACTCCAGTCATCCAGTGTCACGTAGTTCTTTAGAAATCATTCTAATATGCTGATTTGTTATTATTACTTTGTACTGTTGATTAATAAAAAATTCAAAAGAACATAATTTATTTGAACTATAAATACACATTTTGTAAAATTACAGGTCTTTTGTATCATATTTGATCACTGTAATCCATCCTTTCTTGAATGAAAGTATACAAGTTTGAGTGGTAGTGTATGTGTTCCAGTAAAAAAAAAAAGTTATCTCATGCAACATTCTTTATTCTTGCACACTCTGTGCTTTAGGCCATTTCATTTGTTCTTATGTTTTTTTTTTGTTTTTTGTTTTTATCCAGGCAACATCATTCTGAATCAATATTTGTGTCTCGTTTCCTACATTTGGTCAAGAGTAGAGGGTGAATGTGTTAGGGATACAATGGTCTTTTTGACTTATTTTTTTGCCACTTTATATTATGAATGAGATCTGGGCATAACCATCTTTGAGGAAAATGTGGAACTAATTATATAAAAGTTGCTTTAGTGGACTAAAACTTTAGCTTGCTCCCCCACAAACCATACTTCAGTGTCTAAAATTGGGTCCAAGTTATTTTTTAAAGAATGTGCCATTGCTAAGAAGATATTATGTCTGCATCTTGCAGATTCTGTATCAAGGTATGCGCTCCACTTGCAATGTTTTGTTCCTCCACCAGAAAACAGGAATGCATTTAAATAACTAGCCTGTTAGTCAGTGTTCTACTCTGACCTTGTGATTTGTCTTCACTGTGATTGGCTCTCATCATTTGTTCCCTTATTCTTTTGTTGTAGCCATGCCTATGTGGGTCAGGACTACAGCATTCAAAAGAACATTGGGAAAATTTCTCTTGAGCAGATTGATGCGGTAAGACGGAGTTGCATTAATTCTTTAAAATGCCATATATATGCAAAGTAAATGATTTATTTAAATAATTTGTGCTGCACAGGATTTATTAGGACTTTTACAAATGTATTGGGTCTCAGGAGAGTGCCCTTCACTACTTGCTTTATATTTGGCTCTTGATACTTGTGCACATTTTTATGTTTTCCTTTCCCTGAATTCTCAAGTTACTAGGACATTGAGCATGTCCTACTTTGGTGGTTGGAGTGGATGTGCACAGATGTTTCTTGGGAATAAAGCTGTCTGTGGGAAGATCTGCTTCTTTGTGTGTGTGTGTGTGTGTGTGTGTGCACGGTTTATGCCATCTCAGGGCCGGTTGCTGTTCCAATTAAGTGGCTCATCAGCACATGCAAATTTTGTCCTTCACTTTTTGCTTTTATTTGAACATTATTGGATACATGGAAATCTCTTGTAATTAAAGCCTTTGCATTAAAACAAAGTGCCCCATATCAGTATTTTACCACATTGTAACCAGGTGCAATAAAACTATTCAGAGTAAATGCAAGTTTTTTTTTTTCTTAGTCACACATAATTGTACATTTAAAATCCAAAAAGTCTTAATTGGCTGTGATTGTGTCACAGTTGTTAACAGTGGACCTTTGGTCTCTGTGTTTGTCGTCTTTTTTAAGGAACTAATACTTGTAGCTGTCTGCACCTCAGAATTGGCTAATTTATAAATCAAGCCATTTTTAATAAGCACTCTTCTCTTTTCTTCCCTTCAATCAGCTCTCGGGCAAGTCCTTTCCTTTGTGTATGAGGCATCTCCACAAGGCACTGAGAGAGAACCACCACCTGCGGCACGGTGGGCGCATGCAGTATGGCCTGTTCCTCAAGGGCATTGGTCTTACTCTGGAACAGGCCCTGCAGTTCTGGAGGTCAGAGTTTGTCAAAGGAAAAGTTGATGCAGACAAGGTAACTCTTTATTTTCAGCTTGTACTCCCTCACATTGTCCTGGTTTTCCTTAGGTTTTTGTCCCCAGATGGTTACTTTAGTATATGTTTGTGCTTGTAGCAATTCCTCGATGTTTTACTTTTTTTTGGTGATGTCATTCTCTTTCTTCATCCTTCAATAACTCCAAATGAATGTGAGAAGATATTAGAAGGCCAAGTTATTCAGCTCTCTTATACTGATGCTGGAGATAATTTGTCCTTCCATCGTGTCCTTAATTACAATTCTAGAGGAACACGTAAGATCTTATTTTTTGCGCATGGTACATTAAACAAGAAAATTACACTCCCAATCTCAGACCTATGTTTCCCTCCCTCCCTGCACCCCGCAAATGAATGCTCATTCCCAGCTGATGCTCAATCAAGAAGAAACAAATGCATTTCAGAACCTTGCCTTAGAATGGCCGTCTTGACGGGTAACACTTTTGAAGAAATCGTCAGTCTCACGAGAGCTCAGTACCAGCTCAGAAATCACTTATTACATGCTGCTCCAGCTGTTCTGGAACTCCCAGTTTTATGTTTTCTTGTTTCTTCTGGGATTGTAGCTGCTTAGTTATCATTTTTTTAGGGATGTACCTACATGGTTTTTTGGGGGCTGATAGCAACCAATAAAAAAGCGTTAATTGTGACCAATAACTATTTATTAAACCACAAAATACTTGATACAAAATAGGTGTTAATTAAAAGTTTAGAATATGGACTACATATTGGTGAACTGACCAACACAGACTAAAATAACTCTATTTTCTTAGTTATTAGTCAATCATTTGGGGTCTCCACTGGTTCTTGATATATGGTATTATTATTTATGTTTTTGAAGGTCTTAAAAAAAAACAACTATAAAAGGTCTTACATTTGATTTTTAAAACTCTGCAGATTATTTAAACTCTGATTCATCATATGCTGTGATATTAAATATTAAATGCTGTGCATTTAATATTTTGGTGCTTTCTTAGTTTACATATGGACTCTCATTTATTCTCATCCGTGAATAAGCAATAACTTTTGCTCTTATTGAGATAATGTTATACTTACCATCCAGAATTTGTGCCTGAACATTTCCCTCTTTTTTTCTCTCCCTAAAGCATTACAAGATTTATTAGACTGTATTTGTGTCAGCAGCTCAGATATGAAATACGCAATTGATCTACTTTTGTGCACAAGTGTTTGACTGTCTAAGAAACTTAAAATGACGGAGTGTTCCTAAGCGCTGTTATATTTTCTGTGTCAATGGCAGAACTTCATGGCAAATCTCCTGAAACTCTCTGAAGCTTTGCCTGTTTGGATGCTTTGGGAAAGATGTGAAGTGTTCATGACTGGTGCAGGATAGCATTTTGTTATAATGTAATTTATTCAAATCATACTATAAATCTTCTATACCATTAGCAGCTAATATTCAGTTAATTCTTGGATTGAGGCAACATGATTCAATTGTACCAACACAGTGAATGCAAACAAATACCCTGAAATGGCTTTTGTCGTGTGGATGAATGCATTATTCATGAGTAGATATACCGTGAGTGAAATACAGCACAGCCTGTGCTAGCTGTACTAGAAATAACAATACGGTACTAACAATAGCATGGGAGTTTTTGAGTGGTCTGCAATTGAGGTGAATATCAACATCTTAAGTAATCTAAAATGAATAAGCTGCACAATGGTTCTGTCGATTTCTGCATTCACATGGGCACAGAAGAATGGTGGGCAATATTCTGTGACATCATTGTAAAGCAAAACAAGTGAAAAATTTGGGTAATTTTCTACAGAAAGGTGCTTTTTGTATTTTGGAGGAAATAAGATGTCACTTTACTTCGAAAAAGCAATGAAAGTAGATCAAGAGGACAGACGAGATGGGGAAATGGGGAATGTTACCAAGCACCTGCAAAGCAAAATGAAAAATAACCACAAATAGCTGGACTTTAATAGGTTAGACTGACATTCTTAAATGGTTAGTTTATGTTCAACAAATTATGTTGTTTTACAGAAAATAGTTTCATAGTGTTCATACCAACACCAAAGAAAAACTTTAGAAAATAGCTAGACTAAGTTTGATCTTTATAAAAGTGCCAGTCCACTTTTTTCAGCAGCCTTGTTTCTGGACATATGAATGCATTATTGAACATTGCAGAACTGTTTTGGCACAAATTCCTTGTAGCAATTTTTTTTTTTTTTTTTTAACAGAATCTTGGGTCATTTTCGCCAGAAATTCTGCTGTTAAACAAACAGTATAAGTCGCATCAGTCGAAAAATACGTCATGATGAGGAAAAAAACATATATAAGTCGCACTGGACTGTAAGTCGCATTTATTTAGACCCAAGAACCAAGAGAAAACATGACCGTCTACAGCCGCGAGAGGGCGCTCTGATGCTCAGTGTAGACTACAGGAGCACTGAGCAGCATAGAGCGCCCTCTCGCGGCTCTAGACGGTAATGTTTTCAATTGGTTCCTTTCTCTCAGTTCATGTTAAGCACAAGTTAATTTTGATAAATAAGTCGCACCTGACTATAAGTCGCATGACCAGCCAAACTATGAAAAAAAAGTGTGACTTATAGTCCGGAAAATACGGTAATTATTTAAAAAGTAAGTTCAAATAATGAATTGCTTCAAAAAAGTCTGCTTAAAAAAGTGTATGCCATTGATTACAACCTCAGAGATCACAACAGGTCTGTCTTTAAGTTATTGTTAAAAATCAGTTCCCTCATGGAAAAAATTGTGGTTTTTAATTCTGGAACCCCTTATTGCATATATGCAGTGCAAATTCATTAGATACACTTTTTTTACCGCCCTCTACACATCCTTTTTTGGTCCCTTTCAAGTATGTAGATAAAGTCAGCTGACACGCCACCCAACATGTAAAGACCAGTGCCCCTGTGCAAAGCAATTACATTTTCTAGTGATATAATGACCTGGAGCTATGTATTCAAGCACTAGTCCAGTTCTTCCTGCTTCACTTCCACACTTGCCTCCAAGGCAGTAGCTTAAAATAGGACTTCCGGGACAAGAATGATTAGCACTGGCCGGCCTTCAGAAAATCAAAATCCAGGCCAATTTAGTTCTATTAGAAATGCTACAGCACAAGTCCATCTGAAACTTTTGTGCATAGTCGAGCAGAAAAAACTAATATTCATATCCTGTGTGCCCAATTCTTTGTTTTTGTCCTTGATCCTAACATGTTCCCTGAAGCTAAATTCATGTACAGATATAGTGAGTATGGAAATGAATGAGTAAATTTGTATGGGCATCCCAAAGTAGTTTAACCCTGCGTTAGACCAGCCATCTGTCCAGGGTGTTTGCCTGCCTGCGGCCTGAGTTTGTGGGATAGGCTTCAGCATCCCTGTGTCCCTACAAGAAGTGGTTTGAAAATGGATGAATAAATTTAAGTAATTTTAACCTATATTATGTATATTGTTCTAGCAAGGATGGATTAGTCAAACATGTAAAGACATTTACATTTTTTCTTTTTAATTTCAAATAAATACTGTTCTTTTGTTCTATTAGGGGCTGGGTTTTGACACAAACTTCACGTTATGATTTGAGTCCATTTTCAATTTAATTCTGTTAAATTCAATATTGATCATTTTGGATGCATATCAAGTACAGTACATACCAAATTGGTACTACTAATGTATAATATTGAAGATTAAAATGAACTGATTTGTATACAAACTCTTAAACTACACTCAATTAAGTTCTTATAACAATAAAGTTACAATTACAAAGTCTAATTATATTTCCGCTCCAATCTTGTTTTTTGAAATATAACCATATAATGGTGGCTGTCACATGTTGACAGATTTAAGCATAAATTAAATACTGAAGAACAGTAAAAAATTATAAAGAAAGTTGTATGGTCCATATATTTAGCAAAATGCCCCTTTCTAGAGTTAATTCTTAAAGCTTACTAATGAGTTTATGGTCAACAAATGTTTTTTTTTCTGAAATAGAATACAGATTTCGGTAAATTGCGTTCTTTTAATATACCTTCGGATGTGTATTCATGTTTATTTTGGGCCACCAAACACCTCCATGTTTTCCCTGTTTAAAGACTGTATGGTGACACTACATAAAATGCGGCGATTTTTTAAGCAGATAAAAAATTATAACAATCTAGTGCAGGAGTGTTTAAACTATGGCTCGCTGGCCATCTGCAGCCCACTATCACTCCTGTGGCGTAGATCTACTGTGTGTATGTGTATATATATATTAGGGCCGGGACTTTAACGCGTTAATTGAGATTAATTAATTACACAAAAAATAACGCGTTGACTAAGATTAATTAATTACAGAAAAAAAAATCCCGCATTTTTAATAACTTATTTTTGCACCGCGGAACGTTTCTCACTGGATGAGTTTCGGCGGGACCGATTATACTGAAGCACCAACTAGCGTTCGCTCTGCATATCACTGCAGCCTGCAGCACATCGAGCCTCAAGTATCACCTCAACGCAAAACATATAGCAGCTAGCGTGGACTTTGCACTTTATGTTGAACTATGTATTATTTTGTTGGTGCAACAGTTTATGTTGAACTCTTTATTGTTTTGGCCAAGGTTATTGAGAGTTGGACTTAGTATGTTATGGCCTCTGAAACAACAGAGAGATGTTTTCTAATAGTCAGTGTTTCCAATGTTCTGAATTTAATTGACAGTATTGTGTTTTACTTAAAAAAAACTCTTTACAGAAGGTTCCAGCACCTATAAGCTACCTGAATTTCTGAAATGTACTATTTCTAAATTGTTTCTAAATATGCTATTGCTACACTTCATGGCAAAAATTGCACTGGTCTGCTAGACTTGGTTGAACAAAAATAAACAATATTTTGTTGCTTAAGCTTATGTATTCAGTCATTATTCAATGGTATACTATAAATCCATGTGAAAAAAAATTACTTCTCACTGTTTTCAGGTCAAATATTTATATGCGATTAAAATGCGATTAATTTCGATTAATTAATTACAAAGCCTCTAATTAATTAGCTTAATTTTTTTTAATCGATTCCCGGCCCTAATATATATATATATATATATATATATATATATATATATATAAATTTTTTTTTTTACCCATCCCTACTGTCTGTTTGGATAGATGGATGGATGATCCTGTTTCTATATTTAATCCCAAATAAATATCTGCAACAACAAATATTAAAATAAAGATACATTTCCGTGCTGTACATTGCAATTTTGTGATGCTTGAATTTCAATTGTAGCATATAAATGATTGATTTTTGTTGTTTAGTATTTTATTTCTTATTTAGACCGAATATATTTATACATTGGTATATAATTTTATTACTGTTACTATTAGTGAATGGTGCAAATTTTTATAATATTTTTGGATATGGTACATGTGTTAGTAAAAACATTTCACAGTTTCCCGCCTCTGCTGAAAGTTAAAGCAGCTCTCCAAAGCACCAAACATTTGCCGTGCTGTACTGCCGGCACCGAACATGCTCAAGTTCAAAGAGGTGCTTATGCTTTGACTACTGCTAAGCCACTTTCACAGACTCAAAAGCAGTCAGAGGGTGTC
The DNA here is from genome assembly GCF_003368295.1 of Carassius auratus. Taxonomy (NCBI): domain Eukaryota; kingdom Metazoa; phylum Chordata; class Actinopteri; order Cypriniformes; family Cyprinidae; genus Carassius; species Carassius auratus. The sequence continues at coordinate 10,487,271 of NC_039280.1, forward strand.
CATTTACAAATATTCCTTCTCTTAGCCGCCAACTATTACTCTGGAAGAAGTCAGGAGGTGAAAAAAATAAATAAATAAAAGAACACATCCAGACAAACACATTCTCTGGTGGTCATGCACTGCCACTCGCAAAAGTGCCCCATTTCCAGGGTGGCTGCGTCCCCCTCAGTCTGCCCTTTCAGGTGGAACTCAGTCCTCCCACTCACAGCGAACACAGCCTTCCTTACAAACCAGCGCATAGTGGAGTCGGTGGGATGCAGGTCACAGCTCTGTGAGTGATGTATGAGAGGTGTCAAGGATATCAGACGTCACAAAGCCCCCATTAGCATTCCATTTTCACTGGCAAATAAACAACTGCAGCAACATCTCAGTCTGGACCGCTTGTTTTGATTTGGCAGTGGGTGTGGGTGGTCGCAGAAAATATCCTGAGGAATAATCTATGCGTTTCTTTATGAAGGAGTTCAATGTTGTTTTGCCTTTCACAGCTTTCTGTTACTTTCTGCTTCGGCATGCATGAAGGGGTGCTGCCATTTAGCACCTAATGTTCAGATATGCTGCTTGTTAGCGGTAGCTGTGCATTATACATGCAGTTCAGCTTTTATGCCCCCTGATGAGTAAAAAAAAACACTCTGCTGTTTTGATAAAATCCACTTATATTTTTGCCCGATTTTTTCCCCCTCTTTTGGTCCAAGGTTATTATTCTGCAGTATGTTGCACAGCTCTTTAGATGATAGTAAAGCAACAACAATCATAATAAATAATGATGACGATAATTATAGTACAAGCAACTGCGAGTTCACCTAACATCATTCTGTATGCTGCACCAAAATGGTTTACATGGAAAATATTGTCACGAGTCATTGATTTTTGGATGAATAAATTACTGTTTACCCTGAGGCTGATCTGTCTGATTGCTGCATGAAGCATGGGACCCTGATGGCACCTGCTACATATCAGTGGCATTGACTTTGTGAGGCGTCTCATTCATGCAGAAGGTCAGGAATGGTTGAGGGCAGGCAGCTATGGCCTTCCATGCTCCTCTCTGGCTAAATGGTTGCTGTTAACACTCATTTTGATTGAGTGAGCACAATGTCAGGTGCGCCAGGGTGACGCTCATTAGACTCTCACATACCGCTCCACTGCCAAGGGACATTTCTTGAGCGTGAGAGATTCTGCTCTTCAGTCTTATATAAGGGAGAATCTGGTTGCATTAATAGCTTTACTGGTTTATATTGTGTGTGTGTGTATATAAACTATTTTTCATATTTAAGGTCTTTTCACAGCAACACAGATCTTCAGCAAAAAAATTTGGGCTGATTTTTGTATGCGATTTGTCTTGCCAATATTAATTCATATACATATTAAAGAAAACTGCAGATGTGCTGAATAAAATTCGTACTCTGGTAGTAGTTGGCACTTACAGAAAAGCATACCCTGGTACACAAAGCACTTGGCAGCTTACAATGAATAGTTCACCCAGGAATGAAAATTCTGTCATGAATTCTTCTCCCTCATGTTGTTCCAAACCCATAAGACCTTCATCTTCGGAACACAAATTAAGATATTTTTGATGAAATCCGAAAGCTTTCTGACCCTATATAGAAAGCAGTGCAACTGACACGTTCAAAGCCCAGAAGCATAGTAAGGACTGGAGGTCGACTCATAGTGGATTTTACCAATACTGACAGCTAGGTTGGACAACACTGGCTGATACAACTAATCGGCTATTGGTTTTGAAACAGATACAAAATGAAAATTTGAATAGTGCTCCACTATTAAAAAAACAGTACTGAACCACAATGTGTAAATTGATAAATTTAATTATGATTAAATTAATCATGTGAATGGCGCTCTATGAAAATAATCCATGTGACTCTGACACACATTTACAACAGTACCACGCTGTATGTGTTTGGTGTTGCTGATGCAGCAGCCGGCATTCTGATGTAGAACCTGATTGTTCTGCAGCTTATTTGCAAAGACAGGAATGCACACGCATGCGTTGTGGTACTGTCATGAATGCACTTCAAAGTTTTCATGCACGGGTGGAGCAAAAGAGAGACTCTTTGTTCTGGTCATAGCATAACTATTTTGGTGTTTTAAAGAGAGCCTATGTAATCACCAATAATTAAAAAAATATACTTTCAAACATACTGATAAACTAACGTTAAATATAAAATACTTTATTTAAAACAGCTAGTTCATATATAACTGTCATACCGCGCGTCCTGTGACAAATTTGTGACACGGAAGTTATCAGTCTAAATTTTCAGCAAAATCAGTCAACGGTGAAAATCAATATATTTTATTTAAAGTCCATCAGTTTAACACTGATATTGGACAAAAACGAACATGTTAAATGTAAAGTTTTCAAAACAGGTAAGTTCATATATTTGTAATAAAGTTGAATTGAACTGCTGCATCAGTCATACAGCGCCCCGGACCGCGCGTCTCATGACGAGCTCGACGGACCGCCGCAGAAACAAGAATGAGATGCATCCTAACCTAACTGTGGCATTAAACTCCGTTAGTGAGGGCTCGTTTAAAATATTACACATATATAGGCTGTTCAGATTACTTGTTAAAGACTCTGGAGACTTTGTAACAGCCAAAACTATGTATTTTGCATGCATCACATTATAGTGCGGGGTGCATGAAAATAATAACAAGGCGGCAGAGCGAATTTATCATCCATAATGGTTCTCACATAGTCCTTCATTGTCATCACCACATAGTGTGCATTATAAGTGATCAGTCTTTAAGAGAAGGACCAGTGGTGTCAAAAGTATTGGCATTCATTACTCAAGTAGAAGTATAGATACTAGGGTTTAAAAAGACTTTTGTAGAAGTTGAAGTATCAACTCAAGCTTTTTAAGTAAAAGTGTAAAAGTACTGGTTTAAAAAACTACTTAAAGTATAAAAGTAAAAGTAATATAAGGAAATAAAATGCCATTAAGAACAAAAGCTTGGGCCGTGCCACAAGGGCCTATTGTGCACTACCCCACCTCCTCAAAAAATATTTTTTCTAAAGGCCATAATGACTATAATGTTATATTAAAATGTTCATGTTGAAAAATTTGGGAGGCACTAGGCTACCTGTTTCAGCCACATATATGCCCATTGAAAATGAACTCATTTAAGTACAATGCGAATACATTAAAGAGCTAGAGATATGATGACTAGTTGCCAATAAGTATTGTTATGGTGCAAAAAGTCAAACTTCAGAGGCATGTCATCAATAACCTTGAATGGAATGTAAATGTACATCCATGCTTAGCTGCAGGACTCTGTGAGGGCAATGGACAAGAACATTGGTGCAGGCTAAAAACAATTACTCTTGTGTGGTTGACTATTTACAATAAACATTATAGTGCTGTCAAAATGAATGATTAATCTAAGTGATTATTCAAAAACTAAAAATGAAAAATAACTCATAATCCTGATACATTCTTGATTGATAGCTTCTTGTATTCGGTACATACGTCTGCTATGTCCAGTGTTCGGAGGGTAACGAGTTACAAAGTTGATATAGAGCTTCACAGTCCCACCCACAGCCCCAGAGAGCTTTGGTGCCGGAAGTAAATTTTCCATTCATTTCTCCCATTCACTTTTGGAAAAATCCGTATCTAAAGAGTTTTAGAGCATGTGTGAGGATAACCAGCTACGGCTGAACTCATAAGCATATAACATATCATTTCAAGTGAAAAAATTAAGACAAAATCCAAAAAAAGTCAAAGGTACAAGACTGTGTACATATTTTCATTTCGAGCGCAGGAACTACTCATCCCATAAACCACCGCGCCTCATTGATTTAGACTGAAGCCACAACTGCGAACGAGGCAACGAGCCTTTTGAGCGACATCCAAATCTGATGACGGCCGCTCACGCGAACTTTTTCCTCCAGTGAATTTTATTTTATATAGTGAATGTGCAGTAATAGCAGTTCTTTCAGTATTAATCGTGTAAATAAATAGTGTTTTATATATGTATTGTGTATTGATTTTTATTTTATCATCGTGTATTTTATATTGTGTGCGTGTGTGAAAATGGTTAACGATAACGTCAGCAATGGTGCAGTGCTTTGTATCTGACTGCAATCACTGCTCAGTTGTCAACACATGTCGTTGCCATTACACAAATGTTCAGTAAATGCACAAAAAGGTATGTCTAGGCTAAATATTGTTTTGACAGTGGCATTATAAAATGCTTGATATGACTCATTTCATATGGAGGCTACAGTAGCCTAGCTAAAGTGGACGATAATGCTAACTAAAGTTACCAACCTCCCTGCAAAACTCTCAATGGCAGCCAAGGAGATCATGATTGCACTGATAAGTCTACCGTGCAAAAACGCAATACAGGTTTTTATTTTATTTTATTTTTTTATTAATGATCTTCAGTCTTCACGGACCTTCGAGGGGTTTAACCAGACGGTTATACGAGCTCCACCAATCAGATGCATCACTGTGGGATTGTGGGATTGTTCAGGATTGTGGGTAATGAAGTACTTAGCCAAGACATAGCGAATAAAAGGCATTTAGATCAAAACAAGGTTAGTGCCCCCATGATCTTTTTACGTTTATATGAGCATATACTGTCGCTTAGTACAGCCATAGCTGGTTTTAAGTCTACCATGTATGGTTACGTTTTAATGGCTTATACCCCAAATGTCAATGCAGAAATTGCATTGAGTTTTTAGTTCCGGCACCAGCTGTGGGTGGGACTGTGATGCTCTATAGCCTAGATATCACAACATTGTCATTTGCGTCATTAATCGCAAACGATAATTTATTAAAACGTCTCACTACCCAACTACCTACAGTAGCTTAATTTGTGGAGGACGAAGAGAAAGCACCCATTTGGCAAATGAGCCAGTAGTGAGAAATAAATAATAACTTTTAAATAGAGTCCAGTGCCTTTTCAATACTTTTAAAATGGTACTGGCGCCTCAACGTGCCTGAACCGATACTTAAAAAATAAAAAAAGAACTACAAAAAAAACTATGGATAACATTAAAGAACATTACAAATATTTAAAATAAATCCATAGCTTTCACCTTGGATGCTCTCATTTCCCAAGTTGTGCTTCCCTTAATCTAAGGCTAATAAATGTATTTCACAATCTGGGTCATTATTTAATACAAAAGTACACATAATGTTTCTACTGTATCTCTGTCAATCACTCTGATATTTAGTTAAGATGAGTGCTGTCTGTCACTGTCTTAAATCAGTTCTGTGAATGACTGTATGCTCATTCTTTATAAAGTAGCAACAATCTCGTTTTTAAAATACAGTACTGTGCAAAAGTCTTATGGAAAAGAAAGAATAGTGTTTTCACCCCAAAAAAGGGTTTTAAGCCAGTTATTTATATCTTTTGCTGCAATGTGTCAGTAGGACAGTAGTTTGCCATTAATTTTAATAATAATCTAGTGCGATTTTGAATGCACAAGCAGTTTGACGATGGCAAAATGAATGTTTGGAATTGTAAACTGATATTTTATACTGACAGTGACACTCTACAGCAAAATATATAAATAACTGGCCGAACACCATTCTTTTAAGTGAAAATACTGCCTAAGACTTTTGCACAGTAGTGTATGTACGTATGATTAAATGAAGTATATTTAAATAAGTGTAAGGAAACAGCTGTTTCGTGATTAGCGGTGACAAGCGAAAACTTTACACTAGATGAGAAACCGACTGATCGTGACCTTTTGTAAACTGTATTTATGACAAAGAACTTCACAGATACAGATATTCTAACAATCTATCGGTAAACACACACCTTGTGTCCTCTGTCTCTGTTTGAGCTCGCGCTGCTCCACCGTGGTCGGCGGATTGAAGAGCGCGCTGAAAGACGGGAGGAGACCGGACTGACGCCGGTTTCATTTGAAATTTAAGCGGACTGACTCTGAGGCGATCGGATACTACTGGTTCCAACCTACTTTTAAGAAATATATTTTTTGATAAACGAACCCAAAACTGTCTATGCAGTGTGATGTGACTTGTGTCATGTGCAGGTGTGATGGATCGCGTATGGACCAATAGGGTGTCGGAATGGTATATGTTTATACTTCTCATCCAACCACAATCAAATTCACTCCATCCTGATGGCGCGATTTATCTGGATAGGGTTTTTTTCTTTCTCTCTCTCTGAACGATAACAATCCGGTTTGAAATAGCAGTAACGAAGCTATTTTTTTTAAATGTAAGGAGTAGAAAGTACAGATACTTGCGTGAAAATGTAAGGAGTAGAAGTAAAAAGTCGGCTGAAAAATAATTACTCAAGTAAAGTATAGATACCCCAAATTCCTACTTAAGTACAGTTACGAAGTATTTGTACTTCGTTACTTGACACCTCTGAGAAGGACTACGTGAGAACCACTATTGATAAATTCACTCTGCCGCCTTATTATTTTGTCTTTACTTAATTTGTAATGCCAAGAAAGAGTTAATCTCTCATGTATGAGAAGAGCGCGTTGCCGCGCAACAGCTATTAAATGTGTGGGACACCAACTCCTCGTTTTCTATCTCTTTCATTTCATCGATTTAACGAGTTGTCCGAGTCAAAGCGTTACAGCTTTTTCACCGACTGCAGGCTCTAATCCTCTTTGTGTGTGAAATGTGGTGCTGAAGTGAAATAGCTGGGCAGTTTGATAGCAGACTTATAATAGGTCGCCTAATAAAAATAATAAGTCATTATTATTATTATTATAAATTAATACATTAATAGGAGAGTGAGCCTAATATTGTCTTGACTATGGACAGAGACATCTGCTATCATCTATCTCTACTACAATACTATCGTCTACCGGCATAACCTTAATGTGAATCGTGTTGGTGGGCCAGCTGTATTCACAGTGCAAGGTAAAATAAATTACAACCCCTCTCTAAACAAAAAGATCTGGCGCATTAACATCATTGCAATATTTGAGTCCATCAGAACAGTTGCATTAACAGCTGTTGATTCAAATTTAAAATGTTTACCACACAGAATTTTGGCCCTGAACATTAATCTCTGTGTAAACAAGCCTATACAGTTTCTAAACTCAGTCTTTTGCAAAGTTGTGAGTGTGTGGATGGTTAGCAGGGCATTGCTATGCAGTTTTTCAGGTATTTTAAGTGTTTATTAGTGTGTTTCTCAGGTGGAAGTAAAAGCTAAACTTGACTAAATGTCCTGCTGTGGCTGGTTAGGACAGTACTGTTACTCAGGTTTACATGAAAAAAAGCTCTCAACCTTACCTGCAATGATCCAGGTTAGGATGAATTATGGGTGTCATTTTTGTTTTAACGCTTCCGTGTTAAGTACGATTAAAGAATTATTCCTCATTATATGGATTTATTAATTCAAGTAACCTAATTTAAATATTCATTCCCCTCACTAATTAGCAAGCATTTGTATTTTATTCTACAAACTTATAAAAGGATGAAAGAACATCTAAAGCTTTTTTGTTTCCAGAGATTCTTCTGATCATAGACTTTAATCGATAACAAAAAGCTTTTGCTGTGAATAATCCAGCCAAGTTACTTTAAAGATGCGTAGCATTTAGAATAATTACATAGCAGGTCATTTTGATTCTTTCTAAAGTACGTTGTAGCCACTTTTAGTCTTTACACAGCGTCGAATCATTTAACATTCGCATGGGGTGAATAATCTTCTTCAAAAGAGCATTAGCATGCAAAATATTACATGAAAAGACAAAGGTAATTACAATACGTTTGAGCATTTTGCCAGTAACCTTTAAGGCGCATGAATCACTGTTTGGCTTATTCACCCATGCTGAGGGGGGCTTGAAGGATGGATGCGAGGAGTGGGGCATCTTACACCTCACTATTTCTATTTAATTTTACCATGATGCCTTTTTATTATTCTACACCAATGGCCTCAGCACTAGAAAGTACAGCTTGTGGATTTGCAGCACATGGGAACAATACCAAAGCCACAGATTCTTTGGCTGTGACACTTATGGGATTTTTCTACCCTCCAAATATTTGATTGTGTAGTTTTCGAGTTAAACCGGTTTATTATGATCGTAAAACATAAGAAATCCTCTGGCCAGAATTATAATTTTTTGACATCGAGGGGTTTTGTCAAAGAATAATGGGAACCTTCCTGAAACCTGTCTCTGTACCTTTTTATATTCTCCCATTCTTTTCCTCACCTCAGTCTCTTAGAGTTTCCGTCGGGGAGAATGAGGAGGATAATTTATGGAAAAAATTTGATTCCCCTTCCTGGTGTCAAAAAGGTAACTGCTCTACAAGGAACTGTGATGGTGACAAAAGTGGCTGCGTTGTTTACCGGTCTGGCTGTCTAAAACGTCCCCCATGCCCCCCACAGCAGCTGCCTGTTTAATTAGAGCGCCGGGCCCCCGAGAGACCAGCAGCTCCTCCTGCACACTGTATGGAGAAAACCAGACCCTCTCGATCACTCAGGCCCCTAACTGTTCACGCTGTTTATTCAGCCGAGACTGCATGCACCACAAAAGCTTCTAATTGACATAGTAAAAAAGCCAGTAAATAACAAAGGAACATGCACGACAGTAACCGTGAAGAGACATCATTATGCATGTAGACAGTAGAGGACAGTCACTAGTTAGGATGTTATTCTAATCCGTTCCTGAGATGTGTGTCTATATATAATGCACAGTTAATAGCACCAAAAAAACAAATTGGAATCATTTCCCAAGTATCATGTGACACTGAAGACTGGAGTAATGGTTATTTTAATTGTATAGCAGGGTATTTTAAAATATAGAATTATTTAAAAAATAATAAAGCATTATTAGAGTTTGTCACACCACAGGGCTCTAGTGTGTCATCGAGACATGATTTCAGGCCGCCCAAAAATGTTGAATATAAAAATGGTTACAAACTGCTTAATGCTCAGACTCCACAGTTCAGTATTACATAGTTCACGGCCTTTGTAATGCGTTTCAGCAATATATATCTAACATTTATAATGCGTTTAGAAACAATTCTCAGACGTGTCTGTCTGATATGACATGAAGAAACGGAGACAGTCCAGAAGAGCTGTGGCAGTGTCTCCAAAATATTTCAAGAAACCTACCCCAAATGTCATGTACAGCAACAGTTTATATGTGGCACTTCATCCATTGTTGTCAATGAGATTCAGAGCTGGCCGCACAGACAGAGAGCCGTGCCCAACTGCTCTTTTCATCTGGGTTTGTGCTTAATGCCTCTACTGAGACATCCATCTCTTGATTTCACATTTTGTCTTCCTGTTCCTTTTCTTGCAGAGCAATCTTAAGAAATTGTAGTGGTTTGCACTCCTTTCCATACTCCATTCTTCAAGAACATAAAGCATTGCCTTTTGTCAGAGATATAAAAGGCTGATTGTATCACCCTGAGCGGTGATTTTGGACTTATATTTTTCACTGTTGGCATCCCTGACATGCTTAACATTTTCAAACATTATTTCATATTAGCAGCAAGACAGTATCATTTTATCATTCTTTCCACACTTTGGCATCAATGGCATCAATTTAATATGGACACTTAATGCAGTCATCGAGAACCGCTTTGCTTATGGTCATACTAAGATCCTCCGTCTGTCTGTGGCACGTACATCTGTGTTCTTCTGACAAAAAGAGAGAGATTTCCTATGATGTTATCTGTATTCCCACAGGGTACAATGTGAATTCAGTGAGCTGTGTTTTAGCAGCTTTGCCAGACAGTCTTTTTTTCTAATATAATCACCTACTCAACACTCTCCTGAGCTCTTCAATACAGTGGGTGGACTGTCGCAGCCTAAATTGAGTTTTACTAGCCTTTTGTCGCAATGTGCTTAAACACATTTTAGGTGCCGGTCTACTGTGGAAAAAATGGCTGCAATAACTCAGTGCCTTTATGACCGTATCCAGGATCTCTCAGTCATGTAGAGTTGTGAGAAAATGGAAAAACAGTGAAAACACTACCCCCCCCCCCCCAAAAAAAATCCTATATTAATGTTTACATACAGCATTGTTTTTATGTTTTGTAAATAGATTTTTTTTAATGTAATTTTGAATAAAACTTTTTTTAAATCTCTGGAAAAAAATGTTGGAATAGTTTATGCTTGCATTGCGAAAACAGTAAAACATTATTTTGATGTACAGAGCCAGTAAATATACAGTGTCATACAAACATTTATATTTATGACATTTTTAATTAACAGTTTTTTGTTTTCACAGAGGAATCAAATGATAATTAGCAAGAAAATGCCCGACAGAACCATTTCAAATTCTCCTTCCTGTTGCATTCAGTGCACAGCATTATGAATCTACTGAAGCTTTCAAGTGTAATAATCTAGCAGTCAATTTCCAGAAAACATCTGGAAATGAGACGAGCCTGAATCCAGCAAGGAACAGGTCACGCCAGGAGCCTGTTTTATAATCTGCAGAAAATGACGACTGATTAACTCACCGTTTATTTTGGTACAGATTAGTCTCCAGGTTTACTTTGGAACGGATATGAAATGGCTCAGATGTGCATTTGCATACATTAAGGAAGAGGCTGTTGACATTAATGTAGTAATTAGTTGCATTCTAATGAGCTGATGGTGCAGCCAACAGCGGCGAGTTGTCTGCGGGTTACTGCCTGACAGCGTTTACTGTAAGTGGGAGTCGGCAGCAGAGTGCTGGGAGCCGGGGGACCCTATATGATGATTGTTTTGCCACATTACAAAATGTACTTACTGTGTTCCGGTGTGTGAACATTTAAAGTCAGCGTGAAATCAAAATTGACCCCATTTACTTTCATAATGCACATTCTTTATGACTTTCCTTTTCCGCTGACATTTCTTAGGCAATGTGGGCAGTTGGATAATGTTAAACGATAGTCAAAAAGCTATTCAGGCATTGTTTATTTTAGCAACTTCGATTCAGCCCTATTCCTCTGTGTATTTTAAGAAGAAAATAATGGACCTTTAGGTATGCAACACCTTGTCACTGTGCCAGAAACTTTATTTATGTACCTTATTTACTCCTAAAAGGTGCATGGTAGTGCTTTAGGGGTGTGTTACTGTGATGCACTAAAATGCAACTTTTAGGGATAGATAAGGTGCAAAGGTGTGCCTTTTAACAGTACTGCCCCAGTGACAAGCTATTGCACCCCTCAAGGTACCCTTTCTTTTTTTGCACTGTGTAATGACCACTTTTTATTATCCAAATATATTAACACTACTCCCCACACCCACCCCCCATCAAATATTCTGTTTAACTCAAAAATGTCACATTATTTGTGTAAAGTGGTTTTCAAACTGCAATTCACATTGATTTTTTTAAAAGCACAAAAGATATGAATAGGTCATTTGCTATTTGACTTTGAGTGAAAACGGGGAGAATTTCTGCTCCATAAAGGCAGATTTGATTTAAAGCTCACATTCAGAGCAGATCAAGCATGGCTCAAGCTGTAGTGAGATTGAAATGTAAACCTGGATGGGATCTCAGTCAACCAGGACAAAATTCACAGGTTAAAAAGGAATTTCAATTGGACAAAATATATCACAAGAAGAGTTATATGGAATAGTAATATGATATTAAAACTGAAGGGCTTGCTTGAATCTATAGACCCATCATGTCATTAATTTCTAATTGAGTAAGTTGATTTTATGGCCTGTTTAATTGCAGCCTTGGAGATAGTCACCTTGTCAAGTTCACAAGTTTATTACTTTGGTAATGGCATCAGACTGCTGCAGGTAATTATCTCTTTGTCTCCCTCCTTTGCTCTCTCTTCTCTCCCTCTCTAAGCTGAGACATAACCAGCTCAGGAGGCTAGGTTACCCTTTTGGATAGTTACCAGAGTGTACATGATTGGTGTATTGAGTTCAGGTCTGAGATTGAATGCACTGACCCTCATCAAATGCAAACACTTTAATGGTTTCCTAAGCATACACCATATTTCTCAAGGTGGACAGTGATGTACACGGCAGAAAAAGCTGTGCAAAGCACAAATAAGACCCTGGTAATGCTCAAAGGTGTTTTCATGTCACTTTTAATTTGTATGAAAATATCTGCATGAGATTTACTTTTTCTTTTTTTTCCAGGGCCAATGCAAACAAAAAATTCCACATTGAAAATCTAGGATTCAGACTGAAAATATAGTTTAAAGTTTCTGCACTATTTCTAGGTCACTAATCAAGTAAGGAGATTTGTGACGTTGATCATGTGACTCATTGAACAGATGGTTAGATTTTCTTTTTCCATTCCTGCTCTTTAGAAAATGGAAAACACGTTCATCAGAATTAACATTTGTAGAATTGATGCGTCTTGAGTGCTGCTGTCATCAAATTGAAAGGGGAACAAATTCTTCTATAATTCTTAAATTATCCATTTATAATTTTTTATGGATAATTTTTTTCAGTTTTTTTTTATAATTCTTCATTTACCTATTCATAATTTTTTATGTATATGTTTTGTTTGTTGTGATGTGGACAACTGTTCTAAAGTTTAGGGTCAATGTTTTTATTTGTTTATTTTATATATATATATATATATATATATATATATATATATATATATATATATATATATATATATATATATAAATAAATAAATAAATGCAGCCTTGGTAAACATAAGAGACATCTTTTAAAAACTCACAAGAAAATCCTACAGGCCCCAAACTTTTAAAATGTTGCAAAATATTTCGGTTTCATATAAACTTTCTATTCATTACAGAATTTAAAAAAAGTATCAGTTTCCTCAAAAATCTATTTTAAAAGTATCAAAATAGATTTTCTTTTAAATTATAAAAGTATTTCACAATATTACTGTATTTTGTATCAAATGAATGCAGCCTTGATGACCATTTACTGTGAGACTTCTTTTAAAACCACCAAAAAGTCTTGCCAACCCCAATGCTTTGAATGGTAATATTAAAATCACAAATTAAAACAGTGTTGTTCTAAAAATCCTTTGCTCTGTGAATATTTTGCTGGGTTATTTTTGTTTCTGCTTGAGGTAGCAGCTCTTTAACACGGGTTTCCTCCGCATGTGTTAGTTTTTTAATTTGGTTTGATGGCAATGCCTCGGAGACATGAGATTTGTGTGTAGAGAGTGAAATAGAGATGGGGGAGGGGAGCGAGAAAGAGAGCAGCCACATTATCCATAATCCAGTCACAGCTGTCTGCGGTTTGGCGACACCGCTACAGCAGGTCCCTGCTAATAGCTCTATATTTCATAGTGGAAAACGCCATGCCACAACCCACTTGATGTATGACAATGTCTTCGTTTCACCCACAACCTCCCCACTATTCCTACCCTCTTCTCATGCACTTTACTGTCCTCTCCCTCAAACTCACGTTCTCTCTCTCTCTCTCTCGTCTTTGTCTTGCTCTGCAGTTTGATAAAGCATATGCCTACAGCGTCCGCCACATGTTTGGGAAGGAAGGCAAGCGCACTGACTACACCCCCTACAGTTGCATGAAGGTGATTTTGTCAAACCCACCCAGCCAAGGCGACTACCATGGTGAGTCATACTGAGCCAGACTGTTGGTTTTAAATGCGATCGGTTCCCCAGAGGCCCGTCTTTAGTTCTGTAACGAAGTGAATTAAAAGACTGCACACTACGCAGGTGGTCTGAACAAAAAATAAATACAAAAATTCAAGTCCATGCAGCCTAATTGATAACACCTGCTATTCGCAATGCACATAATGGACAAAATGCATCTGAAAGTGAGCATTACAGTGCACTGCTCTCTATGAAGGCCAGAAAGCCTTAAGTTGTATAGACTAAAGGGTGGAGGGCATTACTTTGTTACATGCTTCAATACACCTCCACAAAGGTATACAGGTGCTGGTCATATAATTAGAATATCCACAAAAAGTTGATTTATTTCATTAATTCCATTCAAAAAGTGAAAATTGTATATTATATTCATTCATTACACACTGACTGATATATTTCAAATGTTTATTTCTTTTAATTTTTATGTTTATAACCGACAACTAAGAAAAATCCCAAATTCAGTATCTCTATATCTAGACAATTAGAATATTGTGAAAAGGTTCAATATTGAAGACACCTAGTGCCACACTCTAATCAGCTAATTAACTCAAAACACCTGCAAAGCCTTTAAATGGTCTCTCAGTCTAGTTCTGTATGCTACACAATGATTGGGAAGGAGGCTAGCTGTTCAGAGAGCTCTGTGTCCAATCACATTAATAGAGAGGCTAAGGGAAGGAAAAGATGTGGTAGAAAAAAAGTGTACAAGCAATAGGGATAACCGCACCCTGGAGAGGTTTGTGAAACAAAATCCATTCAAAAATGTGGGGGAGATTCACAAAGAGTGTACTCCAGCTGGAGTCAGTGCTTCAAGAACCACTACGCACAGACGTATCCAAGACATGGGTTTCAGCTGTCGCATTCCTTGTGTCAAGCCAGACAGCTTGAACAACGGACAGCACCAGAAGCGTCTCGCTTCTAAAAGGACTGGAATGCTGTTGAGTGGTCCAAAGTTATGTTCACTGATGAAAGTAAATTTTGCATTTCCTATGGAAATCAGGGTCCCAGAGTCTGGAGGAAGAGAGGAGAGGCACACAAACCACGTTGCTTGAAGTCCAGTGTAAAGTTTCCACAGTCAGTGATGGTTTGCGGTGCCATGTCATCTGCTGGTGTTGGTCCCCACAGTGTTTTCTGAGGTCCAAGGTCAACACAGCTGTATACCAGAAAGTTTTAGAGCACTTCATGCTTTCTGCTGCTGACCAACTTTATGGAGATGCAGATTTCATTTTCCAACAGGACTTGGCACCTGCACACAGTGCCAAAGCTTCCAGTACCTGGTTTAAGGGCAATGGTATTCCTGTTCTTAATTGGCCAGCAAACTTGCCTGCACAACACAGCACAAAGCAGCACAACGGTTTCAACATTGATAATAGTGAGAAATGTTTCTTGGGCAGCAAATCAGCATGTAAAAATGTTTCCTGAAGGATTGTGGAATACAAGAGACCGGAGTAATGCTGCTAAAAAATCAGCTTTGCATCACAATAATATTACATTTTAAAATATATTCAAATAGAAAACCATTATTTTGAATTGTGATAATATCTCACAATATTACTGATTTTGCTCAAATAAACTTAATGAGTGTACTTTCAAAATCACAAAAACTTTACAGATGCCAAACTTTTGAATGGTTGCCTTTGCCTTCCTACATGTAATTATGCAGCCATTCCCTGCTGAAGGTCTTTGGATGCATGAATTCTATTGAGAGTTTTGAAATCCCTAAAAAGATCTTAAATGACCTTTTTTCAAAAATAATTGCTAGTACCCTCTACCCAGGATCCCATGATCATAACTGCTAATTTACTTCCTTGAAGTGGCCTTCATAAAGTATGTACCCTTCACTAACAGCCTTGTGGAAGAGCACTTAGATTTAATTGCTCACTTTTGCTTGGAAACACGATCCCACAAGTAGTACCCCTTTCCTACAGTAGCTTTCAAGGCAAAAAAATAAAAAAATAAACACATGGGTCATGTTCCAACTGTCCTGTAGGACATATTTTCAGACACTGGTTTGAACTGATGCTTGTAAACCCATTTTCTCCTTCTCTTCGTCTTCTTCACAGGGTGTCCATTCCGCCACAGTGACCCTGAGCTGTTGAAACAGAAGCTGCAGAACTATAAAGTCTCCCCTAGTGGGATCAATCAGGTTTGTCTGACAACTAGCACACACTTGACCAGGATCGGCACTATGTGTGTAAAGGGTTTTTTAAAACTTAACTTGGCATCCATTAAAATGATTTGCACAAATTCCTCTCCATGACCACAGACCAAACAAAATCTACCAAATAATCAGTAGAAAGGACATTAGTTCAACCGTTAAAATGATGCGACTATATAGGAATCATGCAAAAGTGGTGTGATTCATTTTTAACAAGGCATCCCTGAAAGCCCCATCCTGCACTACTTTTGGAATATTAATGAATCTGCTGTACTTCTGGAATATTAATGACAAAAAGAAATAATGCTCAGGATTCTCCAGTGTAATGACAGCTTCAGCTCTCTGTTGATTACTTTGACCTTTGCTGTATCTAGTGATTTGATGTGTTCTTCAAAGTACTCTTAAAAGTCATTTCAGCTGATTTTATTTCTCACACATTAAAGCAGCTGCAACTGGCCAGGGCAGTGAAAGGAGATGGACCAGCCTTGCTGTAATGTTCTCCTGGAGTTAGAATCCTTTGATGCTAATGCAATTAACGGGCTGGTTTTAATAAGGCCATTAAGTTCAGCATTAAAAAGCTCCTAAAAGAATATATTTATAAAGCCAAATCTTGCATACTATCTCTTGTTTTACAGTCAAGACCTCTAGCTGATATGAGTGAAGCTGACTGTCAAAAATATATATATTTTTTTTTTTATATTACATATTTACATTTTTATATAATAATTTTTATTTTATAGTTTATATAATAGTAAATTTTACACATAATGTTTAAAATGTACATGTAATGTTGAAATAATACTTTTGAACTTTTGTTTGAAGTGCATGAAAAATCATTCTCAGCTATTTGAGAAACGTTAGTTTGTTCTCACTGTAAGGTGTGCAAATTTTTTTTTTTCTCTCACATGCCTCGTCCACTACCACCCATCGTGCGTTCGAGGGAAATGGCTGATGGCTGCCTAATGCAGTCCGACATGCCAGCCCAAGGGTAGCACATTTCCAATCCAATTAAATTCATAATTTCATTGGAGACCCCAAGCAGTGTCCTTACACACTCTTAGTGTTGAGAGTCTTAGACCTGTGGGCGTGTGAAGCAACAGCTTGATGTTCACCCCAGGAGCTCTCGCAGCACGTGGCCCTCTCACCAGCCCAGTGCTCTGGATAATTAAAAACCTCAGAAAATGTGAAAAGCCAGGGTAGTAGGGTGATTAAAATGCAGAACGTCAACCTTCTCAGTCAACCTGTCTATTGACAAAGTGACATTACAGTCAAAAGGGCGAGACCCCAGTCTGGAAAGAGAACTGCTGTAGAAAACTGAGCTCACCTCTCTCTCACTCGCACTTAGAGTCCGTCACAGCGTGACTCTTACCTTAGGAAGTGCAGATTAAAGAATTGCATGCTTGGTTCACAGTTCGAACAGTGGAAGAAGAAGCGAGAACATGTAGAGTCACATGTAGCATGCATGTTATGGATTTAATCCCAGCGTTTTTCACGCCACTTAAACAACTTATACTTTACTTAATACTTTAGCATCCCCTGAAATTATAGTCTTATGTTGCGCCTGTTTGTTAGCTATCAAGCTTATCAAGCTATTAAGCCACAGATATAATAAAGTCAATTTGTGCCCAGTGTTGCTTTTTTTTTGTGACAATTTAGCTTTTTTACAAGAATGCCATTTTCTGGTTGTGATCATTTCTTGACACTGTGATTCAAGTTTCTGATCTTAACGGATTTTAAAGTATCAATAGTTTGTAAGTGGCAAACACTTTATGTGAATGAACCTATTCAATGCTCAGTTCAGTGACTTATTCACTCATGTTCAAGGTTCATGGATGTCCTGCAGGATTTTCTACATTGAAGTGTTTGATTTAAGTATGCATTTAAATATTGCCGTTTAGTACTATATAAACTAAATTAATGCAAACTTTTGTAAAAATATCCATTTGGAAAACATCCCTCAAATCACTTTTCCAAAATCTTAAGAATTGTAATTTATTCAACTTTTTTTTCATTCATGTTTCTTGTGATTTGAAAAATATCAGATTTAAAAAAAAATAACACAATTGTGTGAAAATATACTAAATATATTTTTGAATAATCCAACCTAACAATTACATTTTTAAATATACTTTTATATTACAAATTACAATAAAAAAATCTAATACTTAACCTTTGACTATAGCCATTGAACATTACAGTATAAAGTATAAAGAGCTATCAATTTAAACATTTATTAGACTTCGAATTTAAGTGAACTTAAAGCAATCTACACACAAGCTCATTATAATGAGTCCTGTGTCCTTCAAGTAGGAAATTAAAATGTAAGTTTTCAACACTAAATTCAAAATAATAGATGAATCCTTAAAGCTACTAAAGTTATTGATTTCCTCTTTTTTTCTTTTGTTCTTTGATTAAAAGATATCACAGCAGCTGGGTTATTAGGTTTTGGATGCTGTTACTCTAAGAGCTGCCACTTCTGAACATGACACGGATCTGACATGCATGCTCATATTTTAATTTCTCGCTTTAATATGAAATGATACAGGCTACAGCTTGTGCCGCCATATTTGTGCGTGCAATTGAAGAGCATGTACTATGAGCACGGTATAAAGGTTGACAGAACAAGACATTTTTTTCTACCTATGTATGGCCTGACAACATCTCATCTGATCGCAGTTCACTGTTGTTCTACTTGAGCTTCTCGTCACCTAAACCATTTCCGCACTCGTTTGACTAGTGCCTGGCACTGGAAGTGGAGTGCGTGTCTAAAATATGTTCTGTTTGTGCTCATAAAGATGTACTGCATCTGAACAAATGCAATTCTGGTCAAGAAAAAGAGACAGAATCAGAAGTTATGAGTGGGGTGGCTAACGCTAGCTCCGCTCTGCGATAATTGATTAGATAACCGGCTTCCTGACGAGATGTGCGTTAATCATCAGCGATATATATCGTGCACCCCTAATATATGAATATATACATATTTCAGCCAATTACAGTGAGTAGTTAAATAGGCAAAAGGTATAAGTATAAAAGTAAGTGCAGTGTTAATGTGTAATGCATGTTATTAGCTGTTTTTGGCTATGTTACTGCAGGCAGTATGTTACACCAGTGATATTTATCTTGTTTTTCACAGCATACATTGAATCCCTAGTTGGTTTCTTTCTGTATATTTTACCATTTCTTCCCAGTAGCATTTGTCTCTGGAGCTTTGAGTTAGGTGTTGGATGGTGTTGGCTTTCACCTTTAAGCCCATGTATTATGCATTTCAGCTCTTGCTGATGCTAGCTGAGGTGGAATGCCATACTTTACCAGAGGGAATACATAGTGTTAAAAGCATCACCTGAGGGGAGGTCTGAGCAAAAAAGAAAAGGAAACAGAAGTAGAATGTGTAACCACTTCTCCTTCTCCCTTTGATGGCATTTTGCTGCTGTCTCTCACCTGAAACCTCATAAACGTGTGCTGTGTCAGCGAATGTAGCACAATGCATTGTTAACTATGTTATTCATCTTTATTGCTCATCAAAGACTGCTTAGATATTGATTTGACATTCTGGGCCCTTTGCACCTGCCATTAACATGCGCTGTCAGCAATCTGCTTGTAGTTGGATGTCACATGACCACATTTCCTTTCTTTTTTTTATTGTTATTGTGTTTGGATTTACAGGTGGTCAGGGATGGTTTCTGACCATGTTCTTCCGTGAAACATAAATACTAATGTATTTGTGTTATCTAACTACACAAGTCATGCAATACAGACACTTTGTACTAAACATAATCATTATCCGTCACTTTGATGGGCTTGGTTATAAATGTTCTGTCAGGCTCAATATTTATCTTGTTGTAATGGTTATTAATATACCATTGATATCACAAAAAGCAAGTGTTGTGTTGTAACTTATTCTTTTTTTCTGCCAGCATCCTTTACTGTGAGGAACCGTATACCTCATTTGTTTTATCTGTCAGAATGGCAAAAAGCATTTCAAGCTCTCTGTTGGTGTTTTTCAGGTTACACCAGCTCTGTAGTGTAATATGTAAGTGGTGTTTTCCATCTGGTCATGTTGGAGACATGAACGAAGGTGTAAATATTAAATAATTTATTAAAAGAACATCCAGTTACTTTTTGGATATGAAGTGCATGTTAATGGAAAGTTTAAGGTAGATTTGACACCTGATTCTTTTTGCCAAAAAGTGTTGTTTTTCTCGTAATATTTGGTCTTTAATATTTTACACAGATACCTTTTTAGAGCATATATGTAAACGTATTTTAAATGATTAAGACCACTCTATTACTCTGACTCATTATCACTCTCACTGTTTTCCTATTCCTCTCTCGCTCCAAACCGCTCAACCCTTTCATCTCTCTCTCTTTTTTTTCCACAGATTCTGGAGCTGGTCAAGGGAATGCACTATCAGCTGGCCTGCCAGAAGTACTTTGAGCTGACACACAATGTGAGGATACTTTTCATTTTGGCCTGCTGTAATTGGGCCTGCTTTTGTCAGCTCAGGGACAGTCCTGCAGAGTCTGCACAGAGCCTGACCATTGTGGTCACATCTGCCATTAGCTTCAAATTCAATAGAATCTGAATTTGTAAAGTTTGTATAGCAATTTAAAATTCATTAACCCACTGACACATGGTGTCTGCTACAAGGACAGATAGGTTTTAACCATTTATTAGCAACATGGGTGATTAAATTTGGTTCTTAGCCATAATTCTGTATGACTGTCCTCTTTGGCTCCATCCCAAATGGCGCACTTGATGTGGATTTTGTAGACTTAAGGTGACCGTTGCTTGTGTCAGTGAAGTCCATGGACCCGTAGGGTGTCGCGGTTGACATTTGAGGTCTTAGGGTGTTATTTAGGACAGGGCCTTAATGTCATAGTGTTGTTTTATTTATAACATCAATTCAGCATGGTTGATGGAAATGGTAATACATCAAGTACTATATCTTTGGAATATCTCAATTTTATAGCAATGGACAGATGTGTAATTCTTTCAGTTACAGATTTGGAATAATTTTTGTTTTTTTTAACTACATTTATTTTATTTTTTTTCTGATTTAATAAATCATGCATCAAAGCGATAAGCCTTCAATACGTTTACAACTTTTATCATCTAAAGCTTTCTGGTGAAGACTAGATCAACATTGTCTATTCAAGGTCATTAATATTTTCAAAGCGTGTTTAAGTCTAATATTGTAGTTATTTTCAGGGCAAGTGAGCACAAACTCTTATTAAATGATAAATGTGCTGAACCTTAACTTTTTCTATTTGGATTGCCCTTTGTGATTTTGCGGGTTTCAGTTTGCTTTCTTTTGACAGGAGCATAGTAGCGGCGGATTTCTGTGTCAGAACTGGTTGAGAAATCAAATGATTATAGCTCTATAAAAATCATTATCTAATGGATTTCATCTGATTCCTTCTTCGTATTTTTATATTACGAATGGGGTGGATATGACTCTGGCAGCAACTTTTCTGCAATATTTTTATTTTTTTTTCCTCTCTAGAGGAGAGAAATATTTCAGAGCAGTGTCAGTCAAGATTACTGGTGTGACACCTGTGCCCTGTCCCTCTGCTAAAAACGCAGCCCAGCTGACAGGTTGAGAATGAAAATGTGCACACACCAACGCCAAGCAAACGCACGCTATCTGCTAGGTGACAGGTTAATATGAAGAGGGGGAAAAGACGGTCTTGGATATGAAAGAGATTGGTAAACCTTTCAGATGTTTGTCAGCAGTGCTAGATGGATTTTAAACAGGGAGGCTTTAGTAACAAGTAACTCATGAGATTTATTTCAGAATTTACCAGAAACCTGTAAATCAGAACTACTTATAATAGTTTTAAGAGATATTTGAGTTAGAAGAGTTTTTTATTATTATTAGTTGACTTTGAGAATTCATAGGAAAGTTATAGTAAAATAATTCATAGTAGATTATTAGTTTTTAATTGATATAATTTTTTTTTGTACTTAAGTAGTTGTTAATTTAATTTAGTTTTCCGTAGTTTTCAATAGCATTGTTAGCTTATTAATATTTAATGTATTTTTTTGTGTGTGTGTGTGCATGTTTCAGCTCTTTTGGTTTTAGTATATTAGGTATACTAAAGTAAAAAAAAAAAGTTTAATGATGTTACATTATTATCACAGTCTAGTATTATTGACATATAGTGGATTTGAAGTAAAGTAATAATTGTGAAATATTTGTACAATTTAACATAAGCATTTATTTGAAATGGACGTCTTTTGTAACCATATAAATGTCTATACACACTAATTGATTTAATACATCCTTAATAAAAAATAAATCAATAAAATAGTGTTGACCTCAAATGTTTGACCAATAGTAAACTGCACATGAAAAGTTGTTTTAGTTTAGTTTTCCTCAGTTGTATATCATTTTAGCTTATTATTATTTTAGTCTGTGTAAATGGTTTTGGTTTTCATTACCACTGCATAGTAAAATCCCACACACATCTCTGTAAACACTTCAGATCATACATGCTGCTGTTCTTGCTGTTGTTAATGCTCTAGCTCAATGACGAGATAAGTAAATCAACGAGCGTGTGTATAAATTTCTAATCTCTTGCACGTCTAGATTTATTCCTTCAATAAGAAAGGTTTATAACAGTGTTTGTGTCTGTGCCACCCCTCTTTTAATGCTGTAATGCACTCAAAGTGTCATTGATAGGATATAATGTCTTTTAATGGCTCCCGGTGAAACGCCAGCGCCTTTGCAGTCCAAGGGCATCATTTAGCTCGTGGCCCCGGGGCGCTCGGGACTGGGGTCATTGCTGATGACTAATAGCCCCGAGCCAAACAGAGCGAACGGCTTATGATGCGGGAAAATGAATAAGACAGTTTCCCTGATGAACAGCCTGCAATAACAGGATTTGAAAGATAAACTGCCCCCGCCCTCCTACCAAGCCCAATGAAAATCACATCTCTGAAATTCATGACTCATATTTTAGGCTAGGTGAATGAAGAAACCCCTGACGTTAACAGGCACAATAAAACATTCTTGTTGGAGCATCGATGGATCCGCACCACCTCGCCTTCCCTCCATCTAATGCGGGATAGAGCAACCATCTTGGCCGCAAAAACTTGCTTGTTGGATTCGAGCGTAGGAGACTTTAATCACTGCCATATGCGCCCTCTGCTTTCACATCCGCGACACATAACAAATACACTGGCAGCGTTTATTTAAAGGTCAAAATGTAATACTTCTCTGATGAAATATTTACACCACCACAATAAATCAAACAATAGAGCGAATAATGAAATGAGGAGGGGAGCTGAGAGAGGCGGACCTCGAAAGGAGGAGAGCTTGTTGCGCATCCGCCGGATTGATCCGTCTCTAGGCCTCGGCTGGGATTGTTTCATGTTTATGCATATTTCATTTGGCGCAGAGTTGCCGGGCGAGGGTAGTCCACTGTAATGTGTTAACTCTGAGATGAATCCGTGTAATGGATCTTTCTGTCCACAGTTTAACTACCGCAGGGACCCCGTGTACTCGATTCAGGGAGACATTTTTGAAAGTTTGATTCATGAGGAGTATCAGGGGCGTGCTGTGATTGAAGCATAATTAAACAGCCATATCCTCTGCACTTAGAAACAAATGGATTGCGCAGCGTTCTGAATGCGATGCAGCTTTCAGGAATCCATCAGCGAGAGGCTCAGCCGTAGACGAGGCTGAAAGAAAGGAAAGATTGCATAGAAGCTACCAGCCTAAAAACCCCTGTGTAGCCTGGTTCAGTGCAGTTATTAAAATGTGCTTTAATTAATACAAGCACACTTTTTCAAATGTAAGTATAGTCATTTGCTTACTGAACTTGTTTTTTTGTTTTAGGTTGAGGATGCTGGGTTTTCTCTCAATCATCCTAACCAGTACTTCACTGAGAGTCAGAAGCTTCTCAGTGGAGGCCGGGACATCAAGAAAGAAGTCGATACGTCACAAAGAAGCCAAGAAAATCCTGCCAGCGTGACCCGTCCGTCTCAGGCAAACTCCAAACAGGCCCAAGAGGAGATGGGGGATTTAGACTCCTTCTTCCAGGATGAATGAGTTTGTAGAAGTTAAATCAAATTTGAAATGAATAGTCCATATAGGGCCCTTAACTGGGTTTACTGTATTTGACACTGTGTTTTCAATACGGAAAAGATTTGATCTGGCTGTTTTTTTTTTCCTTTTAGTGACTAGATCTTTTTCAAATAACCTGGTTTTTAAAAAAATGTATACAATAAAAATAATTTTCACATTTCATAAAAGCTTGTTCCATTTTTACTAAACTTATTAAGTAATAATCTTTGTAATGATCATGTTTAAACTCTTTGGTTTCCTGTGGTACACACTACCTTTCAAAAGTTTAGGGGTCAGTAAAAAATATTAAAAAAATTAATAAACTAATACCTTCATCAAGGATGCATCAAAGGGATAGTTCATCCAAAAATGAAAATTCTGTCATTAATTACTCACCCTCATGTCGTTTCAAATCTGTAAGACCTTTGTTCATCTTCAGAACACAAATTAAATATCTTTTTGGATGAAATCCAAGAGCTTTCTGACCCTGCATAGACAGCAATGCAAATACCACGTTAAAGGCTCAGAAGCATAGTAAAGACACTTTGTTAAAATGGTCCATGTGACATCAGAGGTTCAACCGTAATTTTCTGAAGCTACGAGAATACAGTTTGTGTGAACATTTTTGTATACATCAGAACACCGGCTCCTGCATCAGCAGCATCACACGCATGCGTCATGGTACTCTTGTGAATGCACAGGGAAGACTGACACGGAAGAGTTGTTGAATA
This sequence comes from Carassius auratus, assembly GCF_003368295.1. Taxonomy (NCBI): domain Eukaryota; kingdom Metazoa; phylum Chordata; class Actinopteri; order Cypriniformes; family Cyprinidae; genus Carassius; species Carassius auratus. Next base: position 10,511,731 of record NC_039280.1, read on the forward strand.
AAGTCATTGTTTTTATTTTCTTTGAGCACAAAAAGTCTTCTAGTAGCTTTCTGGGCCTTGAATATGGTACTTTCCTTGCTGTCTATGGAGGGTCAGAAGATCTTAAATTGTGTTCCAAAGATGAACGAATCTCTTGTAAGTTTGGAATGACATGCGAGTGAGTAATTATTTTACTTTTATTTGACTTTTTTTTTATTTTGACCCTTTAAATTTATCAAAAGTAAACAAATGTATACTGTTACAAAAGACTTCTATTTCAAAGACATGCTGTTCTTTCTATTCATAACAAATCCTGGAACAAAAATGTATCACGGATTACAAAAAAACAAAAACAAAAAAGTCACAAATGTAAACTTTTATCCAAAGTGAATTTTGGTATCCAAGCTATAAACTTTCCATTACCAGAGAATCAAACCCATGTCCTCGGTGGTGTTCGTGCCATGCTGTACCAAATTGATCTAGATTGACAAAAGTATACAGGTGGCTGTGAGGATACTGCTGCATTTGATCGTCACTGTGAAAATAAAAACAATACAGCAGGCGGTTAAGATGAGGTGGGCGACATTTAGATGCCAAAAACAGTGAATTTTTCAGCCCGAACCAGCTGCACTTTTCTCATTTAAATGACAAATCTGAAAGTAAAATGGATTATTTTGAAAATGAAAAAAACCTTGATTCCTCTTGCTCATCTTGCTGGAGGAAGAAGTAAAGCGGAGTCTCATTCTATTACAGCCTCAAGGACATGAAGGATGTTGATTTTGGCCTCACAGGAGGTGCTTTCCATTCAAGCTATCTGTAAACCCTTCATCCTCACTTCTGACTCTTAAACATAATTGCGCTTGAAATGAACATTTATTTTGAATGTCAAGCATCATTAAGTGGAGCAGCATTTGTTCTTTGTATGTCACAAATGTTATTTTTAAGTGTCTGTTGTAGCGGCACCGTTTCTATGCAGTGTCACATTGTTTTCTTCTGAAAACGTCCTTGAACAATGAAATATTCCCCTCTTCATGATCAAAATCCTCCTCCTAGGATTGCCTTACTTCTCGCTCCCTCCGTAATGGTTTAGTTCTTGCCTTCTCTTTCTTACTCTGTACCCTGGACAAGCCAACATGCTAAATTTAGAGGCAATTAGAGGCACCCTGGAGTTAGACCTGCATTGTGAATGCAAATGCGTCCCCTTGGTAGGGCAAAGACAAGTAATAGTACCATTAAGGGACAAATTTAATGAATGCGCTTACCTTTGAGTGTGCATATGGTTTCAGCACAATTGTTATTCTCCAAATGTGTGCACACTTTTTTGTTTTTCTGGGTTGTTTTATATTAATCACTATAACGTCCCTTGGTTAGGTGAAACCAAAAATCTGCTGTGGTGTGACATCTTTATCCCTATTCACTTTGGATTGCAGGCGAAACAAAAACACAAACATTGTTGCTCCATTCATATTGTTGTCTTAAACAACCATAATGATGTTGAATGGAGGAAGCAAAAGAAATTGCATTTCAATGGTTGGTGACAGAGTGACTGGATATGAGGTTCATTTTATATGAACTCTGACATAATGTTGGGGCGATGAAGCATGTTGTGACAGTGGAGCCGCACTGCTGGTTGTGCCTCAATCTTGCACCACGTCACTAACGGAATTAAATTAGCTTTGGAGTTTAAAAATGGAGCTTGACAGACAAGGGATTAGTGCAAAATAATATGCATCTGGATATAAGCAGTGCACAGCTGGGGAATTGACAGTAAGAGACCTTCAGTTTTAAATTTGGTAGAGCTAGACTGCATTTGACAAAGCCCTCCATCCTTAGACTGGTTCCCTGGTGCTGCTTTTAGATTTGACACACGAGCATGCAGTCGTTTAGAAATATTAAAGCAAGTTTGGACTAAATTCAAAATTTTTTAATTGATTTCCTGTTCATTTATGTCTTGGAATTTGAATCAGCCACAGGATGCTGAATTCAACACACACATAACAGAAGATTATAATTAGTTCAACATAAAACATTAAATCTTTATAACATTAATCAATTACTCTCTCTTTTGACCATATGTAATATACTATTGTTGAAATGCATTCCTTTACTTTTGAATATTAGTGTAAAATTTAAATTCAACCCTGTATTATGGCACATATAGTCTGCACATATTCTTCATGCTTCGACCGCTGTGGGAGGCAGGGTAGTTTAAGAAAGTGCGTTCAGTGGAGGAAGAGAGAGTCTAATGTATTCAATGACGTGCTCATCCGTGTTTAAAAGCAATTGATGCATTTTACCTGTGTGAATATAGGCATCATTTCTGCCCATTTGTCTTGGGGAAGTGAGATAAATGGGTTTTTGTCCGTTTATGTGTGTTTACTATAATGTAGTGTATAAAAATAAACTTAAATTCAATGCCTTTTTTTTTTTTAGGTGCTTATTTAAATAAGTTGTCATTAATTTGGGTGCATTAGTAATGAGACTTGCCTTATTTGATAGGAAACTTTTTAAATGGAGCCCTGCCCTGGTGGTTTATATAAAACATGACCTTGATGAGTTGAAGGGTGCAGAGCGTGTGGTCCTCCTTTGTGGGCACCAAGAGGTCTCATGCCACTGGATGGTAATTAGTTCCATTTGTCAGTCTTTGATGAGGTTAATATCGGAGAATGGCCAGCCTGAGACAGGGACAGATGCAGTTGGCTGCATGGGGTAACAGAAGTACTTACCGTAGCTTTACACTTTTGAAACATAAGCTATACCAAATCTATAGAATTTTCAACAAATGTTTCTTTGGCTTTTATCTTAATAGATTTAAAGGGATAATTCAGCTTTTTGTCATTAACTGACCCTCGTGTCATTCTAAACCTGTATGACTTTTTTTCCTGTGAAGTTTAATTCTGTAAATGATGACAGATTCTTAATTTTTTTTGGTGAACTGTTCCTTTATTAGAATTTTAATATCTAAAGACATGGCAGTTCTTACAGATAATTTTATTTTGTGTTTTTAAAACCAATTAGACAGAGATTACATCTTAATTTCTAAATAAATTCACTGCTTAGGAAAATTTATCTCCGTTTACATACAAAACTTGTTATAGACAAACAAGTTCAGGTATCTTAAGGAAAAAGATCTTGGTAAGGCACAGTGCTGATTGTCTTGTTCAAAACACTCAAAATGAATAAAATTAATTATCTTGAACATGATATAATTTCCTTGGGTACTTAAAGGGTTAGTTCATTGAAAAATCAAAATTATGTCATTAATAACTCACCCTCATGTTGTTCCAAACCCGTGAGACCTCCGTTTATCTTCGGAACACAGTTTAAGATATTTTAGATTTAGTTCGAGAGCTCTCAGTCCCATTGAAACTGTGTGAACGGTATACTGTCCATGTCCATAAAGGTAAGAAAACCATCATCAAAGTAGTCCATGTGACATCAGAGGGTCAGTTAGAATTTTTTAAAGAATTGAAAATACATTTTGGTCCAAATATAGCAAAAACTACAACTTTATTCAGCATTGTCTTCTCTTCCGTGTCTGTTGTGTTGTGAGTTCAAAACAAAGCAGTCTCTGATATCCGGTTCGCGAACGAATCCCTCGATGTAACCGAATCTTTTTGAACCAGTTCACCAAATCGAACTGAATCGTTTAAAATCGGTCGCATCTCCAATAAGCATTAATCAACAAATGACTTGAGCTGTTAATTTTTTTAATGTGGCTGACACTCCCTCTGAGTTCAAACAAACCAATATCCTGAAGTAATTCATATACTCAAACAGTACATTGACTGAACTGCTGTGAAGAGAGAACTCAAGATGAGCACCGAGCCAAGCCAGATAATGAACCAAAGACTGACTCATTCTCGAGTCAAGAACCATTTCTGTCAGACACATCCGATTCGAGAACCGAGGAGCTGATGATACTGCACATGTGTGATTCAGCGTGAAGCAGACCGACACACAGAGCTTCTGAACCGAACTGATTCTTTTGATGATTGATTCTGAACTGATTCTGTGCTAATGTTATGAGCACGGGTAAAGGCTTGAATCAAGGGCATTCATCGCAAATGACGCCATTACATCGAGTGCAAAAGAACCGGTGAACTGTTTTCTTCAACCGGCTTATTGAATCTAACTGTCCAAAAGAACTACTTCACAGCAGATCAGTCAGTGTACTGTTTGAGTAAATGAATTACCGGATATCACAGACTACTGTGTTTTGAAATCTCACAACAGACACGGAAGAGAAGACAATGCTGAATAAAGTCGTAGTTTTTGCTATTTTTGGACCAAAATGTATTTTCGATGCTTCAAATAATTCTAACTGACCCTCTGATGTCACATGGACTACTTTGATGATGTTTTTCTTACCTTTCTGGACATGAACAGTATACCGTATACACAGTTTCAATGGAGGGACTGAGAGCTCTCAGACTAAATCTAAAATATCTTAAACTGTGTTCTGAAGATAAACGGAGGTCTTACGGGTTTAGAACAACATGAGGGTGAGTTATTAATTACATAATTTAGATTTTTCAATGAACTAACCCTTTAAGTTATACTGACATGACTTTGGGGGTACATCCAACAAAAAGGTCTGTTTCTGTTCAACCCACGGGGGTTTTCTGAAGTTTAGAATTATTTAAATATCAATTTAGATTAAGTGGGGTCTCATGTTGTGTTATATCATTTGAAATGTTTTTTGTTTTTCTGAAAACAACTTTTTTTTTTTCTCCAGCTCAAAAACATTAATGAATAAGACTTCTGTCTGTCTGTCTGTCCAACTGTGGCTGCGTCATTTAAAATATTATTTTGCATTCTCTCATTTGGACAAAATCCTCTATGGTTTTCTAAGCTCTGTCAGCAGCAGCCTCCCTTATCTTGATGTGTAGGGCTCTTTGTGGTAGCTTTTATCGACTGCAAGTGTAATTTCTCCACCTCTAATCTTGCCGAAAGTAAGCTTGAAATGTCATAGATAAGCACTTTTTGGAACTTGTTTGTGGCCTAGAGGGAGCAATTTGGTATTCTCAAGCATTCCACCTTGGCGTAAGCAGTGTAAGAGATGAAGTATAAAGACCGGCATTCGTACAGAAGCGTTTTTGATTCGCTGTGCTTTAGCCGTGCTCAAATATAGGACATTCGAAAAGGGTACAGCAGTTTATCATGTAAGTTTTTGTGTTTTTGTCTTTCGAAAGAACCTGTCCTAGATCTATGAATAATAAATACGGTTGTGTAAACATTTCCAGATTGGAATGGGCTGGGAGATATTTGGCCCTGTTTTCCTTATCTACAGTTTCTCGGTATGGAGGAGAAGAAAAAAAAATAGAACAAACAAAGAAATTCCAATGACAGATTCAGGCCCGTTTTTTCTCCCAATTACACTGGTGTATTTTCACAGCTAAATTGCTTTTACTGGTGCATGAAATTTATAGACGAATCCAGCCTTGTCGGAACTGAAGCCAAAAATATCCAAATAGTCTCTATATTGTATTAGATTTAGGGGAAAAAAATCTATTACACTGATTTGAAATATCCTGCAGCTACATCTACACTCCACCTTGTACCTAATCTGTCTGGACATTGACTAATTAGCACGGGCCTCCGGTGCATTTGCCAGTCTGGAATAAATCGTACGCATCCCGCTGATGTTCCTTCTCTTCCTGTGTTCCCCTGTAAATTTATTCACCTTTTCTCTGCTCAGAAACCGTGCATAACAATAAGTGTGCTGTGAGTTGGATCTACTAATCTTTAGTTCTTTGACAGTTTGTCTCAATGTATGTGGGAGCTGGGAAGAGAAGTGTGCTCGTGCGTGCATGTGTGTGTGTGTGTGTGTGGCAGGCAGCAGAGTGGAAGAGTATTTGATCATGTCTTTGACAATGCCTGTGACAGTGACAGCCTGCACTGCTGGTGGAAAAGCCAGTCCTGACTAGAGCCTCTGCCAGCAGTTGTGTTTGCTGGCGATGGGGGTGGTGGGTTAGACGTGTTGCTCTGATCTGCACAGCACATGGATGATGAGCCTGAGACTTTGGAACAAGCCTAAATGTGTTGTAGCCCTTTCCTAAGCCACACAGAAGCCTTACCCTCCACTGAGGCTGGGCATTAAAGAGCTGAAGGTTACATCTGAACCAATGTAGAGGCCTTGAGCAAGTTACAGCTACTGCAAGTACTTCAGTCCAATACAGTGGAACCAGGAAATGATTATGCTTCAGTCTAGATGGCTATTTTTATTAGAGCAGAACTAGATTTCCTATTTTGCACATTATGAAATGTAAGTTGGTCAGTATCTCAAAATGAACAAACTCTTGTGCAATTCCTACTTACCAAAGAAACCAATTCATGGACATGAAATATTGATTTGAGTTAAAAAAAATTTTTACTGAGTTTGATTGGACGATTGATCTGACCAATCATAACACCAAATCTGAATTTTTTGTCTGACAAACAAACAAGATAGGATAGTAGATTAACGTTGGTGGACTGACATCTTTATGTGGTTGAAACAATACCTTCTGATGTTCATTCATATTTATTTCATGCTATAACTAGTAGCCTATAGTGGAAGAGATGATCGCTTTACATGCCGCTTGAACTGAGCCTCTACAGCGATTTGTCACAACACATTATTTATTGTTTGAATTTCTAGAATTTAAAAGCTGAGACGGTTTCATACCAAAAGTAACCTGCTGTTTTGTTCTTCTTGCTCCACAACGTATTTTTCACTGAGTGAGAACATGTGTGGAGTGAGAGCAGTATGGCTTGTCAGTCAGACATAGCAACAGTAACGAAGGGGGAGTGGGTCTTTGTGAAGTTTCGATTGTTTTTGTGATACATTTTTCTGTGTATCTTTAAGCTTCCACTAAGGGAAAAGAACCCCATTAAATTCAAACTTGGCTTTGCAAGAAGACACTGCAGTAGTGTTAAAGGTCCTCTTAAGTCATTTTCACTACAATTGATAACTGAGACATAAAATGTGGCATTTGTATGCAATGAGAGAGCGACACTGTGGTGTGATTCCAGAAACATGAAAGTAGTGCTGGTTAGTTGCCTGCATGAGAGGACTCTGACTCTGATTATCTGACCAACCCAATTGCATGAGAAAATGTAACTTTTTTACAAGATGTTAATATCTTACAAATTTATGCAATTGGTTTTGTAGAAAAAAAAACGAATTATATTATATTAATATATTATATCAATTAAGTAAACACTTTTATCTTCTCTTCAAATCAACCTACAATTGAGGACAGTAGAATATATTTATAATCATGAAGGTCTACCCTTCATGAAGACTTTCTTGCTTATTTTTTTGTTTTTCTAAAAATCACGTTTTCCTTCACCACACAGAAGTCTTTAGAGGCATCACAGAGCTGAAGGTTGCATCTGAACCGTCGTAGAGGCCTTGAGTTACAGCTACTGCGAGAAAGTAATACAATCTAGCATGTAATGGAAATTATGTTCCAGTCTAGCTGCTAATCTTTTCTTCTTTAAGTACTAGAGACTGACTAGATTTCTTATTTCTGCAGAATCTGCACATTATATGCTGATTTCTGCTTATTATATGACTACTTACCAAAGAAATGAATTTATGCACATTAAATATTGATTTGACTTGAAATTGTTTTATATTTTTACCTGTATAATCTTAAAACTTCCACTAAGAAAAAAAAAATAATTACATAATCTGATTTGCAACGAGATGAACACTGAACTACAGTAAAATTAAGTATATTACAGTAATTAACACTAGTCAACAGTAACTGTGTTTGTATACAACAAGAGTGACACTGCAGTGCGATACAAGAAACATGCAAGTAGTGCTGGTTTGTTGTCTGCATGAGTGGACTGATATATGGCATTGCCATAGTCAATAGTGAATATTATCTATTTAAAAACAAAACTATTGTCAATTTTGTGAGAAATTCGTACAGGTTGCTTCATGTTGAACATTTTAGATTTTTTGAAATAGACAGAGGAGGGTCCTCTCCTAAATCTAACCCTCTGTGGAGTGTAAAGAGACTGTACGAAAGCTTGCAAATTAGATTGTATGAATTCAGACAAATTCGCTAAATCTTAAAAATACTTAAAATTGCTGTGAGAGTGTCAACATCAAACAGTGAAGCAGGGTAAATTATTCCACAGAGCTGTGTAATGAAAAAGCAATATCAAAGTAAAAATGTAGCATTCTGAATCCAAACTTGCCAGCTACAGTACGTGACTACAATGGAGTAGTTTAAATTACATGCTCTTACAAAGTTGCATTATTACAAGCTTTTCTCTAATCGGTTTCCTCATGAAGAGCGATCAGTCCATGGCCTTCTCATTCTTTCAATAGCAGCAACATCATATTGTTGCCTTGAAAACAAATAAATGCCCAAAGAATACCCATTTACTTTGATTTACTGGATGAAGCGCATAATGAATTTTAATGCAGTGTTGTTTGATGTCATTATCCATGGATGCACATGCCGTTTCCATTACCATAGAGAAGCAGGTATTGTAATAAGCAGCTGCATACAGTGGCTAAAAACAGAAGTTAATCAACATTCTTGTGGAATAAAAACTCACATTGACCGACTACATGGAACTGAATGAAATGCAAGCATTAGCAGTTGTGTAATTTTAGGAGCTTTTTGGTCATTACTCATTCATCCGTGAGTACTGAGTTCTGTCTTATTGTATAAAGCTGTTGAGGTGGTGCTGTATGATGAAAACAGCATAAATGAAAGTCAAAGAGGAACAGTTGGTTCTCTACTTATCATATCAGCTTATTCCATTGGAAGTCTTAAAGAAACAAAGTATCGGATTGTGAAATCCATGCACAGAGATTAATGGGTTCCTTCAAGCAAAAAATGTGCAATTTTCCCATTTGAGAACTGGGGAAGTGATAACCTTCTATTTACAAGCATGTAGATTACAGAAGGTATTGTTCTGCTCAACCAAATCCAAACAGAAGGTAAATCAAAAGCCATTTATTCATTTCAAAGTCTCAGTCTTCCATGAAGGCAAGCTATTGTAGTGATTTCCTTCGGATTTCTAATGCTGAATAGCAGCCCAGAGGGGGTCATTTTTCATCAAGTCTATAATATGGACAAGGCTTTACTGTGGCTTCTGAAAATTTCTACTTTCGACTGCACATATTAGTTTAATTTAATGTTTGTAGTTTTAAAATTTCAATGACTGACTGTCTAGTCTTATACAAATTGAATGGTCCCCGTAGCTTGCATGACGTCTCAACTGACGACCCAAATTCATTTACATTTATTAGACTCCATGTAACGCATGGGAGATGGTCTACTAAATATAGTGCATTGAGATGCTCTTCATGAATTGAATTTGTCAGGCTAGAGATTTGGGACTTGATTCTCTTGCATGCCAATGAGCTCTCAAACATGCTAAGCAATTATTGTCCAAGTCCCTGTCCAAGAATGTCAACAAATGCGTGATTGTGTTTACCCATATTTAAACATTCCATTTAAAATGAATGCAGAGGTGTTGGCGAGAGGTTGTTTTGTGTTTCTCATAAAGCATGTCTCTCAAAACCACAGTGCCATAGCAATCCATACTCATTAATCACGCTAGCTCGTGCTAATGTGGCACCGTCCCACCGGATGGGCAGTTCAAACTCTCATGAGGGAGAAGAGCGCAAATTTACAGCCGCCCCAATTTATTAATTGTACAATGTCGTGACCTTTTCCCTTTTAAGCGCACTTCAGCTCAACGGACAAATGGCAGCCAAAACTTTCGCACTGCACAAACAGATTATGCGTCTCTATTTGGAGCCCAACTGTGTCAGAAAATTAGTTTTTGACCTTGTCATGTGTTTCTTTTTTAATCTAGGGCTGGACTGATAGATTATTGCACTCCCTGCCAAGAAAGGGGGTAGTGTGTTTGTTTAGAAGGGCGGAGATGCGTGCCAATAGCAAAGTTCACCATATCCCATGGCACTCCTTGTCTTTGAAAAATATTGCTGAAATTATAATGAATTATGGAATAAAGGAGGAGTAGATTTCACAAGGCCAAACTTCAAGATATGTGACCTCCATCAAATGAAGCACAACTGAATGATTCATATGAAACCAGCCATCCTTAGACACTTCTCCTTTTCCTCTTGTGATTTGAAGTGCATTGTTTACCTGTGTTTACCAAACATGCGCGTTTGGTTGTTTCTTCAGCTATGTTGAATAAGGGACATTGTTGTATACAGCTTTGTTATTATACAATAAAGGATTTTTATTTTTTTGTGGATTTTAGATTTTTTTTTAAATCTGTCTATAAAACTTCATTATTGGTTTTATTTGTTATTTTATTAGGTATTAGCTACTTTCCAAATAACTTTTATGTATAGATTTTGTTTTACCATAGAAAGCCAAATTCAGACTTTTAATCTCAAAAGAGACAGTAAAAAAAAATCAAAAATAATTATATTACATTATAATCTCAAAAACAATTGCGACCAAAATATTTTGAATTTGCCATTTACAAATTTTGCTAGACGTGAATATATATATATATATATATATATATATATATATATATAATTGTGCATTTCAGAAACTTAAAATGTTTGCTGTGAAAGTTGCTTTAGAAGTAGAGAGAGAAAAAAAAAGTTGTTTTTGTGCCAGTGTAAGGAAAATCCGCCCCTTCCATGCCCATTTCTGGATGTTGAACAATCAAGCAGAAATAATAAAAAGTAAAAAAGGATAGAAATAAAGAGGAGAGGGTAAAAGCAGACTCCACGAGAGAGCTGAATAAGCCACACAATCTGACGGGTTGAGAGTTCTATCTTGGAGAGAATGCATTGAATCTGCTGATTTTGTTTAATTTATTTCAGGTGTTGGAAAACACCAACAAAGGGCTACCCAATTCATTAAATTATGCTTATATTGAATACATTGTCGTATTCAATTGTTTTTTGAACAGGTCACAGGTTTGAGTCTCAGGTCAGGCAGGGATTGTCGGTGGGGGGAGTGAATTACCAGCATACCACTACTGAGGTGAGACCTTTGAGCTACTGTAGGCACCAAACCCCCAACTGCTCCCCGGGCTCTGCAGCATTGGCTGCCCAATGCTTTGTGTGTGTTTGTTCATTAATCACTTTTGAGTGTGTGTGCACTTGGATTGGTTAAATGCAGAGCACAAATTCCAAGTTTGGGACCCCACACATTCTTTCCTTTTAGGGGTCTTTGGTTTGCTTTGAAAATTATGTATGAAAGAAAAAAAACTCTGAAATTTTTGTCTCTTTATTTTGAAATGTATATGGTGACAGACCAAATCCTGTGTGGTGCCCAAAATATAAAGTTCCTTTTTTTTTAACTGTCATTAGGGCGCAACACCATTACATTTTAAATGTTACACAATGCTTATTTTGAGATGTTTGAGAAAGACCTACAAACCATTTAACTAAATTAGACTTTAACAAGAGACCAGTCGTTATTTCCTCCGTCAACTTGGGCATTTCTTGACTCCCAGCTTCACTTGTATCTACTCTGTGAAGTGAATGAACGGCATGCACTCAAGTAGAAAGTAGGCCATTATGGAAGTTAGCTGCTTTCTCTGACAAAGAAAAGCCAGTGGGAGTTTGAAACCTTGGTAATACTTCAGTCCACATTGTGTATCACAGGTTTTTCCCCCATCCATTCCAAAAATGCAAATGAACTTGGGAGACAGGGGCATTGGGAACTTATTAACGCCCTTGATTTTTCCACTTATGTCTCAAAGGATACAAATGAGTGGTCTGGACAGAAGAGGAGAGTGTCAGTAACCTGTACTGCTGTAAATGAGTCACTTACACGTCTAATGGGAGAGCTCTGAGCTACTGCCTCGTTCCTTCAAACTCCCTCCTGGCACCTCCAAGTAACACACTCAATTTTTCATGACATCCGGGACGATGAGTTCATCAGTTTTAAATGGGACATTTCCTCAGTATTACCTCTTTTAACCAGGCTGCTTTTGGCACTCTCGCTTTGTGAAGATGAGAATGTTTAAAGAAAAAAAGTCAACATTTTTGGGCTATCAATGAACATTCATTGTTGTAACTTTTAATAAGTTGTGCTAACATTGCAAATGCAAAGGTTCACTGTGGTTCAGAAGAAAGAACATCTGCCAAACAATTTCCAAACTAGAAAATAGCAATTTGAGAAGACAGCCTGTTCTGCTCAGATCTAAGAAATTTTGCTATCGGACAGGAAGTGATTGGCCTGTCCAGCAGGGGTCATGGGCTGGATCTTTTTTTAGATTAGTTCAATTCACAGCACTCATTGAGTGAGTGCCAGTTCAACCTTGACTGGATTCACAGTGTTCTTTCTATACGTCTATATCATTATTCCTAATTCAGTTTATTTTCTCAACTATGGAGACCTTCACAATTACCTTAATTGCATGCAGCCTCTGCTGTCAATATGCAAATGTACTGTATTTATCTGAATAAACCCTGTGAACTCCGTCATTACATGCATACACAATATTATCTTGCATGCTGAACAGAATTTCTTGTTATATCTTGTTACATACAATTTAGGCAGAATATGAAAGGTTAATTAGAAATGCAATAGGTTATCTTACATACTAGCTTAAAAACAACATAAAGTCATATCACAAAATGTATGTAAAATGTGCTTTTTAGATAATGTGCCATTTAGGTCTTGATTGTGTTATGATGTACAGTGACATTTCTTTTCTATTGCTTGTCTCCAGCATTGTTATTTGCATTCATTAGCATTGTAACATACTTGAGCAAGCATTCCTGATGACGAGCAGCATAAAAATGTTACATTATTTTGCACCACAAATGAGGAAAGATATTTATCAGTTATTTTTCATCACAGATAATGTTCAAGTGCAACATTTAATAGGCAGCTAACGCCCAATTATCGGCTCAGGTATGCTAATGATGAAATAATTAGTTGCAAAATGACAGGGAGGAAGTCGTAAATTCACAGGACGAGTTGAACGGAACGATTTGGAATCTGACGGTAGTTTGTTTCTTAATGATAGTGCAGGTTTCAGAAGCATAAAAACTCTCGTCTCATCCTCAGAGGTACGTTTTAAAGTTTCAGATGAGATTTATGTCTGAAATTATTCCTGCCATAAAATAATCAAAGGATGTAATTAGATTTCGGTAGCCATAAGCCATTTTAAAACACGTTCTGCAGACTGAGCGGCATGAGCCGAGGTCAATAGGGCACGGTTAGTGTTTTTAGGAAAGAAAACAAATGGCCACACGTTCCTCCATCATAACTCTCGGCATCCACAATGCATCAGGCTGCCAGTGGACTACTCTCGATCCTCCCACATGTTTCTTTCTAAACTTGTCTTGTGTGCTCAGAGATAGACACTGGCAATTCATTGCAGACTAGAATCATTTTCCCAGTTGTATATGTCTCCAATAAGTTGAATAAGTTTGTGCAGTTGTGTGCCAGTATCACAGTGGTGTTACGACGGTGAGAGCAGGGGTGTCTGTGAGAGGCCTGAATCCCCAGGATGTCCTGCCATGGCTGCAGGAACAAGAAAACAAATGAGCTACTCTGTACACCCCCATTCATCAGGAGCATGTGCTGTTGCTTTCTCTCTCCGTATTTGTCTTTCTTTCTTTCTCATGGGCCTTGGTTTACCTGTCATCTCAAAACCAGCTCTGCACAGACTGCGCTTCTCTCATGGGAGTCTTTTTAAAACTATTTTTCATTCAGCTGTACACAAACCAACAATTTTTTTCCTGCATGTTTCCTGCACTTCTGGTTCAATAAACACAATAAACATTAGCCTGCTTTAAATTGAAATTACCACCATTTGACCTGTATGCTGTATATTTGTATCTATTGTTTTTGCATGCATTAATGTAACGATGCCTTTCTGTGTTGTTCCCTGCATCAAATCAAAGGTTGGCCTCAGGTGAAGATGTTCCTGTAATAGAGCACTCCCAGAGACATATACACAGTTTGCAACAGTTGTACTTATTCAATCACACATTACTCAAAGGATATTCTTGACAAATTCAGACCTAGCTACCCAAAATGTGATTTTGTAAAAACAAAGCAATAAATGTCTTCACTTTGCAGTATGGTGACCATTCTTTTTTCTCTTTTCTGGACATATCCTGGCCGGGATTTCTAAATTGCGTAAAATGACTAGGTTTTGGCTTTGATTTTCTATAAACATGACAGACCTCATACATTACATGTATTCGTATTTGCACTGCTCTGACCGCTTTCTGTAAATCCCACCTTCACGCATGAGATTTTATACAATGCCTGCATGCCATTGGTCAAACTACTTTTGAGTCATTACCTTCAGCAAGTGTAAAAAAAGAAAAGAAAACAAAGCTAAAATCCAGACATTTTAGGTTAAAAAAAAAGACATATGTTCAACATATTTAAGGCCAATTTATTTTAGACCTAAAGGCCTCTTTAAACAGCATCATAAATGTAATTGTAATAGTAATTGTTGCACAAGTCCTAAAAAAAGAAGGGTTGTGCACCCTGAATAATGAATGCTTGTAATTCTAATGTATTGATTTTTTTTGCCATCATTATGCAAAACTGCAGTTTAAATTTGAATGTAAAGCCATATGACTTTTATCTTTACCTAGAAAAACAGTCAAGTTTACAGTATCACAGCACTGCTGATGTTAAAACTTGACATTTAAATGTAGATGGATGGCGTCCCAGTTTAAATTCTAATTCACTTCTAACTCATAATTTGAAAGAGTTTTACAGTTTTACAATAAATATAAATTAATAACATGCATATTTTGATGTAAATATTGCTCAAAATTATGCTACTACTGCATGTTTTCATACAAAACAATCACACTAGTCCAAACAGATAAAAGAGCATTCCACTTTATTTCTAAAAGTAAATAAAAATACTTTCCTCAATGGCAAAATGGAGGAAATCATTTTTACACTTGTCCTCTAGCCTGGAAACCCTATAATAGTGGCATATTTCAACTTGAGTGTGTTCCTCTTGTATTATGAAGAGGAGCTATTGCAGTAGCAGATGGGGCAGAGGTCTGATATGAATCTTATCCACCTAAAAACACACACCCTTTTCTTTTGCTGATCTTGACTTTATTCCATGGCTAAAGGTTAATTATCTTTGCCCTCGATTTGATGTGCTAAAGTACGCTTGCTCGTGCTGATTTATGCATGATTGTCTGCTGATCGACATCTCTGTATCCTTTATCATAGGAGCTGGTGGTGCTGTTTTTAAACAGCTCTCATTTGACAGCACAATTTCCAGTGTCTGCGCCCTGTTTAACAGAATTCCAGGCGCAGCAGGGAGGATGTTGCAAAAATAGATCAAGCTGTCACTATACTGCAAAGAATATACTGCATGTCAGTAGTTGTGAAGCAAAGTAAGAAGAGGTCATGAAGGCAGATAGAAAAGCATTTGAAGAACAAAGTAAAAAAATAAAAAAATAATTTTTATTTGATGATATATTCTAATACTTCTTTAGTTTTTTTTTCTTAATACTAAAAAGCCACAAAGCAGAAAGTTTTAAAACCTAAGTAATAAGCAGCAATGCACCATGTTTGATTTGATAAAAAAGTCTTTTACTAGCATCAGCATCTCTGCTTGCATATAATCAAGGCAGTGAAATCCTTCAGTGACCCAGAGTAAACAGTGCCTGTGAGAAGATGATCACCTCAAGCCCAATGGAGCAATAACATTTCTCATACATTCTTCTCACCTTTAGACACTGCTCTGGGCTGCAGAGACAGACTGCTGTGATTTAACACAAAAGGATAAAGAAATGAATAACTGCTCCAGCCAAAGAGCACAGTTATAATCCTCACTAGCAAAGCAGAAGCTTGTGCTGCATTCAGATTAATGACTGTTACTGTATGTCCTACTACAAGATCATCTGCTGTTACCGTAATAAGAGCTGCACAGATCACCTGAGAAATGAACCCTTCTTTCTTTCTTCCTCTCTCTGACTTTCTGTAATCTCATGCTTTTCTATACATTCATTTGTTTGTTCATTTCATTTACACTTTACTAAGTTCTTAGTACTCATTAGTTTTTTTTATTTATTCTGTTCTTTTTTTCTACATTTATTTTGCTGTATGTATATACACTTACATTTCTTTCATTAGTTCATTTTAATTTATTTAAATAATTATTTTCTTTTGTTCAGTAAGTTCTTTCTACATTTTATATTGTCTTTTTTATATAATTTCACATTCTGAAATGTATTGTAGCAAAACTGTAGTTACAAAGTTACTTACCGTTAAATATCAAAAGTGGTCAATCGAAAAAAGTGTACCTTCCTTTCTTTGATTTTATTTCCCCTTCAAACTATTTCAAAAATCATTCTTTATATACATTACCATTCAATTGTGCAGGATCTGTAATATTTCTTTAAGAAAAATATATCATTATACTCCCAAAGGCTCCCAAAAATACAGTTAAGAGTTAGACCATAATATTGTGGTAATATTATTATTTTTCTATTCCTATATTTTAAAATGTAATTTATTTCTGTGATGGCAAAGTTGAATTTTCAGCATCATTCCTCCAGTCTTGTCCCATGATTTTTCAGAAATCATTCTGATATGCTGAACCTTGATACTGTTTGTCTTTGAGAAATTTCAAAAGAAAAGCATTTATTTGAAATAACCGTGTTTTTATAATAATGTAAAAGTCTTTATTGTTACTTTTGATCAAGATGTTCTTGCTGCATAAATACTGTACCTTCAGTAAAAGTCTTAACGACTCAAAACATTTGAATATTCTTTCATTAATTCTATATTTTTATTGTCTTTCTTTCTTCTGACACTGTTTTATCAGCAAGCCATTCTAATATCTGTATCTAAATGCTAATTGACTGATAACAGTCCAAAAGTCATTTTGACTCTCAAATTGCATAAAGTCCTCATAGCACTGAAGTCCTCTTGACAGCATTAGAAAGGGCATCCTGGCACTTAAAAAAAACACCTTGCTGGTAGTAAATTTGGAGTGGACTTCTTGAGGCTGTATGTACTGTTCATTATTCTGATGGGGTTTGCTTCATTAACCTCTCAACCATATGACCTAGCCAACACATTTGATTAACTTCACTCCCTAACTCTTCTCATTTCAGTAAGCCTCAGCTGCAGCACTGCTGTCAGAAGCCTTTAAACCTGCAGGAGAAGACAACATCTGGAACAGAGATTTGAGAGGAAGCCAACTTAAAGAAAAGGTTCAGTTTGTTTTTATTATTGGGATAACACAGCAGTTTATACAGGTATAGTGACTGTTTATTCCAGGATATGGACCAAAGCCCATCTCCAACCTGTTTCATTTTAAGCATTTTAAAATGAATTGAACAATTACATAAAATATGGACTTAGAATTTAAAACATAACAGAAGGAGTTTGCGAGTGTTGTCACAATAATTATGCCAAATGTTGGTTTACACAATGTCTTATTTTGTTCAAACTTTGTGGGTCCAGAAAAATGGTGTTAGCCCTTGTGCTGTGCTGAAAATCTGGTGTTCCTGGACCGAAATGACCGGTCTTTTAATACATGTAGCAAATTTGCTCAAAAGGGAAATGTATATAAATAATTAGAATTAATTTCAATTATGTATTTCAGCTGCCAGTAATAACTGTAGCACAATTAAATTGCCATCAACTAATCTGTTCGTCTAGCAAACATTCAGTGTTAATTCATATCAACTCTATGAAAGGTTATTTTCGTGGCTACAGAAAATACCTTTCTTACAGTTGTGCATTAGAGCATGTAGCTATAGAATGGATCATAAAATGGACACTATTGACAAAGCAGTGACAGAACCAGAAACATGTCATTTGTGCACAAAAGTTTTATTAACTTATTACTAACACTTAACTAATCTAGAAAACATGGGGAGTTGGAAGTGGATGTCTGAAACCGTTAGAGAAACCAGAGAATGCAGTTGGAAATGGGTCAGTTAACCACCAAAGTGAACCCATCAGCACCATTTTATAATGGGGTCGACGGCTTATCCTAAAACTCTGTTTTGTTCAGTTAAATGTATGATACTTGCATTGCCTTGGCCTAGAACGAGCGTCCAGATGCAGTCTCGGATTAAAGTCTTGATGGTTTGGAGGTTCCGTGGTAGAGTCGCGATCACCTTCTCCTGAGTTTAAAGAGTTTTAGCTCACATTCTCGTCTTCATGTTATGGATGGGTTATATTAACTAGTGATCATGACACATGCATAAAACAGTATACAATACAAAATACAATATAAAAGAACAGTAATAAACAAAAAGGACCTGAGGTAATGTATGTTCATTTAAAGAAAGGTTTGTCTATGAATTAATTAGAGAACAGTCTATTTCTCTGGGCTTAATGTGTCTTTCCTTTGAGTTGCTCTGCCTGCATTCCTTTGGGCAATAAAACCAGTGTTATCAGCATTTGGGGGTTGGGAACCCAAAAGTCCAAAATGTGTGATAAAATTACTATCATTTTTGGGGAAAAAGGACAATCCTCTCCAGACCAAAGCAAATGTTAGCATATATATATATATATAATTAAACAGCAGAAGATGCTGATTGAAGTGGTACCAGATCACAGATAAGCATCCATTTACCTGATCAAATTATAGCCCAGAAGTCAAATTAATTTTCTACCTCAGAATAGTTTTTTGGTTATGTTTTATCTATTGTTACTCCCCTGTGCCAGTGTTTGCAGACATCAGATTCATAAGAACAGTTTTTCCTTCTTCGCTTCCCTTAGTCTAAACCAGCTGAAATCATGAAACCTTGAATGTAAATGTGCTAATTTGTTGCAGTCCGACAGCCATACAAAGCCACACAAAGGAAGTTCCTTTCACTTTGTAACCGCTGGAGTTCCACAGCTCAAGAAAAGACAAGTGAAATTGATTCCATTTTCCCGTTAGTGGCTCTTTTCCCTAAAGATTCACTTTTTGGGCATGTAATTCATTTTAATTGGAATGTGATGTGACGTACGTAGAAATAGCGGCGGAAGAGTGGGTGATGTGGCAGCGGCCTGTCTGTCCCCGATTCTTACCCTAGTGTGATGCACGCTCACTTGAATTATTCCCACACTGATGAAGATCTGCCTTTGAAACCATTTAGCCCATTTCAAACAACAGTACACAGAGTAAACGCTTTCTATCTGCATAATATTCCATCCAAAACACCAGAATAGAACGATTTCTTTCCCTTTTTTCTTTTTGCAGTGAAGTGAATACTGTCACATGTGTTAAAACAGGCCTACATCAGAGTGTGACATATCAAAAGGAAGAAA
Source organism: Carassius auratus (assembly GCF_003368295.1). NCBI lineage: Eukaryota > Metazoa > Chordata > Actinopteri > Cypriniformes > Cyprinidae > Carassius > Carassius auratus. The sequence goes on from NC_039280.1 coordinate 10,530,945, forward strand.
ATGGAGGGCGGAAAGGCTCTTTTTAATAGAGTGAATTGAAAGAGTGGAGTCCTCAGAGGATGCTGGGAAGACATAATGGCACTGACAATCAACTGGCTGAGTGCCTTCCTCGTTCTCTTTTCATCGGCTGGGATTTGGGGGATGCCTGTGTCTGTGTCTGTTTGAACCCGACACAGAGCCGGGGAGTCAGCTCGATTTAAGTGGAGCAGAGATAAGCACCAGGAGGCTGTGTGGAGACCCAGTTACCCATAATCCCACAGACCGCCCTGTGACATTGATAGATTAAAAGAAAAAAAGAAAGAGAATCAGTGCTCATACGTTCAGAGCTCAGTGTTGAGCTTGTTGTGGCCGTAAATGAATACATCACAATATAAGTCTTTAAAAAACACACACATAGTTCCGTGGCAAGATGGCAGCCGTAAAAGCTCTGTCTGATTGGAGGTGTGATTGCTTTTTTTTTTTCTTTCTCTTAGACCTTGCAGCTTTAACAAAGTAAACAGCAGATTTTAAATCACTTTTTCTTTCTGGGTGCTTATTTATCTCTGTGAAGGAATCTGATTGCAGTGCACATTGTAAACATTCAGGTTTTTCGACGGACGTCACAGATACTTCATATCAGGATAGACGCCTAATTAAAAAAGAAAATGAACATCTCAAGCTAGTATTATTGTGACATGTAAAACATGCTAGAACGCTCATAAACCTGTCCAAATCTCCAAATAAATGAAGGATACCAGACATCCTGCTGTCAGCTTTGATATCATAATTATAGGATGCAATACTGCAAAACATGTATATGTATAAAATGTGTATTTACTGTAATTAGATGGTGTTTGAATGCTGGAAAACAACAGCTTTAACAGAGCTGGCATCTGAAAGCATGTGTTGTGATACATTAGAATTATCTTGATGTTTTTATATTTAAATAAAACTGTAATTAGCAGTTATATGATTTCTGCCACTATATCAGTCTAATTTGATCTTCCCCTAATCACTCTTTTATAATCAAATACCTGGAAGAAATATTCAGAGTTCAGTACAAGCTATCAGTCTTTACTGAACTTGTGGAATCATTTTTATTATTACAAAAATGTATTTAATTGATTTGACCTACTACTGTAAATATATACACAACTAATTACTAATTATGCAAACTCTAGATTATCATTTTATAGTACATTTAAAATAGCAATTTTGCAATGAACAAGCATTATGTTACTTTGCATAACTATTGCTCATTAAACAGCACAACATACACTATAAACTAAATTCAGAGCCACCCACATCCAAACCACATGCTCCACTCTTCAGCACAATGCTACCTCAACATAACAGGAACTCTTTTAAATATCAAACATAACCAAACACTAGTAGCTCTTTCACTTTACCTAAAACATCAAATAACACTTCATCTCCAAATCCACATTTACTTCCCTGATTTATCTCTGTGTGCATGCAAACAAGCATGGAACTAAAAATCCTCTGCCCACTTGAAGTTACTGCTTTACAAAAATGATTCAGGGAATCTCAACTCCCTAAAAAAAAAGTTCAGTTTTACATATGTAGATTTATATTTGCCTATTTTATATGTACATATTAATTTATATAAATAGATTGGACACAAAGTAAAAACAAAAAGACCAGAAATTATGTTGCTTGAACTCATTTTAAATAATTATATTTAACAGGCAGCATAAATATTATACATATAAATATTATTTTGTATAGCCACACGATTTACAATGTGTTAACATGATTTTAGTTGTATCCAAACTTAAATATTGTAATACAGCTGTACAGTTTAAATGATAAAACACAACTTTTAACAGAATAAGAATTGGCACTGACAATAAAGTGAAGAATAAAATGCTTTTATAAAACTATAAGCTTTTAAAACCTCCATTTACATCCATTATAAGTTCTACACAAGAAACTTAATTTTAAGAAAACGAGAGGTCATTTTTTTATGAGAGTCCAGCACTATACACAATTGTGAATTTGACCAGCTGAAAGCTGAATAAATAAACTTTCCAATGATATATGGTTTATTAGGATCGGAGATACAACTATTTGAAAATTTGGAATCAAAAAAATCGAAATACTGAGAAAATCACCTTTAAATTTGTCCAAATGAATTCTTAACAATGCATATTTCTAATCAAAAATTACGTTTTTATATATTTACAGTAGGAAATTTACAAAATATCTTCACGGAACATGATCTTATACTTAATATTCTAATGATTTTTGACACAAAAGAAAAATCTAAAATTTTGACCCATGCCTTGTTTTTTTGGCTATTGCTAAAAATATACCCAGCTACTTAAGACATAATCACAATTCCAGGGTCACAATTGAGAATTAGTATTGAACCTTACTGTTGCTTTAAGTTTGCTTTGTAATTGCACAGAGTCAAACAAACAAATGTTTTGGAAACAGACATGAGGAATATGGACTTGAGAAAGCTAACTGCTGCGGTTGAATTGAAAGCTACATTGCTAACATTAGAGATGGAAAACATCACCTTCACGACCTTTACAACAACCAATTAAAGCAGCATTACAGACTCTACACAAGAGTGCCAGTGCTCCAATTAACAAGATAAATAACGACATTTGGATTTCGTCCACTCGTCTCGAAGAAATGTGCCCCTTCTAGACACAAAAGTAAATCACAAAATAAAAAGCAACTGAACAATTACTATAAATCACTCTTGACATATTTTATCTACACGATGACTTGCATGATGAAACTACCAATGGAAAGTAGACTGTCAGGTTTAATATTTTTTTAGGTTGATTGACAGGCTCACTAATTACGCTGTGGACTCTATTACTCTTAATGTATAACATTCACCTCATGCTGTCAGTCTGCAAGCTAGTGCTAATACACCTTCTAATGTCGTTCCTAAATAACCGCGGTGCTTTATGTAACTGAACTAGCTGTTGATTGAAATGAGCCTATCTTGTGTGGAAATGACAATTGTGACATGATTACTGCTTTATTCTTGTCTATAATTTAAAATATTAGAAGCTGTATTTGAATTGTTTTCCTCCATTATCCACTTTCTTGTTACCATGGGGACTTGAACAGACAGTCTTGTGTATACTTCGATGTGAATATATATAACTTTTTCACATTAAATCTTGTCGAAGAGCTCAGAGATGTGGTGTAGGCTGTGGTGTGCTATGCAGAAGTGAACTTTTCTTCTCGCTGGATCTAATGCCCACGTTCTCTGGGAGGTGGCCTTTATCACTCCTGACATGTGTTCTGTGTCGGCACAAGGACTTCAGCGGCGCTGGTATGGAGAATTCTAATGAGGAACTTGGCTAGCTAAAGAAAGACTCGTCCTCCTGGGTAGCACTTTGTATTGAGCTGATGAAAATGTCTAACAGCTAAAAAAAATAACTTTTTGGATGGATAATAGCCTGACATCTGTGTATTTTCTGCAGTTATGCATGTCTCGCTTTCTTTCAGAGTCTCTGATTCTGATTTTTCCATTTGCATAGCATATGTTACATTTCTGCTCCCTTTTTTGGTTTTATCGGTTTTGATAACATAGTCCAGTTTCACTCATGGCAGTAATTGTCCTCTTGACATTGCTGGATGAATAATATTGGTAATGTCAAGAAGACAGTTCATGCAGAACAGATTACCGGTCAATCGAGTTCCATTTGCTCTGTTCAAAACTAGCCGATTATTCCCACGGCTGGGTCTCACGCAACTCTCAAGTTCTTTGACCGAACGGGCCCGCAAAGGAGACAATTGTTCTTCTTTGCTGGTGTTCAATTGTAGCTCTAAAGGAGAAATTTCTTTATATAATTCATTCCAAGTTTAACACAGCAGGTAAAATGGGAAATTATGCCACAGGAAGACGGATACCAAGAGTGCAATTTCTCACTATAGGAGCACAAACAATTAATAAAAATAGCTGTTTTTGGTAAGAACCATTTCAGCTAATAAGACATTAGAGCATGTCACAAGGTTTCATAGCATAAATCATGTCCATTCAACATCTGAAATAAAGTGTGCTGCTGGAGCTTTTTCTTGTGAGTTATATATTTGGTTAACTAAAGGATAACACATCATCCTGATGTTATAATTTTAGGCTGGCAAATCTGGTCTAAATCACCTAAACACATCTTAAAAAAAACAAGGACACTGTTCCAATTAAGTTATCTGCAATGCATTCACTGGAATTTTTTGTTCAGAAAGGTGAATTCAGCAATCTTTACATCAGGTCAAATTTTTTTCCTTTGACTTGAAAGCTTTAGCTCCTCAGATTACATTTTTAAATTGAGAGATTCTTGAAGGACAAGCAGTTCACCAAAAGGCCAACCACATAGTTTCATCACCCAAAGACAACTCCCTGACCTCTTGTTCGTTTATATGGTGCTAAAAATATCAGAGTAAATGCGTTTTTGAGATCTTAAGTCCATGAGCAAATGGAGAGAAGGGACAGAAAATGGCAAAGTGTCTCTACCAGGATCTCCTGGAGATTTCACTTCTACTCCTTGCAGAAACTGAGGTGCGGTGTTTCCACAAGAAACAAAAGCTGAGCAAACACGGCTGCAGGGCTTGCCACATTGATAAGGTGAGGTCAATGCAAGCTCATAATCGACTTCAACAGCTTATGGCACTTGCCCTCTGGGAATTTCCACATATCAACAAAAGCAGCTCGGCGGAGGAAGTAATAATCTGCTGATATCTGGACTGTGGCATGGGACTACCATCGCCAGCGGCTTTCCGAAATGGTTTCCAAACAAATCCCTTCTAAAAAAAAGAGAAAAGTGCTTTAAGTGATTTATCAGTTCTCTAGGAGGCCTTTGTCTTCATCTTTTTGAAACCCTCTGGGTCTCAAAACACTAATGCATTTCTGCTTAACTTTGGTTACCTACACAATTGTGCAACCCCCCACATGCAAGATGGGGCTGAAATGTCTGTAGTTATGCTTTACCTGACAGTTTGTGTGTGTGTGCACATATGCTTCATGTCATATTTAAAATGCTGCGGTCTATAAGTAAATTAAAGTAATGTATTCACAAATAACTCAAAGTGAGCTTCAATGACATGTCAACATTGGTAATGACTACTGACGTGTGTCAAATCAGCTTTGTTGTTCGTGACCCATTTACATGTTTCTATTCAGCATTGTTGGTGAGATTAAAAAGGATTATATAAAAATGTGTCACTTATTTTAAGTCGTATGTAAATTGTTTAGGTGTAATTGTAATTAAAGGGGTCATATGATGCTACATGCACTTTCACAAGTTGTTTGAACTGATGTGTGAGGTTAGTGTGTGTACACAACCACCCTTAAATGATAAATATCCACCCAGTGTTTTTTTTTTTTTTTGATCTTTTTATATCTTTGCCCCTTTCTCAAATTGAGCCAATCTCAGATACCTGTCTGTGTGACGTCACAACAGGCCCATCCCACGATAGTTTGATTGACAGTAGCATTTCAGCACAGACTGGAGAACAAATCCCTTCTAAAAAAAAGAGAAAAGTGCTTTAAGTGATTTATCAGTTCTCTAGGAGGCTTCACGTCTTACCTCAGACCCGCCTTGAGTGAGCTGTCATCAGTCCGCCATTGTTTCACCGCAGGAGCAGATGTAGATAATATTGAACAAAGCAGTCGTCATTTACTCCCAACATGAGCCACTGAAGATGCAGTGGATTAATGTCATGTTTATTTTTGAAGAGAATGCGCTTTCGATCTACATAAATGTGTCTACTGTATGTTAGCGTGAATCATTCGTGATTTCGCTTCACCTACAGAAGTGAGTGTAAGGTTTTTTTAATGAATCTTTCCAAACTGCCTTTCCTAATAATGTGCTAATTAGCAAGTTTCACGATGAATGTGGCTTAAGTAAACAGTCCCTTCCAGCTTGGAAGAGAGGGGCGGGGTCAGCAGACCTCATTAACATTTAAAGGAAAATGCTACAAAACGGCATGCTTTGAAAATAGATGTTTTGGACAGTGTAAAAAAAAGTGTTTTTTACACTACCATTGAGAAATTTTAACCAAACTATGTGACAGACTTTTCACTGAGATGCTAAAGAATCATATCAACTTCTGGAAAATGGGCATCCTATGACCCATTTAAATAATAATGATTGTGCAGGAATCACTGCATATTAAAAAGCGCAAAACATGAAGATGAGTATTTTCTCTTAATTTTTGGTCATTATCCAGTAAAACGGCTTCTCTGAAGTCGATTCAGTCCAGGAATCCAACAATCCTACCTGCCAACCCATAAGCAAAGGCTGGTGTATCAGAGGACACATCACTGTGATGGATCATGAACTCTCTACAGTGTGACATGGGGAATATACATCATGCTGTCATGTGTTTTGATCCCTCCAGCGAGAACTCGAGTGTGTGACACTATGCTGCAGACAGAGGGAAAAAAGCACACGACCTTCATTATAAAGACCACATAAAATCATTAATTTTACCCTTCTACATATCTCAAGAATGAATTTACCCTCTATGTTTTGACACAGCAGTCCGTAGGAATTAGAATCAAACCCAGTGCAACACGTTAAAAGTTAAAAAAAAAGAAAAGAAAAGTGCAACACTTTAAGCTGTGACAATGTTGAAATAGAGTCATTGACACAGTAGTTTTGGTGAGGGTATGGTTCACTGAAGGGCGCATGCACCGAAATCTCTAACTTGAATCACGTAGTTTTTTGATGCCCTTTGTCAAATATCTCTCTGAAATGTGTCTCTGCAGACTTTAAGTCTATTGTTCTACACATCTTGGCTGTTCACTTTAAAGGGATAGTTTCTTTCATTATTTAATATGAGGGTATGTTGTTCCAAACACTTTTGATTTTCTTTTATTTTCTGTTGAACACAAAATGATATTTTTTGAGGAACCTTATGTAACATTATGGCAGTTCATAGTGAGCATGTTCATATACAATCAGTCTAAAAGCCTTAAATGACAAGTATGATTTAAGTCATTATTCATTGTAGAAAGTAATCATAATTCAAGTCTTTATAGTATTCCTCCTCCAGTTCAACTTCTTTAAATCTGGCTGTTGTTTTTAAGAATCATAATGAATTAGTGCTGCTGTTTGGGTGTTATATAAGGATCAAGAGAAAATAATTGTAGAATCTAATTAGATAACAACACTTTAAAAAAGCATGCAAACACTTGTATTAATTCATATTAAATTAAATACACTAGGTGTAAATTCCAAACAACTAATTTACGCTGAGCTAATGTAACATTTATTGCAACTTCAAATGTCTCACTTCCACTAAACACCACCACTGTAAAACAACAATAATTGTTTTTTTTTATACAAAAGAACAACCGTGTCATAATCGACACAACAGGCTCTACTCTCCAGTACAATGGTAACCTCCCCCAAAATGCAGATGTAACAGAAATCCTTTTAAAACTAAATAGAACACTGACAGACTCTATATTAATATTGAGCAAAAGCACTTAAAATAACACTTCATTTGACCATTTCTCCTAAAGCAAGGCTGGCGAACTCTGATCCTGGAGAGCCACAGCCCTGCAGAGTTCAGCTCCAACCCTAATTAAAACTCACCTGCCTGTAGCTTTCTAGTAACCATTCAGACCTTGATTAGCTTGTTCAGGTGTCTTTGATCAGGGTTGAAGCAAAAATCAGCAGGAGTGACGTTCACCACCCCTGTCCTAGAAGCAAAGCATGCTGGGAACTAAAGTAGCTTGAGAAAATTGTACTCATAGAAATAAATTGTTACCTTGGACCACATAACAATTCACATAAGGGTCCATTTTTCTAAATTTAGAATAATCTAATAAATAAAATCTCTGTAAAATAACTGTCCAGGTCTGTTAATTTTAGTGTGCGGGGCCTATGCCCCTAAACTGCAGTAGTAAGCCAATCTTTAAGAGTTCAATGAAGCAAACTGAAATAATAGAAAACATCCCAGATGCCAGACAGTAAACTACTGTAAGAAAAGGATTAATTAATTAGTGGATGGATAAAGGCATGTTATTGTGTTATGTTTTTATGTGGAGCTATAGTGAGTTTTGGTTCACGTGGTGCTTGCTGAGAATAAGAATCCTTACTGGCGAACAGCTGGTGAAAATCTCACTGAATCTCATTACAAGGTTCTTCTCACTTCAGACGTGCTGCAGAGCAGTATACCTCAGGAAAAAGCTAAGATCTCACATGCAGCTTTCTTAAACGTGTTTTAAAATATTCCATTCTAGGAGACTCTACTGGGGGTTTGGAAGATACGCTGCGCCTTAACATTTTGTCAGTGTGTTGGAACACATACCATGTTCTTTTAAAATTTTATCAAAGACCATCACTGGCAAGAAGGTGTGAGCCAAAAATTCTCGGAAATTTATCAAATTACCACTGTCAGTGACATGTTTGAAGTTCTGCTTTTATGTAAATCAGTGGAGTGTCCTTGACTTCAGTGAGATTTTAACGGGCTATTTTTAGCAGCTGTCACCACAAAGCAGAGGAGAGGGTTTACCTTCATGTGCTAACTGCTCAGAAGTGCTCTCCATATGAACAATTTGCAAGCAACATAGTGCTTGGAAAGCCATATTGCGGGCAACTCTAAAAACAAATCATATTTCATGTCTGCCATTTGTGGGTTGTATTATCATGTGGAAAAAAAGGCAAGACTAATACAGCAATAATGGATTATGTGAAATATGTTTTATCTGCTTTTATTAGCATACCAAGGCCCAGGGATTTATAAAGGTTGTTGCATTAAACCCTTGCATCTTCAAAGGCGATTTAATACAGCTCTGACAATAAAGTGCTACATGCGCATTTTTAAAACAAATCCCTATCCTGGGTTTGAAACCTACTAAATAATGCATTTATTTGATTAACTCAAAAGGAAAAGGCTGAGTAGATCATTATTAGACAAGATAAATGCATGAAAAGATTTTTATGAACAAATTTTAAGGTGGGAATGCTAAAAATGTTTAATAATTAAACACATGGGCCTGTAGCAAAATTATTTAAGTGACTAAGCATTCACGTTGGAAATTAGAATACATTACATATTTGAAAAAAAAAAGCATTTATCTAGTATTTAGAATGACATAAATGAGTAGCAGACATGTTTTGACTGCAGGTTTCAGTTTGCACATACTGTAATGAGGCCTATGAGGTTTAGTGTATCTTAGGTTTATTCCTGATTTGCAGTATACATTTTGAACTCTTCAGTAAAAAAAAAAATCTATGAAATGTTATACCAGACTTTCAGAAATGTGCTTTGCTCAAGCTCAGGCACTTTCTTCATTAATTATAAAGTGGTTATTTACACAGTGACAAGAAAATTAACAGGATGTCTAAGATGTTGGAAAAAAGATCCATAGTTGCTCAGTGAAGCACTGAGAGGAGGCTACTTGAATTTCTTTTTATAGTATTAATATTATTATAACCAATTCTGTCATTTTATAAACAGAATGGGATTTTTAAAATGAGACAAACCAACTATCAAAACATCACAGAACTCCACATAAAATCAACTCCTAATATTTACTGACACTTGTACTGTTGTTGTGCCACCAAAATCATGTCACTTTGTGGGGGATGATTAATTATTATTATTTTTTTACACAATATTACACACGACTAACGAAAAGTTAAACTGATTATCAATTAAGGCCACAAAAAAACTACCAAACTTACTAAAAATTACTACCAAACAAAACAAATAAACAAAACAAGGTTTAATTGCCATTTTTAATTGATATTGTGAATTGTAGTGAAAGTAGTTAAAATTTTTTGAAAGATATTAATATTTTTTGATGAAGACATGAAAAAAATGTCTTGACAGAATTGTAGAAATTAAATTTTTTGCCTTCACTAGTTGATTTGGAATGGTCCTGTGTTATGTGAAATGCTGCTTACAGGACGCTGCAGTCTGGATCATTCCAGTTTACAATCTGAGCTCAACAGTTATAAATCGCTGACATTTGTGCTTGTGGCAAACAGTATAAATCCCGAAAAGACAGATTCGAATTCGATACTGTCAGAACAGCAAAGAACCTATTTGAGCTGTCAGCCTATCCTCACATTAGGCCTGGCTTCCTGCCAGACAAAGACTCTGATGAATTCTGATTCATCATTGAAATTCTGATTTTAAACTATAAGACTACAGCTCATCAAATAACACTGACTGTTAAAACTGTCTCCATCCATGAGGAAGTGCGCTGCTTGATCTAGTGCACTGTTGTTTTATCTCATTGAAAGCTTCCACACACTCTCTCTCTTTTGGTGTACACTCTAAAGTAAAGTCAATTTTAAGATCAATATTATGAGAGCTGATTAAATTTATCCAGTTATGTTCCCTCTTTGACCAAAACAAAATTGAATGGCAAAACAAAATAAATGTATTGACTGTGTATTTTTGCAAGGCAGTCGAAGTGGGTTCAGGGTGACCCATCATGTACTGTAACTATCAATGAAGCAGTTCACTCAAGAGTATGACAACAAAAGGAATTAGTCCATGTGTCTTTGGGCATTTAAAGGGACTATACACTTATGGAACAAATATATATATATATATATATATATATATATATATATATATATATGTGTGTGTGTGTGTGTGTGTGTGTGTACAGTATCTATGTGACCCTGGAGCACAAAACTTAAGTCACTGGGGTATATCTGTAGCAATAGCCAAAAATACATTGTATGAGTCAAAATTATAGAATTTTCTTTTATGCCCAAAATCATTAAGATTTTAAGTATCATCATCATGTTCCATGATGATATTTAGCAAATTTCCTAGCCTAGTTATCTAAACTTCATTTTCTATTAGAAATATGCATTGCTAAGAACTCATTTGGACAACTTTAAAAGTGTTTTTCTCAGTATTTTGATTGTTTTGCACCCTCAGATTCCAGATATTCTAATAGTTGTATCTTGGCCAAATATTGTACAATCCTAATAAACCATACATCCATGGAAAGCGCATTAATTCAGCTTAATTCAATTTTGAAAAATGTATACTTAAGACTGGTATATATAAATTTGTATGTACTGTATGTATACAGAATTATACTATACTCAAGGAACAACTGAGAATATACAGCATATATTTCTCAGTATATACAGTATATAATTCTCAGATTTAAATGCTCAGTTTTATTTATTTAAATTATGGCTTGTGTTTAGTTTCATAATTGCCTAGATTAGGTAGGGAGCTTTGCATTGCGATGTTCCATTACATTTTTTTTTTTTCTCGAGACATTATCCACACATAATAGAAGTGAAATAATAGTGATAGGGCTGATATTATACACTTGAAAACTGATGAACGGTGGCCGCAGTGCATATACAGCTGTGCCATTTAAACAGTGTAAATGCACTGCAATATAACTAGACACTCAGGCAGATTTCCCTTCTCGCGGTAATAATACAGACATGATGAAAATCCCTGAACATTGCAGTTGACAGAGCACCTCTCAAAGCTCCACTGCAGCCTTTTCCATGTGTTAGCTCCAACTTGCCAGATGCCAGACATCAGACACGCTTATTCACTGTCACAGAGACGGCCCTCAGATGCGGCGTAAGACAGGGGCTTTGTATTTTGTCCTCATCTCTGCTGCTGGGGACAGATTTGTGCAGGAAAGAGCCCCTGTGACATCTGGCCCTTATGTCAGCGGTGGCCCTAGCTGCCTAATGAAGGGACATGCTTGTGCTTGGCACTGCACTGCACACTATTTATTAACGTCAGAGAAAGTCACACCAGGGTCTGCTGCACACTTTAATGATGGTACACTCAAGCTCACAGTGTTTGCAGGCATTTGTGTGAGAAAGCTAGTCCTGTCAGACAGGCTTACACTTTACGCTCTCTTGCCGTGGCGTTCCTGTAAAATATGTTTCAATAACTAATAGAAGATGCATTATAGGAAATGATGCAACGTTTCAAATATCCAGCATCAGAATTCTAGGTTTAATCGCACAAGTATTCAGTATTTTCACAGAATAAAAAAGTCTAGTATTGTATTTTTGTCCAGTAGTCTCTTTCCCTGTTTTTTTTTATAATAAATGATTGTCTGATATAGTATTCTTACGTATCTCTGCATGACAACATCACTATTCTGAAGTGCACTCCACTTGTAAGTATTGAAAACACTGTATAAATATAACAATATATAACAGCCGTCACATGAAGAACACTTACAGGACAAACCAGCATACGTTATACAATATTAAACTTTGGATGAGGAGTATATTTTAAACTACTGTCATTGTCTTCATCTTTGGATACAAGTCTGATCAAGAATTTAATGCACCTGCCAGTGATTTTCATGTGAAACCTGTAGACCCTGATGGGGTTCAGGTGTGTTTGACCAGAGCTGAAACAGAACACTGCATGATGGGAACAGTTACTCAAGTCTGAAGATCGCAGCACACGTCTAGAACTGAAATAAATACTACATAAGTCTTCATGCAATGGTGTGTTTCAAAGCTTTATTATGTACTGTGAAGCATAAAACCTTGTTGCTGGTCATGATTTTATCACTGGTACTTCTATGTATTACAATACATGAGAGAATTCACTTTTTTATGGGACGTGTCATTTTACTGGAGCATTACGATGAAGAGTATTTTAATTAGATGGTGGCTGAGTTCACATTTCTCACTACTGAGTCTCAGAACCCTGGTAAGAAAAAAAATAAATAAATAAAAGCATTTCCTTTATTCCCTGTACTACACAGATAATAAGAGAGAGAACTGCTGGATTCTCTGACAACTGCTGAGTGAAATTGGCAGTAAACTGGTTTAATACTGGAGTCAGATATAAAAGACTTATGACTAGAAATAAAATGTTCTTAAATGTTATTTGTACTGTTTTAGTCGAGATGTGTGCAAACTCAATTTGAAAAACCATTTTGTACAAACTGTTGATTGCTTTGAGGTATATACGTTTAGTCTTTCAAGCTTTTCACATTCTCCAGAAAGATGCTGTTTCATTTGTACAGTCATAAGGAAATTGAATTTAAAAATTCGGTCTGAGCTGTGTTGATAACCTCAAGGGCACTTAGACGGTGTTAAAATGCCACTTAAAAAAACCATGATTGGATGTTTTGAAATTCCCACTGCAAGGAGAAAAAGCTCAAAACACATTCAGCTGAGGATAACTCAAAGCATTAATGAGAATATGTGTAGATTTATGCACTGGATTTTGATTACATACAACATTTCAATGAAGAGAAACCTTTGTGTGAATTTCACTTACTATATGTATTGTTTACATGGTAAATAACTTTTGAAGCCTCAGACTTTGAAAACACAGGCTCAAACAGCAAACTGAGTCATAAGCTCACAGGTGACACTGTGGCAGAAAGCAGAGAAACAAAGCTGCTTCCATAACCCCAAAATACAGGAAAACCGTTTGTGTTGCATGAAGATATAAGTATTTAGCTATACGTGGTTTTATATCTTTCAAGATTTAATGCACCATGTTAAACCTTCTCATTTAGCTGTCATTGAGGTGACAGCGTAGATGACGTACTTAGACAAAATATACTCCATCTTCAACAACCATTTAATCCAATTATGTCCCTTTTTTTGTCCTGTGGGATAAAAAAGATTAAGTGAAAAGAGGATATATGAGCAAAAAAATGCAAGACCTTACAGCATAGCACCGTGCTTGAGAAAGGATTTAAACCTAAAACAATGTAAGGATCAACATAGCCTCAAATTATACCACAATATGTGGCATGCCTTATGTTGCTATATTGATCTTAACACCATAATGCCATATTGAATTTATGGATCTTTAAAGTATTCTAACTGGATGTGCTACAACTTGAAAGTATCTTCTTGGACCTTCTACGTGGTCTGAGTGAGCCAATCCAGGGTGAAGTCCATTTCATAAGACAGTGTTCAGATTTCATTAAGCTGAAAAGACAATAAAAACATGCATCTTAACTTAGTGTCACTCCAAAGACAAATTCTCAAAAATGTATATTTTCGACTAAGAAAAATAGGATTATATTACAGGACTCTATATTCTACATCAATACATACCAGCCGGTAAGCACCATTTATTTATTTTTTATTTCTGATGTGATCAACCTGTGTTTTTTATTTCATTATACTGCAGTATCTAAAAGCTCTCTCATGCAGTCCTTTCCCATCTGTCACAAACCAAGTGTGACTTTACAGTGACTTACACAAGATTGATACGCAGTGGTCATCTCTGCCCTGCAGTGATGTTCAGTCAAGATCAGCTCTATTCAGATCCATGGAAATGAGAAGTTCAACACTGGTGGGGAAAGAAAAAAAAAAGGAGAATTTTTTGTGTGTGTGTTGATTCTTCACGCCATTAATTCTGGTGCAATTTTATGCTTTTCCACCAACATCTGCCAATACAAGAACATTATCATACACAAGTAAGACAGCTCATAAACTTTAGGCTGAAACGCATCTCAAACAACGTTGGCAGTGACCTCGAGACGCAGTTACATTGACAAGCATCTGTCAGTTGGATGCTGTTGTCTGTAGCCCTGCAATTATCTTTGGTTTCCAGAACAAATCCCTCAGTCGACTTGCCAAGTGTGTAGTGTTACCATAATGGCAGAGAATAAGAGAGCGCAAGTGCACTCCTGCAAGCAGATGGTGTCATTGTATCACTGTCAAACCTCTGAATTTTTCAGTCTGACTGCATTAATTGACTCTTCAATCATAACATAATCTTCACCGCTTTTGGTGCATAGCAAAAAAAAAAAAAGAAAAAAAAAAGCTAGCATGAGTATAAATCAAATTTGTTAGAGTGAATCATACTGTATATGCAATTATAAATACAAACTATTACTACAATTAGTACTATGCATTATGAGCAGTGGAGCATTTTATCAAGGTTTGTCAAGGTTTGGCTGGTTATCATTTTAGGGCTAACTAGTGGGAGGGTATTATGAAGATATAAAAATTCTTTCTCCATTGAAAGCCAAAATGAGTTTTACATTCTGATATAAAGTTGGAAGCAACATACAGTAGACAGTTTATCCCATGTACTTCGCACAGCACATGAATGGCAACGCTAATGGAAAGATTTCTCCATGACCTCCTTGTTTAGGAGTCATTTTCCACAAAGATTTCACAAGTTTTAAATGAATCACTTATTGTCTTGTTTTCAAATGTCCTTGAATCACAGCAGAACAATTAACTTCCTAAAACAGCTGTAATTTGCGAAGAATTAAACAGATGAAGAGATGGGCGAGTGGTAAACTGATTACATGAAAACAGGTGAAAACAGCAAGGCTCGCTGCACTCTGCATTCACAAACAGACGCTAGGCACTCTGGGAATGTGTGCCCTGGCTCACACAGTTAGAAGCTCAGCATGAGAATGGCTTAGTGCAATGTGTCTGCCAAAACAGCACCAATAATTGTGGAATCCATTATAACATCATAATACTAATCAGTCGAACACCAAAAATAAACAGATGATATGCAAACATGGCTGGAGGGACTACAGGAGTGTGATTTTCACTAGAAGAGACAGGATAAGTCACAAATGCATGTCTTCTTAAAGTGTATGGAGTGCTTATTAAATGAAGAGGAAAGTTCTCCATAATGAGAAGAGTGGGACTACTGCTAATTGAGATTCATTAAAAACTAAAGGATAATTATATTGTGTCTCGCATGCTGAATTGAATATTTGATTATCACACGATCAAAAGCGTCATGGTTTTGAAGCAAAGCTGCGATATGGCTGTGGGTTGTGCTGATATTTGAGACCAAAAGAATGAATGCAAGTGTAATATTTTTCAACAGTTCAATATTTAAGATTTGCACCCAATATTGTCAGTTACTTTGTGAATATATAACTAAAATAGTTACAATTGAAGCAATTGCGTTTCATTTCTGTGGTTTTGAACAAATCAATTAAGTAAATGACTAAATGATGCACTAATGGATGAATCCATCTGAAACACGCAAACATGGCAGAACAAAAGCAGAGTGCTACTAAGGGTAAAAAAAAACCTGGCTCTTATGGAATGCTGCTCAGCCAATCAAATTTGAGGAAAAGAACTAAAGGTTTGTTCACACCAAGGACAATAACTATAGGGATAAGTATAGCATTTCATTATCTATGAGACTTAGTCTAGAATGATAACAACATGGAGGAATGATATAATTTTAGAATTGTTTTAATCTTCAGCTGATGAACAATAAAAACATTGACAGCCAATCAGAATCCACGAAACATTGACAAGATTGAGCATTTAAAGGGGCAGACACTGTGGCACGCATACAGAACAACAGACGTTACTGTGGATACTGTAGTTATCTATATAGTTATTGTTCTCGGTTTGAACACCAAGAACCATAACTGTAAAGATAAGAATAATACACAATAATAATTTTAAGTGCGCTGCTGTTATGTTGTCTGCCTCTTTAAATGCTTGAGCTCTTTAAGTTCAGGTGGATTCTGATTGGCTGTCAACGTTTTTCATTATTCATCAGGTGCAAAAAGAATAGTTCTGAAAGATATTTCACCAATATTGTTCCCCTGTGTCATTATTGTTGTAGCGGTGATCACAAAATTACAACAATTATTAAAACTTTATTCTTATAGTTATCACAATAGTTTTCATCCTTGGAGTTAACGACACTTCACTGTTGGATAATCTGATATACTGTTATTATAAGTAATATACGGTATGCATAATAATATATCTTCACTACGCTTTCTGTACACTTGTATGAGGCAGGTATACACGATACTCTATATGTAACAAGAAATTGCAACTATGCTCTCAAGGAAGTGTGGCTTCTGTAATTGGATGTTGAAGTGCTGCGGTTACGCTTTCAATGTTTTCAAACACGCTACTCACCTGGCATACAGCGTCTGTGCACAGACTGTTTATAAGCACTTCCTCAGCCAAATGAGACGGAGCCCCCTCACTTCTCACTGATTGGTTTTTATCAGTATGCTCCACATATCGACTGCAGAAGGCCTGCAACGGTAGGGAAGAGATGTTACTCAGGTTAAACAAACGGAATATTTAAGGAGAGGCTGGGAAGGGATATCCTACTCTTGGCAGCATAAAAGGCAAAGATAGAGCTGGATATGTGGGAGGACTTAGTGTCAGAGAACTGCTGATGATATAGTCATACCCTCCTCAGAGATAATATGTGTGTCTAAAATCTTGCCTGGAGATAGATGAAATAACATGAATATGACCACAGTCTGACATGCTGTTATTAGTTGAAGAATTAATAGCCTGACACGTCTCTTTGCCTCAAACCACATCATGCATTTGTTTTGGCTGTTTTGTTTGTTAAAGATTTTTATGCACCGCTTATGATTCATGATCTACTGAAGAAAAAGCTGTATCTTCTTTCACTCTCCTCCATGCTGACTGTCCGAAGGCTTAAGGTAGGTAATGATTACATCTCACATTACATTCTCAGGCTTAAATAAAAGCTAAAAGCATTTAAAAGAATTTAGTGGATTTATTTTCAAACCTCTACATCGTCTGCACTGATTATTGATTATGGAAAAGTAATGGATGCTGGATTAACTGGGCTCTTTCCATTATCCATGTTCATTCCTGAAAGATCCTCTGAAGAGGCTATAGGCTGGAGGCTCACACACTATTTTAAACCCGAGTCATAAAAGTCTGTTAATTCCCATACAATGGCTTTAACTGAGGCACTACATTGTGGTATATCAATATCACAGGAGTATAAAATAAAATAAGACCACACTTTAAAAGATGAAAAGACCAACAGACACATCAACCCACATTTCCAAAGTCTGAATGTGGCTAAGAAATTGGAGCTTGTCGATTTTTCTTTTTGTTAAGAGCTTTGTGTCCTTAACATTTGTTTGTCAGCTCTCCTGCTGTTAAACCCAAAGGAAATGAATTACAGGACCAGCACATAATGTGTTCAAGCACCATGCTGCCTAACAGAATCATTTTAACATTCATTCTTGTTTAGAGCTGGTTAAATTTTTTATATCTAATTTTAATTAATGCTAATATTCCTTATATTTGTCACCTTTTATTTAGTTTTAGCTGATGCGCTGATATTACTCTGTAGATATTAATCAAATGCAACTTATCTTAATATATATAAAAGCAAAATTGTCAGTAGCTAAGGAAGGTATTTTTTATTTTATTTTTGTTATTGTGTCTTTGTTTTGTTTTTAATATCATAAAAATTTCAGTTTGGGCCACAACTGTATTTATTTTTTATTTTTTTTATATACAAACAAAAAATTCATACTATGGGAAAGCAAAGTGATGACGATTCTAAAGCCCATTTGTTCCAGTGACTCTCGGTCTCTGTCTCTTGCTCTCTATGTGATGACCAACTCTGTCATAGAAAACAACAGTGATTTTCAACCGTGATGGAAACTCCATAAGTATTTGACAATGTCTTGTGTGTGAATTACAGATACCCAACAGAAAGCATCTTGCATTAATCTGTTATTGTCATAAATGTATTCTTTCTTACCACAGAAAAAATTAGCAAAATGAAAATTCATTGTGAATCACACAAGACCAGATTTAACAGCCTAAAAAGTCCAGTTGCTTGTTACTAATGAGTCTCATTAATTCACAGCACATGTGAGATCAGTCATAAAATGATTTTAAACCACCTTCACGTTTGCATTAAAAATATCAGACCTCATGCACTCTCTTTCACCATGGAAGACTGTATAAAGACAAATGAGATATACATCCAAGCTTCAGAATCCTCTGCTGACATGTTCATGCCGAAGGCACTACTGTGAAATAGCGAAATCGCCACCTGTGTGCCACTGATTAGAAGACAATGCCCATTTTAATTAGCAAGCCTAAAGCCATTCAACATCACACAAATCACAATACCATAAAAATGATTTAAATAATGAATAATACCTTTTTCATTACATTTAATTGCATACTATTTTACACAAATGTAATATAACAGTTGAAGACTTATTTCATGCAGACCATTAACGATCGAAAGTCACAGCAGTGTTAACGCGACTAAAACATCTCCGCCATTGTTTCCGTTCCTATTACCGTTCCATTCTCAAATAAGCCATCTGATAAGCATCAGTGATTTAATCATCCATTGTTGGCTTACAAATGGTTTTCTGTGTGAAGAAATGCATCTGTTTGAGCATGCCCCTGTCTTGTCCTTAATTAGACTATAAAACATGGCTGACCTCTACAAAAGACTTCCATCCATCAAGAGAACCAAAATAATGTGACGGTGATCAAAATTAATAGAATGACTAATATATGTTTTTTTGGAAGACCCGCACATTAAAAATGCTTATATCGATATTGAAAGTGTTGTGTTAATTGATTTAACAAATGTTTTCCTTGTTTCTGTTGCGCATAATTGCCTTAACCTTGGAAAAAATATACCAAACAGAGAATATTGTGTTTTTGTCTCTTGTTGCTGTTCACATGCAGGGATCTCCTGCAGCATTTTTAATACAAAAAAAAATGTTAATTACCCAAATGTTCAAAGCTTTGTTCCTGACGGCCACATTTCACTCGAGGTCATACAATAACTCCTTAATATTTTAGTGGTGCAATTAATCTGTGCGTAATGTCATAAGTCTATATCATACTGAGTGGGTTTCTGTCTTCAAGCTATGACCCAATAGGATGTTTGTGTTGCTTGTTAAATGGTTTATTAATTGTTCTGTCACAAGAAAACATTAGAACATGCTCCTCAGCTTGAAGTAGAATTGTTTGCTTTATTGTGCTGCCTCGCTCTAAGACACCTCTGTGGTAAATATAGATATATACTGGGTTTTTCTGATTTAGCATGACAGATTTATGCTGAATGAGAGTGTTCCCAAATTAATGGATGTATGGAAGACATAATAAACCCCGGCAAATATACACCTAAACTACATTGGAATGCATTTGTTATCATGTTCAGAGACACTTTTGCAACTTACCCAGTCTGACTCAATCCACTGCATCGCCGCTCACAGAGAGACTGGTACCTGTTGGAGGGATAAATCAAATTTAGGATATAGATTTCGAGATGTTATTAGTATAATACACAAAATGAAGTAAGAAGAGACAATGAGTGAGACTACAAGTCAAAACAAACCTACACTTGCATGCACAAATAACAGATGGATTGAAAACAGTTTGACAAAGCATATGTTACTATCAAAAAAGTAAACCAATTTGTGGGGCTGGACAAAAGCTGTCAGAGCAGAATGTGATTTGAGAGCAACCATCTTTTTCTGCGTGTCTGGTTAAAAAGCTTAGTTTAGCTGGTCAGGTATTAAAGATCAGTTTAAGCTTCTTTTAAAAGATGGATTGTTGATTGTTTTGTTTTTTTCTTATGTGTTAGTAAGTCTTTTTTGATGTCACTAGTTAATTTATTAGCGGATTTAGAGGGCCGAGGCATTTATTTGGGGTTAGTGAGGGCAGGTTTACTTTTTGAAGTATAAATAACTTAATTTATGACTGGCATTCGCAACATTAGAGTTATTATTAGGGTTACCTGCTTAACGTTTAGTCATCCTTTCGAAGTCTTAATACGCGTCAGCATTCAGTTCTAATAGTCACAAAAAAGAGTTCAGGTCTCTATGGGGCCTTCAATAGTGCTGATATTTAAAAGCATTGGTATTACAACACAGATTCAGCCTTCTGATGTTCATTAACATAAATAGCAAAAGAGGAAAATGTACTGTAGGTAGCACAGATAAAGCATTTTAACTGGATCCCATTCACTTCTGCGAGTGATGAAACTTTGGCTACAGTGGTTAACACCAAAGGCTGAAGGCACTTAGAACATCTTATTGGAATATGGGGACGTTCTTACCTCCTGAATCTCCATATCATTCTCAGAGTCACGTTAGCGCAGACAAGTCAGTCCGACTTATTGTTTAATAAGCTGAAGCTTAAAGAGTGTGTTAAAAAAGATTCAATTTATTGGTCTAAACAGTTGATTTCCATTAACATGTTAAACATTTAAATGACTAATCATGAGTCAATGAACAATTTAGAGCTAATGTTAAAAATTATTTAACAAAGTTTATTTCTATTAGTGAGGCTTATCTATTATTACACAAAATGACTTGACAACGTCTCTACGGTTCCTTTTTGTGGCTTTTCTTTGTTAAATAGATATCTATAAAAAAAAAAAAACATTATCAATTTCCTCAGGTCATACAGTCATTTAGTACTAAAGACAAGTAAGTACCTACATATCTAATTTTACAAAAAGGATCTCATCTTTATTAACAGATTATAGCAACACAACTTTAACAATTATGATCACCTATTTAGAGAAGCTTGCACAAGGCGCTTTACATCCTTTTTATTACATTTTTATGTACAAATACAAGCTACACACAAAGCAAAGCACTTGGATGTGGCTAAATACATAGCCAATTGCTTTCAAACCCAATACTGATATCAAAATTAAATGTACAAACTCAGTATTTACCATCATCAAATCAAGAAGTATTACGAAAGATGTTGTGTACAAAATGAGTCTCTCCTCATACATTTCTGCCTTAATGCAAAGGTTCCCGAAGTCAGGGAAGCATAATGTGTGGCTAATTCCATGCTTTACATTTGGGGGACAAACAATGGAAAACTAAAGGAAGGAGCATTCAATGACAAAAGTACACTGCCAAATCCTGGCCAGAATTAATGCTCATAAGGTATCATACAAAGAAGTCAACAGTTACAGATAAGAAAAGGGTACCATTTTACCGCCCCCCCCCCACCTCCCCCCAAGGTTAGTGTGACTTTAAAAACATGACTGACCTATCACTTAAAAATCCCATTTTTGATTATTTAGTAAATAAGGTTGACATTGTATGGAGGTCACATGATCTGGAGCACCTTTAATATCTACCATAGGGGTGATCTCTGTAGCCCCCTCGAGTAAGTCTTGATGCTGGAGCTTTGAGGTTGGGCCGCGATGATATCCAGTCCTCTTCTGCTAAAAGTGGAACGATTAAAAAGGGGGAAAAATAACTTAATTTATCTCAGAGAAAAATGGAATTTAACAAAAGTGAGTGTAGATGTTACAAAGGAGAGGAGCCTCTTTAAATGGGTGAAATACAATGCTATCATGATTTTTAATGCTTTTTTGTTCTAAACATTACAAAATTATACACTGAGCACCAGCTGATCATCTTACACATGCATTTCAATAAATCCATTTAGAGCACCATTCCTCCATCCCATCTAGGGCACTGCGTGTTCGCCTTAGTACATTATCGTAGATTTGAGAAATATACAATGTCACATTGCCCTAATTATCAGTTACCAAAGGCAGAGCAGATGAGGCATGAACTCATGGCTGAGCTCACAGTATGACCCTGCTGTCATTTAAATACAGTATGTGTTGGGAGCCGATGCTCCATTAGGTTCTCTGAGTGTGATCGTTGGGCCATTGAGGAAACAATCAGCGCGCCTTCAGGGCAAAGAACCTTAACCTTCATTGTTGCTAACTACCATTTCACAGAGAAAGGAGGAAAAACCATTATACATCGTGACAAAATCCCTTTTATTCTGGTATACTGTGTAATGATCACTACCGCACAAACAGCACTCCCGCACTCACATTCTTTTTAATAGCTTTTCCCCTAAGTTCTTCCTCAATGTGAAAATCGCTGCTCATTGCAATCATATTGAAGTCTGTTTCCACCTCTGAGTAAAAATACAACTGAGATAAAAATAAGAAAAGAAAAAATTATTACTAGAAATAAATTCACAATTGTGATATCAAATGTTCAAATAGTAAAAAATAAAGATTGATTCGCAAGATACAGTCAAATACTGTATTAAGTCATAAAATTGTGAGATACAGTGACAGTTACAACAAATTAAGTCACAATTGTGTTGTCACATTGCGACAAAATTTCACTATTGTGAGAAATAAAGTCAAAATTGTGAGACAGTCACAATTATGAAAAATAGTCAATTGTATGAAGTCACACTGCCAAATAGTCACAACTGTAAGATATAAAGTCACATTACAAGAAATAAAGTCAAAATGATCATACAGTTACATTGCAAGAAATAATTTCACACAATTGTGAGGCATAAAGTCAAATTTTGAAAAATAAAGTCACACTGTTAGAAATTGTCACAATGTGAGATTAATACATTACAATAAAGACATTGCAAAGAAAGTTGCAATTACGAAAATGTATTAAAATGTATTATTTATTTTCTTGCTGCTTTGAAACAGTTGGATAAAGCACTATATAAATAAATGTGAATTGACTTTATCATGTTGACCAATTATGAACCTAATAATGAAATTATTCAGCTCTATTTACAATGCTCCATTAGGTTCTCTACAAGTTTAAAATTGTTTCAATTCAGTTTAATAAAAGGGTCATTGTTGCAAAGTTTTTTTGCAAAAAGTGTCATTATCCAGCTCACTTCAGTTTGAATTTTGTTCTTATCTGAAAGTGTAGTGAAGTAACAAGTGTAGTTAAATTAATAATCATATTTTAACCAAAGAGCTGTGAGAAACAAAGCTGCAACTGTGAAATTTAAAGGTGCAATATGAGATCTTGGAAAATGCTAACATTAGCCTGATAGCACTGAAAGCGAACATCCCACCCTCCCTGCAATCGCCACCCAAAGCCACGTCACCTGAACGCATTTATGCTCACAGACCAGAATACCAGACACAACATACTACAATAGGCTACTTCAGCCAATAGGTTCCCAATTCCAGTCCATGTTCCGAAGTGAAGTAAACCCTTCCTCAGGGAGTAGGGAGCAATGAGCATGTTGTAGGGATCATATTGATTGGAACACAGTTCATTCACGTAGCCTGAATTGGGTGTGTTAACTAAGCAAGACATGTAAAATATGTTGCACCTTTCACCTATTGCACCTTTAAAGACACTTTATGCAACAGGAGGTCAGAAAATTCGCTATTGTGAGATACAGAGTCTCAATTACTCTTTTGTTTTTGCTTTTACTCTGAGGTGGAGTGGGTAAAACCTTTCCTAACACAATACAATTTCGGTTATAAGCCAAGAAGTGGCAAAACATCAAATCATTCATGTCAACACTTTGACACTCCACTGCACAATTTGCAGCAATGCAAAATGAATGAGCAGGCACGTATACAATGGGAAACTGGCATCAGAGGAAAACAACAATCCACTCTAAGAACAGAGGGAATACTGCATCACATGTAATCCACAGAGGGCACATATTCAAAAGCCAAAGTAATGGCTGAAAGGCCATTCTAACTCTGTTGGTGGGCCTCAGCAATGCCTCCAGCTCTCTACTGGCTCAAGTCCACGATTTCAAGTGCATCTTAAAACCCAGCCCTGAAGCAGACTAGTAAGGTAAGATGGCAGCTGCTGTGCCCTGGGCCTCTGTGATTTAACAACTGGCAAATGCCGCTAGGTGTTTTTCCTTACCTTTAGCTCTGAAACATTTAACAGCAATATGGAAAATGAATGAGGCAAAAAGGTTTCTCACTGGTGTGGGCAATGTGCCATGACTGAGTTTCAGCCCGCCTGCTTTGCAAACTACTGCTATGCAAGAGGATGTTTCTGTTTGTGGTGCACCATTCAAAACAGACGACCTAAAATCCTAATAGTTTCCTAGTAAGCTAAAAGAAAAGTTATGAAAAGTTATGTTGTTTGATAAGAAGAACTGTAGATCAGATGCTTACCATAATTGTTGTAGGCTTCATCATTATTACCGTGTCCATATTCATAATATTCCGAGACACTGTGGGAGGGAAAAGAATTCTTATGAGACATTTTGACAGATGCTTAGAGTCAAAGTTAAGCATTAATTAGCTCATGTTGTGACAAAATGTCTTTTAAAAATGAATGAGCACCTTTTCGACTGGTTGCTGTAGTTGTCATCATAGCCCTCATAACTCTGGTCATCATATTCCCCATCATACCCATCATCATATCCCTGAAATCACAGACACACAAAAGAATAATCACAGAGGGCGATGCTAGAGGACTGAATCTGTCTCAAAGCAGCAGTTTAATTGTTTAGGGTTGAAAAATCAATGTTTAATTACACCGCAATAGGATTTCTCTAGTAAATATACTCCCAGAGTGGAGGACTGGCGGAGCTGAATCATGTCCAACAGAAAATATTGATCAATGAGCAACAATTGTCTCATTTGCCATGTTTGAAGACAAGTGGTCGATCAAGTATTACAGACAATAGAAACAATAAACAGATTAAAACGTCATGATTAGATGTTCAGGAGATCCTACATGACTTATGTCATCCATACACCTTTTCTTACTCTTTCTTTTTTTTAAGCTTTGATTGATATTGAAAAAAATTATTCTTTTAACAATGCACATACTGAATATGAAGCACATATTTTACTATGCAGTTGTGATATTTAATGTCTGGATTTCTATATTGGCCTAATGGAAATGCAGCAGCACATGTGAATCTTTTGGGAAAAAAGTATCTGAATGTGACATTCTGTTTTGCATAAACAAAATGTTGACTATTAAAATTTGTTTGTGTCTGTAAGATACACCCCAACAATCAGACGTTTTGGTCTGTAAAAGACAAACATCATAAGATGAAAATTAATCTTCGTCCTAAATACACAATTTTGGATTGATTAAAACAACTCACTATTGGATAAACTCCAAATAATTCACAAAAACAAATTTATAACATCAAGTATGGTGTTTCTATTCGTTGTTCAGACAGACTAACTGAAAGAACTTCCCTTTTTTATGAAGCCTAATCTGTCCGAAAAACCTGGGTAAGCTGTTTTGACCCTTTCTATTCCCTTTACATTAAAATTCTGCACAACAGTCAGGTTTTATGAGTATGATGAAGGATTAGGCTAAATTAAAGTTACGGATTATGGGGATTAAGTTGTTCAGGAGATCTAACACACAAGTTTCCTTCTATTAGTCTGTCCTCATGCTAACAGGGTCAGGCTTCTGTCCTCTCCCACTAATTGACTGGTTTGTTAACATGTCCTCTTGATAGAGTTCTATGCATATCTTAAGCAGCAGCGTATAGAAGCAGCAGCATGTTTTACTATTAATGGCATGTTTCAGAAAATGTCAATCACTCTAATACCACCTGCACTCTAAGGAAATACATTTTGGTCGAACAGTGAGAGGTAGTGACTGACCTACCCATTTAATAGGGTCATTTCATCAAGAACGGAAGGAGTAGCTTTCATTTTAACATTTGCGAATATGAAGATGTGTCCTTTTTGTCTGCTATGACATTTAAGGTATGAACAGAATAGTTCAGCTAAAAATTTATCATCAAAGCATTTGTTATAAAAAAAAAACAATCGCCTGCACTTTAAGAACCAATAGCTAGAATATACCACAGTTGTAATAAAAATGTACAGGGAAAAAGTTATTCTCAACAGATCATCTAATATAAATTCTACAACAAGTTCGACTAAATTTTACACAATAAATAAGATTACAATAAAACGTGATAAATTGTAGTAAAGGTGGTCATTAGTAGTTTTAATGAAAAGATTTCAATATATGATAATGCTGGTTTAAGACTGTTTTCTCCTCTTTTCATTAGTCTTTTTAGTTTATTTGGCTTTTTAGGTACTGTTCAACTTTCTCCGTAGCATTTTAAAGTGGCTGTTTCTCTAAATAATTCAATTAGATCACATATTTGACCATCAGGCACAGTACAAATCACTGAATGCACTGTACAGCCTTGTTTTCCTGTAACAAATTAAATATGGCTCTACTCTAACTAACGTCTATTCCTATACGTCACAGAGTTAGAAGCAAGACATTCTACAATAGGAACACATGAAAACACATTCAAACATCTTTATGAAAATATTTAGTACTTTATAGTATGCAGAGGTCTTGGGCATCTATGCAAACACTATGTGGCCAGGATATTACTTAGTATAATAACAAACTGTTATATTTAAGAGGTCCTTGTGTCTGAGCTTTTTGACTTTAACATGCACTTACAAGCCACTGCGCATAATTCGAGCAAGCTCTAGTTAATGGTGCTTGATCATTGCATTTCAACACTCATTTGAAAGAGCAATTAACTCTGGTCCTATTGAGCAAGCTAACAGGAAATAAATCAAGTGGTAGAGAGCACTGCAAGAGTAATTAATACAGCAGACAGCCAAAGGTCTTCAGTACTCTGCTTCATTATCAATTGACAACCACCAACACCTCCTGACAGTGACTGATCTCTGTGTGGGACTGCAACGGAATATGATTCCTCACTGGAGAGCAGCAAAGGGAAATGAATGGTTGAAAATGCTTTTTGTCTGTGATTCCCTCTGCTTACTGAAGCGTCTTTGTCTACTACTTGTTTCTTAACCAATTTTTCAGGGCTAATATTTTCAGTTTGAAGTATGAGCAAACATGGACCTAAGGCCAGACAGGATGGAGCAGTCTGACAATACTGACATCCAACAGGCCATATATCTATTTAGTTGTTAATACATAACAATATTTATATAGCACTATATATGAAATATATCATAATCATGAGTGTAAGTGGAATTTAGTCATCCTGGTATCGGAAATTCTTTGTAAAATAACTATTATGTTGATATACAGGTGCATCTAAATAAATTAGAATGTCGTGGAAAAATCAAACTCAAATTGTGAAACTTGTCTATTAAATAAATTCAGTGCACACAGACTGAAGTAGTTTAAGTCTTTGGTTCTTTTATTGTGATGATTTTGGCTCACACAAAATACCACCAAATCACTATCTCAACAAATTAGAATATAGTGACATGCCATCAGCCAATCAACTCAAAACACCTGCAAAGGTTTCCTGAGCCTTCAAACTGGTCTCTCAGTTTGGTTCACCAGGCTACACAGTCATGGGGAAGACTGCTGATCTGAAAGTTGTCCAGATGACAATCATTGACACCCTTCACAAGGAGGGTAAAACACAAACATTCATTGCCAAAGAAGCTGGCTGTTCACAGAGTGCTGTATCCAAGCATATTAACAGAAAGTTGAGCGGAAGGAAAAAGTGTGGAAGAAAAAGATGCACAACCAACCGAGAGAACCACAGCCTTATGAGGATTGTCAAGCAAAATTGATTCAAGAATTTGAGTGAACTTCACAAGGAGTGGACTGAGGCTGAGGTCAAGGCACACAGACGTGTCAAGAAATTTGGCTACAGTTGTCGTATTCCTCTTGTTAAGCCACTCCTGAACTACAGACAACGTCAGAGGCATCTTACCTGTGCTAAGGAGAAGAAGAACTGGACTCTTGCCCAGTGATCTAAATTCCTCTCTTCAGATGATAGCAAGTTTTGTATTTCATTTGGAAACCAAGGTCCTAGAGTCTGGAGGAAGAGTGGAGAAGCTCATAGCCCAAGTTGCTTGAAGTCCAGTGTTAAGTTTCCACAGTCTGTGATGATTTGGAGTGCAATGTCATCTGTTGTTGGTCCCTTGTGTTTTTTGAAAAAAGTCACTTCATCCGTTTACCAAGAAATTTTAGAGCACTTCATGCTTCCTTCTGCTGACCAGCTTTTTGAAGATGCTGATTTCATTTTCCAGCAGGATTTGTCACCTGCCCACACTGCCAAAAGCACCAAAAGTTGGTTAAATGACCATGGTGTTGGCGTGCTTGACTGGCCAGCAAACTCCAGAGCTGAACCAGAGCTGAACCCCATGGAGAATCTATTGGGGTATTGTCAAGAGGAAAATGAGAAACAAGAGACCAAAAAAGGCAGATGAGCTAAAGGCCACTGTCAAAGAAACCTTGGCTTCCATACCACCTCAGCAGTGCCACAAACAGATCACCTCCATGCCACGCTGAATTAAAGAAGTAATTAAAGCAAAAGGAGCCCCTACCAAGTATTGAGTACATGTACAGTTAATGAACATACTTTCCAGAAGGCCAACAATTCACTAAAAATGGTCTTATGGTCTTATTAAGTATTCTAATTTGTTAAGATTTTTTGTGAAGGGTTTTTGTTGAATGTGAGCCAAAATCATCACATTTAAAAGAACCAAAGACTTAAACTACTTCAGTCTATTTGCATTGAAATTATATAATACACAAGTTTCACATACTGAAATAAATAAACTTTTCCACGACATTATAATTTATTGAGATGCACCTGTATGTTAAATTTAACTGCATGGCTTTTTTTTGTGATTTGATGAGTATCTGATTAAATAAATTCATTTTCTAAAACATCTGCTATCTGAGTTTTTCCATACATTTCCATGCAAATATGTCAGTTACCATGTGTTGCTCCATATCTAGAGAAATCATCACACATTCTTCAGGACAGATTTACACAGTCTTTGCTTTAGTCAAACAATATCTCAAATAAATTAACCAAGCAATTTATTGTCTATGGCCAGGAGTCAGGTTTTAATTTTTTTATATGACTTTCCCTAAAAGAAATAAAATATTCTCACAGAATTCTGAATTCCCAACATACAGGTAATTAAAATATCTTACCACTTACAAACTGGAAATACAAATAATTGATATGTCTATTCATTTATGATAACAGCTCACTGGAAATCATTGAGGCACCTTCCACAAACCTAAGAACAACCACATTAATATTTATAGAGCTATAATAACAGTTTAGAAAGCACTGGCTTTGCCAGAAAGCACAGTCGTTTGCCATTACCAAGAAAGTGGCAGCAGAAATGTGATAAACCAGGACTGTTTATTGCCAAATATCTCACTGTAGAAATATAGGATCACATATTACTTGTTACATAAACTTTTACAATCACCCAAATAAAAGAACTAATTCACTAAGCTGATGACAGACAAGTAGGCTATTACTTCTAACCTTCAGATGCAGCAATTCCTATAACGGAGCAATCTACTGTGCATTTGCAAATCATGTTGCAATAAATTTTAATAGCCGTTATTTCATGCACGACAAGGAGTTGTGATAGCCGTAACCAGTGTTCCCTGATTCAGTAATCACAGACCAGTAAATATACTGTAGATCATAGAAAGCATAAGGGCTGATATTTGCGTGTACTGTACACAATTTAACCGGTAATAACATGCAGCTCATCCCTCCTTGATATTTTCACAGCAAAAGCACAAGTGCTACTTTTCCCAGTTTTTTACCTGCCTTCTCATGTGCAGAGCTGAAATAATATTCTGGGCCTCTAGGCGCTCCACATGCATCTCTTCAGCAGGAAATTATTAAACTTCTTTTTGAGGTGTATGTCGTACATCTGTTTTATTCAACGAGGGAGTTCTGCATGAAAAATTCCATTTCAATAATTAGTTCACCTCAGAAATGTCAAGTCAGCGATGTAAGCGAGCCCATTGTTAAAAAACAATTACAGCCGTGGTGAGAACCTTGCTTTGAAATACTGCGAGTGAAGCCTTTTTCGCAACATTCTATTCTGCACCTTGAATTGGCTTTTGCCATGTGAAGTGGTGTGTGATTGTGTGTGTAAGAGGTTTACTGCGATACTATCCGAGACACTCAAGGGCTTCTTTCACAGCAATTGACCCTTTTCATTTATTTATCCACAGTGAGCTGGTTGTGACCTTAGAAGGCATTCTGTATGCTTTTTAATTGGGTTAGCACATTAAAACAGTATATTAAGAGAACTGTGAGGCAGTTAAAGGGTTAGTTTACCCCAGAATTAAAAATCTGTCATCAGTTTTTTTTTTCTTGTGTCATTCAAAGCCTGCAAAACTTTACTTCATCTTCAAAATACAAATAAAAATCTTTTGAATTCACATTTAAAGAATGCACTGTATATATATTTATGTAAATAAATTTACTGGCACTTTACTTTGTGTAGAGTGCTGGAACTGAGAACAGTTCAAACCTTTACCTTAAAATGTTAAACCTAATTGGGAACTTAAAATTTGGGGGCTCGTCCGGGATCAAAATAATTATTGTTCTCAAACACATTTCCCCTGTCTGCCATTGGTCAAAACAAACAGATAGCCCCGCCCCAAATTAACACCATTGGCTGAGACCCTGTTTCTATGCTGGGCTGGTCAGGATAATCAAACAAAACAATGTTTGAATAACACCACAGAGCCTCAGTGTTTACACTTTTCAGCATACTCAGGCTAAAATTAGCTTACATGCCCTCCGCACATTAAGCTGGGATAAGAATAAGTATTTTAACATCAAACAACATAGAAACAATGGCCAATGGATAAGAAAAGCTAGAAAATTACAAATCATCAAGCAGCTTTGAACATATTATTTTGAAATGTTACAGCCGTCTAGTTTTCTACTTAGCCACATTCAAATATCTGTTTATTTTGTGGGAGGAAGAGGGGCGTCAGCTCATAGAGGAGTGTCTGACTGGTTTGTAGAAGAGTGAAGAGCCCTCTGAGAAAGCACTTGTGATCTTTGAGTAAAGCTGTTGTGCTCAGAGGGAGAGGAGGAGGCAGTCTGGCACGGCTCAGCTGATATACATAAGAGCTGTGATTAACTGGATTCAAATCCTCACCAACAAAAAGAGCAGAACGCTGCCACACAACAGTGGATATTCATGTGTCTTTCATTTTATACATCTGAAACCTGGATGACAGTTTAAATCTGTGTAAAAGCAGACGGCAAATTAATATAAAAAAACTCAAATCAGACTATTTTTACTGAACACATATCTCTGACTGCAACATTTCAAAATAATAAGTTCAAAGCCGCTTGTTGATTACACACACTATACAGTATCTGTCATTCTTTAATGAAAAGTGGAAGGACATATTATTTGTAAGGGTTTGGATAAAATATCCATGGCAAAAAAAGAAAAACCTAATTAATATCTTATTAATAATACATACATATTATATTTACATATTTAATATCTACATGTATCAAAAACTACCCATAAACCATTTCCCCCCAATATTATAAATGGACTATTGTTTTTTTTATATATATATATATAACTGCATTTAATATTCAAAACGTTAAATACATTATGGTACTTCAGTAAAAACATTTATTTGACTATAGTATTTCATTATTTATAAACTTTCACATGATTGTTTGATATTACTGAAATATAACTATTCTGCTGTTATGTTAATCACACAAATGTAATATGATTCAGAAAAATATTGAATCTTAGAAATGATTCTTACCAAAGAAATGTGAATAAGTAATGCAAGATCAAATTTTCAGATTCAGATCAATCTCTATGTGTTAATATATAAAATATAGAAACAAGATACAGCTGTACATACACTTTTATAAGCACTTGTATATATTTCCACAAATATACATGCACATTCTGGAATTCTCAAAGTCTAGGTAAGAATCCAGAGGTTGAGGATTGGCAAGGTTAGATTTTGAAAGCTATACAATATGTTCCTAGTGAACGTCTCATTTCTTAGTCCTCTTTCCTCCACCTGCCTACCCCAGACCCAATTACTCAGAAATATGTCCACGTTTTCCATGTCCCCCGTAATACAGAGGCTCTCCAGCAGAACTCAATTCACGTTGGTAATGAGTCTGTACTCAAACATTTCCCCATGCAGACAGACCAATCTGCCACAGCGCTGCACATATAGGGCTTTTGCATTAGGCAAAAGCTCTGAGGGAATCGAATCCATGAGATATTGCTTTTTTCATTAGGTTGGAGTTTGACGTTCACTTGGTTGAAAATTTGCAAAAATAACCTTGTGCACACCTGGGTACAAAAAGTCTGCAATGTGTAGGTGCTTTCCTACAAATCAGCAAAAGCTTCCATTATTGTTTACTAATAATCATCATCATGACCATCATCAATAATTATAATACTGGTAATGGTAGTCAGAGACTCTGACACAGACAACAGCTAATCAAGTGAGCAGATGCTTTTCTTTTTGAACCACATGGCTTGTATTTACAGCATGCCAGCATGTAGACTAACATTTGAGGGCATTTAATCTGTCAGAATGTATTCTGTCTTCACTGATTCATTCAACATTTGGTAAATAGAAAGGCCATTCATTGTACATTTCCCTCAGTGAATCTGATTTAAGGATTCATAAACCTTTTTTTCTGACAAGCCTTCTATTTTGTGAGTGTGTGTAAGCATAACTTTCAATACTTTTTTCCTAAGAATTTCTTTTTTTGGACACAAACTCAACTCAAAATGTTTCTATCTCAGTAGTTCTTCAAACAAAACTAAAACACTTGCAGTATACACTTTGAAAAAATCCATTGTCATTAAAAACGCTTAATCTTGACTTACGTAGTCATCATATGATTTGTGCGTGGCCTGCAGTAGCGGGGCTCTGTATCCAGGGGTCCCTGCAGTTCCTCTGGCCCGGGGTGCAGACACTCCCCTGGCTAGTGTGGGGGTTTGGACAGAGGTGCGTGTTCCCCCAGTTCCTCTGGGTGCTGCTGCTCCTCGTCCAGGTGGAGGGGGTGCAGCTGACCCCCCTCGACCTCTAAAGACATAAAGACAAAATATATGATATAATATATAATAGAAATATATTATTTTTTTCTTATTTTATTTAGTTTTTATGAAAACATATATTATATTATATTATATTATATTATATTATATTATATTATATTATATTATATTATATTATATTATATTATAAATTTATTAAGTTTTTTAACAAAGCATAATTGTTGCTTTTATGTTGTTAATTGCTTATTTTAGTATATTTTTATGGATTTAATATTAAAATAAAATGCCAAAAATATTGATAAACCAACTTTCCAATTATGACAATAATTAAACTTAATTTAAACTGTTTGTTTATGTATACATTAAGCTTAATGTATAAGAATTTTGATTCATATGAATAATGTAAGGCATTTACATTGTACAGTATTGATTTTCTTAGGCGCTTCAATTAAAGTGCTAATTTAATAGTATATAGCACAAAACCTTTTCAGAATTGTTTGATATTGCTGTGATATAACTCTTCTGTATAGACACATACCAAAGGCTTGATGCAGTGGCAGCTCTATGCAAAATTAGTGCAGCACAACGCCAGTGTTTACAGATTAGCATTTTGTGTGAAGTCATCTGCTGCAGTGCTATAATAGTGGGTTGCTGTTAGCTGGTGTTTTCATCACCGACAGCCTATTAAAGCCATGTGAACCATAATGCCAGTGATTCATAAGGTTAGACAGCAGTGTTTTCAAAGATATTCCAATATTCATTGCCTCAGCTATTTTCTTTCTTTGCACTGCTCTGGTTCCGCACTGTAAGAGTGGCAGTGAAGCATGGCATCAAGAATCAGTCTGTAGAACACATTGTTTCATTCAGTGCCATGAGAGACTGCTTTATTTTGCTCCCGTGTGCTGCTATTGTGGAATCAAGGGGTGAAGTTGTCCAATTCTGGAGTCATTTTCAACCTGATTACTGTTGCAGCATGGCAGATGGAGCTGGCAGCACTGGTCAGTGGCAGATGTTTCGGTCTGTCCAGTTCTACATTTTGTCCATCTAAATCCAAAGATCCTACAGAGAATAATGGCCTCATCAGTGTTGTTGTTTTTGCCATGCTGATTTGTGGTAATGACTTCTCAGGGCACATCAAGGGGAAGAGGCGCTTTATAGGTTTATCCGCCAGGAACGGTAAACAGAAAGATCATATTTTGAATCTATTATTACTACCTGAGGTAATGCAAGCTGTCGTTGTTTTTGGAGAATCCGAGAGGGATCTTCAGAGGCTCAAGCGAGCCAGAACAAGTGCAGTGTGAAATGTATGAAATAAACATTAAAGGTATAAATAATGGATGAAGGTATATATAAGTTCTGCTTTTGATGAGAACAATTAAAGCTTCACCTGCTAACCTGATTAATAACACTGAGCCTCAGGGCACTTTCATGATCCAACAGTGCACAGATGTTTGGCAGTGAAAATTGGGCCTCTGTTAGAGTTGTTAACAGTTAGAGTGAACTTGGATGACTTCGTTTTCATTTTTTACTTTTACATTTTTGTCCTTTCCTACCTAGTATCAGCTTCATTAGCTTCAGATGTCTACCCTATTATGGTTTACCTTGTTACCTGAGCCTGAGCTTTTCTGATAGACAGACCTTTTATCCTACTGATTAGACTAAAAATAATTTTCTCAAAGCGAGAATATACAAGAAATATTCAAAAACCTCTTGCTTTGTGTTCCACGCAAGAAAAAAAGTCATCCGGATTTGGAATGACATGAAGGTGAATAAATGATGGCATACTTGGCTGAGCTATTCCTTTAAGTTCAGAGGGTGGTGTGGTGAAGCTACTGTACCGGGTGGAGGCTGTGGAGGTCAGACGTAAGCTTCGACCTCTTGCGGTTCTTCCTCGGCTTGGGTCATCTGAGCCATTTAAGTAGGAGAGCTCACGAAGTTGCTCCTGCCTGATCTCATCATTGTAATCCTGTGGACAGAAAAAAAAACAGCAAACCTGACATAAACATACATTTCTATACAAATGTGAATGTGTTGTATTTGCATCTCATCTGACATGCTTTTACAAAAAGAACTGATCCAGTTGGATGTACATCTTCATCTGATCCAGCGTCAAAGCAGCTGAGTTTTAAATACATTGCCAGACCACCAGAATGTTGGCAGGGAATCTTAAATATACTGCCAGAAAGTTTTGCTGACTTCAAACAAACAAAAAAAAGATAAAAAGAAATCTGTTTTAGCTTTGTTTTCAGATGTGGAGGACAAGAAAATTTTTTGCATACATACTGACAAAAAGGCGCCATATGTCACAGACTCATAACTTTACGGAACGTGATGTACACGTATCTTTCATTTAGAGTAAAGGAAAGGATAGAGGCAGGAGAAAAATAGAGTGCTGGCTTATTAACTTTGTTTGACATCAGCTATTAGTGCATTGTTGTGAAGAACAATTCCACTTTCTGCATTTATTAAGTCCCTTTTTCATTTGATCGAACATGACAGGGCCCTGGATCACAAGGACTATTACAGAGCGGATAGCGCTTATTTTATTATCATGTCACTGCCACAGGCAGATAAACAGAGCCTTATTTCCACCAGCCATTATTTCCCTTCCTGTTTGGCACAACAGGGTACAGGCAAATATCAGACATGGCAGCTAGAAGAGAGTGGCCTTTCCATTGCTCACCAATCATTAATGATTGCATTGCTGAGATTTTGAGAATTTTTTTGGAATACAGTCTCCTAATCTTGTCAATGTTGCTTTAATTTTATCAAAGAATGTTGTAATGAGCATGCAAAATACTATTACAATTTAAAATAAAACTTAATATATTTTGAAATGTAATTTATTCCTGTGATCGCAAAGCTGAATTTTCTGCAGGCATTATTGCAGTCTTAAGTATCACACGATCCTTCAGAAATTTGGAGCTTATTATTATTAATGTTAAAAACAGGTCTGCTACTTAATATTTCTCCATTTATTCCATAATGGATAGAAAGTTCAAACAATGGCATTTATCTGAAAGAGAAATCTTCAATAACATTATAAATCTCTTTGCTGTTACCTTTTGATCAACTAAATTCATCCTCGATGAATAAAAGTATTCACTTTCTTCAAAAAAGATCCCAAACATAATGCATTTATTAAAACACTACATAAATATCCATCGATTACAGTGCTAATAGGTGAAACTTTTGCAAATAATGTCGAAAGGTGGTAGGTGTGTCAGGTTCTTGTATCAGCGCTGTTGCCTGGACAGCCCATGTTGTGGTTTAAACTATCTGACTGATTCCTTGGCTTGAGAAATGAGGCTAACACATGGACAGACAGAAATGTATTTTATACTGATCAGATTTAATGAGCATTCTGATGGACTCATTATTTAGAGTGTCTTGAGGTAAAGCTAATTATGTTCTGAATTAGATTTAATAACAGCGATTATGCATTGATTCAGGATATAAACAGGGAGACTTAGAAACACCAGGCCAAATTGTGTCCAGCAAGCCTGTCAGGCTAAAAAAGAAAAAAAAGAAAATAAAAAAATTCTTGCTTTTGCTTTAGAATCCCCATATGAGTCTGTACATCCACTCTGTATTAATGGTATATATTAGACTTCCTCCGGCAAAATCTAGCCAGTTTCCTTCTTAATGAGACTACAGTCAATACATGTACATTACTGCTGCTGAGGAGAGCCCACTCACTCCTACTTAAGATGCTGCGCTTTGCATGAATCACTCTTTTCCTTTGGCAGTGTGTGAGATTGTATAATCGTATTCACATAATGGGCTTTCTGTAGGCTTTATCAACAAAGGTTTAGGCCTATCAGTAGTCCAGTTGCAAAGGCGTTTTGTTTGTTTTTAGTTTTTTTGAAAGACATATTTATTGTATGTTAACCATCCTAATCTGGAATTACAAGATTCATTCAATGGAATTTTACAATTCATAGTGCAATTTAATCCAGAGCTTGAGATAATCTGCATGCAGCTTTATTTTACTGACAATGACAGATACATAAATCATTATCTCTATGCTCTCTTGTTTTAAAAAGAAACTACTTTTATTCAGGAAGTATGCACTAAACTGAATAAATATGATACTAAAGACATTTTATAATGTTACAAAATATTTCTATTTCAGATAAATGCTTTTAAACGTCACATCAAAGAATCCTGAAAAACAGTATCATAGCTTCCACAAAAATATTAAGCAGGACAACTGTTTCAAACCAATAAGATTTTTTTTTTCTTGAGCAGCAAATCAGCATATTGAACTGATTTCTGAGGGATCATGTGGCAATGAAAACTGGAGTAATGATGCTGAAAATTCAGCTTTGCCACCCAAGTAAAAAAAGTAATATATTTAAAAATAATTTATATCATACTAAGTATAGTTACAATATATTAACATATTTACTGACAGACAACTCGAGACTTACTGACTTACTGAAAATTATAATTCAACTTTATTTGGCTTACTACTTGTGCACAATCTAAAATGTGTTTTAATGTCAATTTTGATGAAGATTGTATGATCTCTGAATAATATTGGTCTTTAAATGCTAAATATTTAAGGTGCACATGAAGTGTACAATAGTTCCACTTTAGCACAATAAAATATACTAAGTATATCTTTAATTGTACTTCAGCCCTACATTAGCACAATTAAAGTGCATTAAGTACAAAATTAATTGTTCACATTTAGCAGACTTTACGTTTAGTATACTAAAAGTATAATTGCAGGTTATTTTATTAAGTAAATAAATATTAAAGTGTATTTGTAGTATACTACATTTAAGTATATTTATTTTCTGCTATGGCAACTCAGAAATAAATTACATTTTAAAATATATTCAAATAGAAAACAGTTGTTCTGAATTGTAAAAAATTTTTTTTTAATTCATATAAAAATAATAACTTTAATTCAATAAATACAGTCATGGTAACTATGAAAGATTTCTTTAAAAACATTACAAATATCTTACTAATGGTAGTGTATGGGGTTTGTTGGGAATTATTTGGAAGCCGAGTCTCCACAGCTTCCACTCTTCTGGGAAAGTTTTGCAGTAGCCATTTTCTCTAATCCGGACACAAGAGCATCACTAAGGACAGGTAATGTTGATGATTCAGGGGGTCTGGCTCTTAGTCTGTGTTCCAATTCATCTCAAATGTGTTCAATAGGAGTTGAGCTTGGTGCAGGTCAGTCAAGGTCTTCCAAACTTGAATCAGTAAAACATTTCCTAATAGACATTTCCTTGTACACTGTGCAATAGTGATGTGTGATGCTGGAACAGAAAATGGCTTCCCAAAACTATTGCAAGAAAGAAGCACACAATACACTAGAATGTAATGTGTGCAGTAGCATTAAGGTTTGTTTTTACTGGGATTAAGGGGCCAAGCAAAATCCTTTCATTAGAAAGGGGCCATAATGTCATGTCTCTACAAAACAAATGCTATGACATATTCACATGGCTGCCTAGATACTATTAACATTTCAAAGCGCACCATCTTGAGATGCCAGCACACTCCATTAATCCTGACAGGAATCAAGCTTTCTGACAAAGATAAATGAGTAGACCACTATAAACAAATTCAAAGATGGAAAGACGTCAAGACATTAGCTGCAAATCCTAATGAGCTGCCTTGCCGCCTACTGCCTGCACAGGAAGCTGCTTTTAAGGCAGAATCCTAACTGAAATGCATACGCACATTGCTGTCTTAGAATTTGGATAAAAAAGAAGGCATCATAATTATGTCAAGAGCATGTCTATGACATTTTAAAACACTTAAAGATATAGATTTGACACAGAGCTATTGAGATTGAAAACTCGTCTGCTTGGTATTCTGCAGTGGACTTAAAGATAAAACAGCAGGACATATGGAGGATATGACAAGTGATGCAAAGATGTGGCCCAAGAGGTTAAGAGCCTGCCTAATGCCCTTCCTCTCTGAGGCCAACAACTCATACTTACAGTTCATTCAGGCAATACATTTTGTTTTAGCAGTATGTGTGTTCCCTGGGAATTGAACCCACAACCTTTTACGCTGCTAACACAATGCTCTACCACTGAGCCACAGGAACATTAACTACCTTTTGAAAGCTCCATGCAGGAGCCTTTATTCTAACGTTACAAGTAAGCTAGTGTGTTTGCATTAGTGTTCAAAGGTTTATGGATAATCAAATATTTTAAAAATGTTTTTGAAAGTCTCACCAAGGATGCGTTTTTTGATCAAAAATACAGTCTGAACAGTAATATGGTGAAATATTATTGCAATTGAATACATTTATGTTTTAATATGTTTTGGATGGTTTATTGCTGAAGATTTTCAACATCCATTACTCTTCAATGTCACATGAGAATTCAGAAATCATTGTGATATGCTGATTTGGTGCTCAAAATTAAATACATGAATGAATGAATCTCACTATTTCTACTACTTTAAAATGTTCTTCTGCTTATTTATCTATTTAATTATTTGTTTGTATAGATTGAACACATTAATTTGAAATCTTTTAAAAGTTATATTATTTTAAGTCTTCTGAACTGCACTATACATATAGTCAATAAAGCAGAACTTCATGTTAAGCCATTTGCTTTTTTTGTTTTATTCCTAGGGTGTAATTAACGTGGATTTGCAGAATATATTATCAGAAACGAGCAGTTCTCTCCGTTTTTCGCCAATTCCAGTATATTAAACATCCAATTTTGTAAGGCAGATCTCCAACGTATATATTTAATCACATGCATAACTCTAATCTCTTTTTTTCCCCTACGCAATAAACATGAACAGATTTATGTATGCAGGAGAGCACTAGAGTTCAGTATTGGTTGGTGCACTCATCTCATCTTGGCTTCCAGCTCACCATCCCTCTGAAGGAATCCAACTGTATGAACTTACTGGAACAAGGAATTTCTTAATCTCCTCCAGGGCATGGCTCATGCGGGAATAGGCTTCTCCAGGTGGTGCGAAAACTTCAATTAAAACATGAAGATCGTTGCTCAAATGGGCATACTTCGCCTCTCCACTTTTCCTCAGCTCTTCCTCCTAGAGATGGAAAAATATCCAGTCAGGACTTCTGTGTGAAGAATTAATCATATCATTAATGAATTAAATAAATAGTACTTTTTTCCACCACCCCCAATCCACATTATGCAGATTTTGAACTGAGAGTGAACTGGAAAGGCATTAAAGGGATAGTTCACCCCAAAATAAATCCCCTCAGGTGGGACATTTTTTCAAATTATCTTTTTATCCCACAAAGAAAGGAAAGTCATACAGGTGTGACATGAAGGTGACAGAATAATCATTTTTAGGTGAACTATCCCTTTAAGAAAGAAGCTCTTTTTGAGGTGATGTTCTTTGAATGGATTTTGACAAAATGTCACAAATAATACTTTTTTAGCTCACATTTAATAATAATTCTCATAATGGCATAGGAAAATTGTGAACAATGGTACCATACAACACCCTTACTCTGTAACACAGATAACGGGTACATAGATACCGCAAATCATCATACTTAAATCTGCCCGAGAGCTTTTTATCAGAAATAAATTGACACTGTCACCTTTCTGATTTAACTCTGCCATCAAAAGAGCAGAAAAGGCTGATATTTCACAGAAGTATTCAGATTCTCGATTCTCTCTGATTGCTGAAGGTGTTCTGAGGCTCTTCAAAAACCTTAAAACTTCACAAAGCTTGTAATTACGGTAGCCAGCATTTCTGTCTAATGTTGATTGCCATTCGGCTGTGGCTTCTTCTTAAAGTCAGGAGGGCTTTGATGTAGGGCCCATTCACAGATGTCTGATCACTGATGTGGGCCCTTGTAGCCCCTTCAGCTTTAATAAACACTTATCGATGCCATCTCTCTCTAACAAGTCAAAGTGACCCAAGCACTTTTTCCATCATGCTTTGCATGGACGAAAGGTCAGGAGACACTTAAGCTTTCACAACATTTTTGAGAGGCGTAATCATATTTTGTGGGCTTTGTATATAGGCGCTGACGAATTGTGAAGATGTGATAATTTTGTCCGCAGACACAAATATATTCATGTAGGATTGTTTCCGGATTGACTTAATAACGGACAGACAAAAGGGGAAGCAGGAGACGGTGAAAAGTCTGCTGCCTCATTTGCAGTCCTCTGGAAAACCGTTCGTCAGATGACATTTGTTCTGTTTCAAGCCTGAAAGCTTTAACTTGCCTTTCATGTCAATCCATGAAGAAAATGTTCTGTTGTTTCAAAAGGTAGGTCTGTCTCCCAGGATGCATTTCAAAAGGCACTCAAGTAAGCATGTCTAAGTACAGCAGACTCCTCTTCAAATGTGACAAAATGAAGGGTTCCTCAAATGTATTCCCGGTAAAGTACAAATAGTGAATCTGACACTTATAAGCCTGACAGTTATCCAGCGCCCCTATGGAGTTAAAGAGCTCAGATTTGAAACATTCGAATAAAAGCTTATAAAGCGAAATAAAATCTATTCCTGAAACTCATGGAAACTGCACTGTGGGTTATAATAAAAGCTGCATTTCTTTTCCTTCCATAAAAAATTAAGGATATGAGTTAAATATTTCTTCTGTGTTTCCCCAGATTGAGATTTGCACTACATAAATTGTTGTTTTGCTTT
This sequence comes from Carassius auratus, assembly GCF_003368295.1. Classification (NCBI taxonomy): domain Eukaryota; kingdom Metazoa; phylum Chordata; class Actinopteri; order Cypriniformes; family Cyprinidae; genus Carassius; species Carassius auratus. The sequence goes on from NC_039280.1 coordinate 10,572,873, forward strand.
GTGGTGAATGTAATGCCATTTTTTGATTCACTCAGTTTGCTGCCCTTGGACACAAGCTAGGGTATCATTCGAAATGCAATATTCTTTGCTTTGCTGATCCTTGGATGTAGAGATTCTGTTATATGAAGACCTCAGCAGGACTTTCAGATACTGCACAGACAAGTCTATAAAAGACACACGGCAGACTCTTAATTTCATATGTATAACAAACCTGTACCAGCTCAAGGTGACTCTTTATAATGGAATATGTTTGCATTAATGATTGCCTTTGGGATTTAAAACAATCCAACAGGCTCTTGTTTGAGTTCTGCCATAAATTTAACTAGATTTCAGACCATGGTTCATCCACATTGTTTAAAACAGTGTTATAAATTCTGGTGAACAGTGTGTTTGTAAAACTTCAAAAGGAACATTCTGCTTGTAGAAACTCCCAACATGGCTATTTGGAATCAGACAATGCATGTCCTGTCTCATTTCATTTGTACAACTTTTTAGCATGTAACAATGTAAGACAATAAACAAGAACAAGATATCGGCCTTGTTTGGTTTTGTGAAATGATTACAACAAAGACAGATTTTAGTAAAAACAATATGCATTATATGTTTAAATTAAAGACTGAGGGGGAATTCATTAGGAAAGGATTATACCCCTAAAAGCATCTTTTATTTGCATGCTATCTGCATTGCTTGAGCACGCAATTTACTTAAGAAATGATGTAAATCAGGTAATGGTAAAATTGGGGGTAGTGCTGTTTACACAATGCTGATATATAAATAGATGCAAGGCCACATACAGTATACTCAATATACAAGGACATTTGAAAATAAATCTAGTAAAAATAATTTCAATTTCATACAACCAGGTCATGTTGCAACAAATTGTTCTGACATCAGGTTTTGAGTAAATAATTCATGCTACTCAGCTAACTGTAAATGCATTACTTATTACACAAATAACGTTTCTGTTGACTTTGTGGAAATCTTATGATAACAAAGTTTAATTTTCATCATGGCGTTGTTGAAAAAGGAATTGTTTCATGTTATTGGTTAAACAACAATCAAGACGCACATCAACTGAATGCTATTAATATGCCAAGTCTCCATGCTTCACTTGTGCCTAACAACACCCTTTAACAAAATCGCTTTGGTAAAAACACAGCCTCGCATTGCTTATTGCTTCATTCCATTTCATACACTACATGAAAAAAAAACTAATATTTGCTTGATATGAATGTTTTTCATTCAGTGGAGTTGCATTCAATAATATTACATTAAAATGAACATTTTACTGAGCTGGGGACATCGGGATGGCCTATAATGAGATGACAAGAGCAGCAAAGCGAGAAATATATATTTGGAACGATTCTCTGGCTTGGTAAATGACCAGCACGTCTCTTAGGGCAGCTGTTTGGCTGAATCACAAAATGCCATTTCTAAACATTACACTCAGCACAACTCAATCCAAAGCACATGTTTAAATCAGATCCACTGAGAAAGATCCATACTGCGAATAGTCTCAACAGCTCCTTTACAATTTTTAAAGAACACATAGGTCTGTGAGGCTGCCAGGCATTACTTTCAGCCAAATTACAGTATGTGAGTCAGTGCTATGTATCTGTGATATTTACAGGATTTAAAGGATAAAGCACTCTGCTCTGGAATAAATGTGTGCATAACATGGAATCCCATTTCCTCCCCCAAAAATCATGGTTAAGCAAATAATATAGAGATGGAAAATTATGAGATAAGTCATACTTTAAGATAAAAAAAGTTGAAATTATTTGACATACTAAATCATAATTATGAGGTAAAAAGTTATAATAATTCAAACTTTTAAATTGGCATAAAAGGTCATAATTGACTAAAAAAATTGTAATTTAATTAATTTATTTTTTTGTAGCCAATATTTAAAAAAAAGTTAAATACAAAAAGTTAAAATAATAAGATAAAAGGTCTCAATTGTGAAATTAAAAGTCAACATTTTATGTCATAATTATTACTTTTAAACTTATAATTATCGTTTAGTATGTCATAATGAACTTTAACTTATGTATTACTTTCTGACTTTAAATGTCATATCAAAACACATTTTTTTATTTTGTGGCAGAAACAGACTTCCATACAATTATTATACTATTATACTTTCTCATTGACAAAAATCTATATATGGTTTAATACAGGTCTAATCAAATGCAGGTAGTTTGTTTTTGTCATGAGCAGTCAGTTTAAATATTAATATCCGAAATATGCTGGTACAGTTATTATATGGTTACAAACAAATCAGTGTTTATCAAAATAATAATACTCAAAGCATTTATGGAATATATTAACTTTATACAGTACACAGGAGGACAAAGAAAGAAGTTATCCTACCTTGCCTTTATCCCTCATTGAACCCTTGCCGAGGATGGACATCTTTGCTCCTGTTTCCTCTTGTAATCTTTTCATGGAATTGCCCCTGGGCCCCAGCAGTTTCCCAACAAAATTAAACTGTAATAGAGGAGAGAAAAGGCAATATGGTTGGTCTCTCAGACTGCCTGCTTCCTAGACAGTTGCCTCAGTTACCGCACAGTCAATAAAACACATTCAAAAGTAAGCTGGTTTTTCTCATCATGCACAAAAACTACAGTGAGAGAATGAAAAATTCTTTTTGGGTTCAAAATTAAATCTGTGGCAGTCGTCGATCATTTTTAGGTTCAGGTCTTTCAGAAGCGATCAAAAAAGATGTGAGAGCCTATACCTGTTTCTGCAGGCTACTGCAGCCACTCATGTGTCTAATCGATGTTTGGGGTCAGTGGTTGGGCTCTGCTGCTTTCAGAGATATTATAACATGTACCAAATGCCAAAAGGGATCTTCAAAATGAAGTCCATGCTTGAATGAGGCATAACATAATGAGTTCATTTCCAATGGGGATTCAAGTAATACTACCCAGATGATGAGCTATCCAACAACTGCCTCGGGGCAGCAACTAACATTTCTGTCACACGGCAGATCTCCGGTCACTGAGAACACTTGACCTTCTTTAATGCACCTTCAGGAAAGTACAACAACACGTGTGTGTGGTGGTGCTGATGTCCATCTTTCTTAGGTCATTGTCAGTATATTCTCATTCAAATAACTAAGGCTGTGAAAAAAATCCCTCTCTGTCTAAATCTTCAGGCATGTTTACGGTGAAACGCACACATTGTGTGCATGCATACTCTCTTGAATGCATCTTAAAAACTGACAAAGAAGAGAAGAAGTGGTTAAATAAAATAATTTTAGTTTTCTTTGAACACAAAAAGTATTCTCATAGCATTATACAATTAATGTTGAACTGCTTATATTTTTTTATATTTAACTATTTTTCTGGGCCTTAAACATGTCAGTTGTGTTGCTGTCTATGTTGGACCAGAAAGCTCTGGAATTTCATCAAAAATATTTTAATTTGTGTACTGAAGATGAACAAAGGTCATATTGATTTGCAATGGAATGAGGGTGAGTAATAAATGACAATTAACATTTTTGGGTGCGTTATCCCTTTAAGATTAAGTAAATAAATAAATATTGGTTGTGTATAACTAGTCCACTAATGTGACGATTTAACTATAACACAAATAAAGCATTCTGTATGGAACACATTTGTAAAATCTGACATTGCATAGTTTTAGTGATATGGCTGTTTACTACAGTATTTTGTATATTTCCAGCCCCAATGAGCCAGACATTACTCAGGGAAGTGAATTCGTCCTTCAAATGTTTGCAAAGGTTAGCTGATATGTGGCGGCCAGAATGAAACAGTTGGCAGTAACACATGTTGACATACCCTGCCTAGCACATGGCTGGAAACTCCTCAACACATGCTCTTCCCAGTCAGGCTGTAGATGCAGCTGTAGGGAACTTTAGCTGATCAAATGCAGAAGAACCGTCACCGAATTTGGCCAGAGTCACAAAGCAAATGCAAACAGTTTCAGGTGAAAGGGTGAGGTGTGGGTAGGGCAGTATATTTAGCAACACTGCAGCACTGCGCCAAGGCGGCATGACCAACTCTCTCGAGCGGCTGAGCTGGAGGTGTGCCGTTTGCATCCCCTCCGATGCGGTGTGTATGACAGGAATACTCTGCAGCTGGCTGGGTGCCTCTGAGCAGATGGTTGCCTCAGCTACAGTGTGAAGATGCTCACTGGGCGGCTGCAGTGAAGTGGCCTGTTTTCATTAAGCTAATGAATGTCTGGAGCCACTCTCCTGCTCCATGGTGGGCAATTTAGGCTTTATTAGGGGGCACAGTTCAGTGCTGGATGAGGTTTGAAGTGATGCAAGCTGTCCCTCGCAGTCCCCGTCAGAGGCAGGCCACAGAATGATGGGCATTATGCAGCACTGACAGGCTGAAGATGATAAACCTGACAACCGGAGGCATAAGTGTCAAACCACATCGCCTTATTATGAGCAAATGGGACTTCTAAGAAAGAGTGCATAGTGTGCTGTTGTGATGGAGACTAGATCACTAACTCTTCCCTAACTCACACTTCTGGAGCCTGGATCAGTGTGTCCGTCAGAAAACACTTCCAAAATCCAAGAAAAGCATTTGCTGTTGTTTATTGAAAACTAAAAAAGCTTGGATGGCTATTCAGTGTGCTGTCATGCAGAATCGCTTATTTTTGGAGCCTGGAGTGACTTCGGAGTGTGTGTGTGGCTGGCTGAACAAATGACTTTTCACACATCAGTCCCTTTGACAGGGACCTTCACCTGCGCTCAGCGCTCTCTCGTGTGCATTACATTGATTTCTCTGTCAAAATCTTTACAGAAGTCATTCAAGCCAATCAGACCACTAAGCTCTGGATCAGTTTCATATTGGAACACTCACACACATTCTACTATCATCATATACTGACAGTCATCCTATTGGAGACATTTTTGTTGATTCGTCCAATATGCTATAACTAAACAATTTGGAGACAAAAAGCCTCTTTATCCACTGAACGCCATGCAAAAATTTATTGATTTATTCAAAATCTGAAGATACTGCACAGCAAAACTGCATAAATTAAAGCATTGATGAAAAATATCTTAGTCATTTGACATACCCTGATGTGGCCTTTAAAGCAGAAAGTGTAGCTGCTGTGAGCACCCTGCTATCAGCTGTAACACTGACCGAGTTTGCTGTTGAGTGCTTGTCCCGCCCTGAGAACGGTTGGCCGGCAACAGCTAAAACTCTGTCTGATGACGTGATTCCTTACTTTCCTGTAAGAGATGAATTGTAGATTCATGACTCATATGTTTTGAGATGAGCACATAGGTTGATTGTACCATTTAGTTTATGTTCAAGGTTGGTCACTCTAGCTCAAGAGTGCCATCATGGAATTGTGAGGACCAAGCAAAGGCTAAATTGGTGGCCTAAGAGGGATTTACAAGTACAGTCCACCATTGCAGCCTGTGTCACCTGCCATCTTCACAAAAAGACAGACAAAAAGTTCAGTATCCAGAGGGCATTTGGCAGAAACTTGGCATGGATGTGGTGGGTCCTTTTGAGATAAGCCCTGCTAGCTGCAGATACTGTATGCTATTACATTACTTGACTATTACTCGAAATGACCAGAAGTGGCATTCAGATTGAATGTAACAGCAGTGACAGTTTTCTGACATCGGTCTTCAGCCAAAAAGGGAATCCACTGGAGAAAGTTACTGACAATGGATGGACGGACATGGGACGTGTCTCATTTGGCACAATTGCATACAGATCTCAGGTCGACGGAACAACCAAGTTCTGCCTCAACAACAGAAAATGTCGATAGACCAACAGAACGACAGCATGTCAGAAGGAAGCCAATGTGGCTAAATGACTATGTAAATGTAAATCTTGATAGTAAGATTGAAACCAAGACATGTTTTAGGTTAAGTCAAACTGTTCAAATTTTTACCTAAATGTTAATGTTGTAAATGCTTGGTTAAAGGGGTCACACTTTAATGCGATTTCAATTATTCATTTCTCTTTGGATAGTTACAAGCTCTTGGTGCATGAAGAAGATCTGTAAAGTTTGCAAAGAATATCTCTTTGGGTTTAATACTTCAGTATGAAAGTTAAGTCTCATACACGCCCTGCTAAAATGGCTTGTTTAAACATGCCCCACATGTCTATGTCACTATGTGGGAAGATTTGCATAACACCACCCAAATGTTTAAGCAAAGGAAGAAGGAGTAACTTTTATTCTCGCTGTTGCCACCAGCACCATGTTGTGGAGATGCTGTGTGTTTCATTGTGAAGGGGAAACTACTTCGTTTGGCCTTCCAAAAGAGGACACAATTACAAATCAGTAGTTAAATTGTTTTTACAACACTGTTCCGGAACAGTTAAACCCAAACATTCAGATCTGTGCAAGCGCATTTTACGGAGGACCAAGACTGTTTCCTGGAAGCGTAGCCTACAATGCCATTGTCTGTTTCTGTACGCAACACTTAAAAATACAGCATAAGTCATTATTATCAGTAATTATGTCCCTACTGGATCCATCAAATACCTCGTTTGTAATGGGTTTTATTGGTTTTGTCCCAATGGCATAACATGGCATAACAGTATGATAAGGGGCATAACATTTCCACTATATACTTGAGGCAATCAGCCAAACACAACGTACTGGATAGCTGGCCAATCAGAGCACACCTCGATTTTCAGATCTATGAGCTTTGTAAAAATCTATGTATTTCATAAAGAGGAGAACAATAATTAGGGATGCACCGGTTGACCGGCCAAAAATCGTAACCGGCCGGTTTTGCTTAAAATACGCGATCGGCAATCGTCCGGTTTTTGGTCTTCTTTAGGCCGATTTTTCCGGAAGTACGCTCGCGTGCACAGACTACATTGTAATCGTTTGCTATGTCATTTGTGTGTGAGAGTATTTCGAAATCTGTGTGCAGGACACGGGCAGCCGATCAGTACTGGAAATGCAGAGCTTCGTGTCTGAGGCACAGATAGCAGGAAGCGATCAGCAGTTGTTGTAATGCTGCTCAAATAAGAGTCCCTTTTCTGCGCGTACTGAAGCTGCGCAAGACTATACTGTAACCGTCCGTGCCCTGAACACGAGTTGACCATGAAGAGATGTTCAGATCAACTTCTCACATGTTGGATGAGAAACGAAACGGACTAAACTGTGACAAAACTGAAATGTTTTTTTTTTTTTTTTTTTTTTTGTAAATTAGAAATTGCATACACGTTTGAAAAGCCATAAGTAAACATCAGTTCTGCATTAGGATGATTATTTTTATTTTACCTTAAAATTACATCGACTTAATTTTATTTAAAAATCACCTGCTGTAAAAACGGTTTCATTCATCCAATTAAAAAATTTTAGGGTAATGATTCACATCTATATTTTTTTACTTGAGACAATAAGTTTTTATTTTTCATTGACTCAAGTAAAAAAAAATTAGATCATTACCCAGATTTTTTTTTATTTTTTTTTTTGATGAATGAAACACTTTGCATCTTTGTTTTATTCGCACCAACATTATTTGATTTTAACATTTTGGAATAATGTATTTATATAGCATACTTTTATTTAGTCTCACTGGTAAAGACCAGTTTTTAAACTGGTTTGGACTGTATAACTATGCAGTTATTGCCTTTAATTTCACATGGTTACAGTTAATCTTTTAATTTAAGGCCAGTTCTCTGTAGTTTCAACCCAATTCAAAAACATTTGTTTGTACTGAATGTAGGCTACTTACTGGGCAGTTACTGCCATTAATTTCAGATGGTTACAGTTATTGTTTTCAATATATTGTTTCGGCCAGTTTGCTTGTAAAAAATCGGTATTGGAATCAGCCATGAGAAATCATGATCGTTCATCCCTAACAATAATGTACAGTGTGTGGAAAAAAAAAAAAAAAATATATATATATATATATATATATATATATATATATATATATATATATATATATATATATATATATATATATTTTTTTTTTTTTTTTTTTTTTTTTTTTTAACCTTAAACCACATAAACACATCATTACACCAAATTTATGCTCAAGAACAAAATAATGTTCTTTTTAGTAACATCAAATGACCCCTTTATTACAAGATATTGTTCAGTAAATGGGTAAAATATAAAAGAGAAAAACTTAAGAATAAAGATTTAGCAAATTCCTGAACTACTAGGTCTTTTGTTAATGTTTTTATTACTGTACAACTGCCATGAAAGTACATGTGTTATTGTTTAGTTGGGGGAGATGTTGTGGTCAATGATAAAGTATGTTGGTGGAGAAGTACTTCTAGGGGGATTTGTTGTAAGGAATTGTCATGCACGTAAACATTTAAGGGAAAAAGAAATATTTTTTTTTTGGGGGGGGGTGCTTCAGTAAACTGATGAACATATTAAGATAAGTGTGTTATTTTCTGATATATGCTGATGACACAGAAAACTCTTCTGCTGTCCCAGTCTCAACACACTTTATGCAAATTGCTCCTCTACACTTATCTAAGTCTTTGAATATTTTGTTTTCATTCTGCAAGATGAAAGGTGCATATTCTTATCTGCCATGAAAGAACAATATATTAATTTATTTTTGGTGCATCTTTTCACAACATCAAAAAATTGGAAAAGTATATCTTGGGGGACAGACACACAATTTCAATCTGCTGCCTATTTACAATGACTGAATATGATCTGCACATTAAGCTAAAGAGATATTAAGCACAAGAAACATGCTAACTTGTGTTATTTATGGATATGGGCTTCAGACTGTGCCAATTAAACCTGGAATTATATACTCTGCAGAAATAGCTACAACTTCAACATTCTGCATCTTATGCTGTATAAATGATTATGATGTCTAGGGCCAATAAACTTCTAAATATCCTCAAGGCTGTTTCAGCAAAAATGGCACAAAACTCCTCAAGCTTCACAACAGAATGTGCTGCCAGCCAAAGTTGGCAAAGGAAACACTTAACATAACCATTAGTGCAGTTAGGCTGTTTGCCTCTGTTTGAGTTGGAGGTGGAAACATAGCACCCTTGCCATAAGCTGTGAAACCAGATAAGATCCGCAGATGGGGTAAGATTCCTACTTCCATTGTAGCCAGCTGTGCAGCTAGCGAGGCCTAGCACTGGCTGATAGCAGGATTATTGCTGGGGACTAAGATGAGATGTAATAATGGCCAGGAGAAATGGCTTGGCCGCAGTCAATGGACATGGGCATTAGCAGAGAATGGCTGAAACAGTGGCAGCGCACTATGGTGTTAAATAGAGGTGGGAGTCAAAGGACCAGTGCTAGCTAGTGGAGGCTAATGAGCTGAGAGAGAGGGAGAGCTTTGATACTGGCCAGTATTCAACTTACATTATTAGCTTTAACGTCAAAATATGTAAGGATGATGACTAATAAAACGTATATTTGAATATTTATAATAAATACCGGTACACTAATTATACTGTTCAAATCTATAGAGTTGTTAAAATGTTGTAATGTGATTTTAAATACTTTTTTACATTTCTATTCATTTATTTATAATTTTTAAAGAACTCTTATGCTTACCATGGTTGCATTTATTAAAATTATTAAATATTATTACACTTTAAAATAACTGTTTTCTGTTTTATATATTTTAAAATGTGATTTATGTTGATAACATTTGTGCTTCTTAATATTTTTGTAAAAAATGTGATACATTTTTTCAGGATTATTTTATGGAGAAAAACAAACAGCATTAATTTGACTAATTGATTAATTTTATTTTTTGTAACACTGTAAAAGTCCTTACTGTTACATTTGATCAAATGAATGCATCCTTGCTTAAAAAAATATTTTTTTGACTTTATATATGCCTGACTTTTTTTTACAGTATTATAAAATATGAGGAATATGGAATGAGTTTAAAGTAAAATTTGAATGTTTAAGCCTTGAAACCATTATCATATCTCAACATTAACATTAAAAGACCTTCCTTAACATTAATAGATCTAATAATAATAATACTAAAATAATGATAAATATTACTTGTAACAAATAGAATAATAATATTGTTGTTGGAGATGTTATAATAATATTTAAGCATATGTATTTAAAAAATGTGTGAAAATAAGATGCACATAACAAGCATGCATGTCATCAGACTAAAAACGCATGTTCCAACATCCTGAACATTGTGTTCAGTGCATCTCTAGAAAAGGTAACAGCCTGAGGAAAAGTTGATGATGGATCCCCTGCATTACAGAACCCATATTGAGCTCTGACACTCTGGGACTGACAGCACAGATGCAGGGTAAACAAACAGCGCATTAAGACCATCTCAGAGTCAGGAGGCTGACAGGTTAAAAGACTGCTACCCATACAGATGAGAGGCATCCACTATCTTCCCCAGACTACATTTCCCATGTCACTTTGGTGTCTGCTCTTAAAACGAAATGCTGTCCTGGAAAGGTCAAAAAGCTAGAAAGGCACACATTTACAAATTTTCCAAGTGCAAAAATATTTGTTTGCTAAAGATTATGGCAGCAGCATCACAATGAATGCCTTTCTGCAGGCTGCTTAGTGAGTGTGTTCTCCCATGGGGTGCTGGTCATTTGAAACATACTGGGATAAGCCTTATAAACCGATTAGGAAAGAAGCCATATTCCCATAGGCTCGGTGTTTCTTTCCATGACTTTCCGTCTCTCCAAATCTTGAACCAACAACTGTGCACCACAAGAAAACATCATTATCGGAGCTCATGTTTGCAATCATATAAATAACCTTCCTCAAAACAAATAAAAGGCGCCTCAGCAGGCTTTTAGTTCATTAAGAAGATACAACTTCCTCACTATTGTTGATTTTTTTTTTCTACTGTGTGCTGTTCGATTCTGAATCTGTTCAGCAGCTTATCTATGTTAAACACCTTTGACAAGGTTGGTCGGCCTTTGGGACTAGGGAATTCTTTGACAAGACAACAATTGGATTATCTTTCTGTGCAGAGCTTGCCTACACCTCCATGTAAAGGTCATATAACTGGAGACAAATAAGCCACAATCTATGGGGACAACAACCACCGGCATTACTATTCAATGGATTAGATGTGTTTTCAGAACTATAAAGGCAAACCTTGTGGTAGATCTGTTTACGTCTTTTCTTGTTGCTGGTTTTTAATGAAAGGTTTAGGTAAAGCTGGGTGTTAACTACTGCAATGAAACAGCATTGTGAATTCTCAATGTCCCCCTTTCCCATTCATTACATAGAATACCTATGCATTATATTAATACTTCTCATTATGACATGTTTATATGAATGTATTTATGAAGGGAACTACTGACTTCAGAAAAGTTTTTGTCATTTTTCCCTTATAACCTTCATATAATGCATTTTAAATCAAGTAAACGCTAAATGATGCTGTTCCATAAGGGCCACCTGCTGTCAGAGAGAGTGAATTTATCTTCTCCTTCAGCCTGTCTGTCGTTTCTTGTTACGTTTTAGGATCATTTCACAGGAAAAAGTCAGATCATTCTGTTTTTGCCTCAAATGTTGAAATGATACAATCAAATTTAAATCAAAAACTGTTCATGCTACATGTGTGTAGCATCATTTTGTATCATGATTAAAATGCAGTGGTTGGCTCTAATTTTAAATGGCCTTTTTAAAAATAAATATGTTTAGTTGTAGGGTTGGGAACCAAAAACCTGTTCTTATTCAGTTTTTTTAAAAGAACCGAAACCGTGCGCAATTTCTAAGTTCCGGTTCCGAAAACAGTTCTGGTGCGACACGTGACCAAGTGCTGTGAGCTGCCTTGAGCCGGCATTCCACATAAAGGATGTCACAAACCAAATAACAGAAATGCCACCCTGCCTCTTTATACTGAGCACATTGTTTCCAATGACACACACTCCACAGACACGTCGCGTCTTTAACTGCTGAACACATCGTTTTCCACGACTGTACACACACTCGCACCTTTGATAACTGTGCATGTCATTTTGTCTGACTGTACATCCCACATGAAAAAATACTATAGTAATTTATGTGGTAATTCTTGCTGTGGTAATATAACAACCATACTAATATAAACAAATTACTAAGTTTTTTAAGTTTATTAAGTTTTCTACAAATAAAGGATATAATAAATACACTACAGTTTACTGTAGTAAAAACTAAAGTATATCACAGTATTTATTACAGTTTATCAGTTCACTATAGTTAATACTACAGTATGCTGTAGCATTCATTACCAAACTGTTGTAAATATTATAATATATAAAGTATAATACACTTTACTATAGTATGGTTCAAAAACACTATAGTATTAATATTTAAAATGTTATTGATAGTGTAAAAATATCAACTTTGAAGCATATGCTGATTGATGGACTAGCATTATTCAACATTACTTACTACCTTCCAGCAACACTACATTCAGTGAAGGTAAAATAGGAAAAAATATAATAATAGTTCATTTAAATGGAACCAGAATCTGAACATTTCTAACTATGCCCAACCCTAATTAAAAATAAGTTGACAGTAAGTAATAAACATTACTGACTATTGAATAGTTGAGTATTGTGAATTTTTCCTTACCACAATTTTTTTTAAATAGTTTTTAAATAGTTGTTTAATGATTTTAAATGAACTGGAACCTGAAAATTTCAAATGATTCCCAACCATATTTAGTAGTATTAGCAATTGCCCATTTTTGCAAAAATCTTTTCATGGCCAGGAAAAAAAGAAAATTTTCTCAAGTAACCAGCCATTGGCAGATGTGGCAAAAAGTTAGTAAAATGTTTAGGCCCAGCTTGCAAGTGTAGAAATTAGGACAAAAGTATTGTAATTATTTCCCAACTGTAGTATAAGGTAAAATAATATACCTGTGAAATACTAATTTTAAAATATGTAACAGCACAATTGTTTTACAATATTTGGTTATTACTGTCACTGTAATAATAATATAAAATTATTAATATTCTAATATTCTAATTTGTTTGACTTCGAAATTCAAGATAGATAGATAGATAGATAGATAGATAGATAGATTATTACTATTACTATTTACATTCCATCAAAAATGTTTGTGGTGTTGTTCCATCCAGACATGCTAACCACATTTCCTTCAAAGAATTCTTTATATCATGATTTGACATGGGATTGAGTGCAGCATAACTGTCAGAAAATTGGCTGAAAAAAGGCGATGCAGCTACCGCCTCGATCCAGGTGCTGATCATGCAAGTTTTTTTGCAGCACAAACATGTGCTACTGAACATGTGTTTGTCAATTTAATGTTAAACCCAATGGAATCAGGTGAATGATAGCATATACTCCGCACCATTTTGATTCATCAGCGTACACTGCACCAAAACAAGCTTAGCGTCTACTACGCCTCTAATGAGTCTCTGCACAAACAGATGTACCCATAGGACATTTGCTAAGTCTTAATTAGAATCCTCTGACAAATCAGACACCAGGGCGGTCTGGCTACTTTGTAAACCCGTGCAAACACAATGAATTACACTACAGTGTAAACCAAGACATCCCAAATGTTTAGCATGTTACCCCTTTTGCTGATCAAAATAACACCATCCCCTTATGGGAAAAAATTGCAGCCATGCTCAGATGTGCAGAAACGCCCTTTGATAGAATGCCCAAATCCATCTCTTAAAATTAAATACAGTGGTTTCCATGGCGACCGTGTCTTTGACTATACTAGATGGTGATGCAGGTACCCCATTCATCTCTTGGCCTTCTTTTTGGTCTATATGGGTGCGACGCTCTCTTGATTTCTCTCAGTTCTCAGGTATCTGAGGCCTGTGTCAGCAGGGACTATATTTCCTTGCAAACCACTGACTGAGCTTCTCTGTAAGTTATGGTAAATCAAACACTTTATTTGCATACAGATAAAAGACACTGATGAAAAAATGAAAACAGTGTGCAGTTTTGTGATGTCGCAATGAAATGCATACAGATCTGTGCATAGAACAGTTACAGAGGTAATACGAGTCAGGAGAAAAAATATCCGGTGATTCAACATTTGGTGGACACTGTCCAAAACACATCAACTAAATACATTTGCTGAGTTTTTTAATGCAGTAGCAGAAACTGGATTCCCAACAAGATATACTGTAGGGGGGACCTGGAGCAATTTAACAAATTAAATGTTCTCAATGATGTGAGATGACACTTACTCACAATATGTTCAGTAAAGATCTCACTCTAACTGAGAAAAAACATGTTTTACATGCATTGTAAAACTGAACAATGAAATGCGTTGATTTCACTTAAACATTATAGAAAGTTCACTGTACTTAATAGAAAAAGTTACAGAAACTAAATAAGTGTTTATGTTTATGCAGCAAATTTCTAATTCCCAGAATGCTTTGTGTCAGGAGCCGTAAAAGTAGAATAAATATTCAAATGAAGTGTTATTTTGTGTGTATTTGAATATATATATATTGAATATATGTATATATTAGTGATGCATGATAAATATCGGCCAATATTTAATGCACATCTTGTCAGTAATGCCGGTTCTATTTTTTTTCTTCTTTTTTTTATATTTATCGTGCATCCCTAATATATATATATATATATATATATATATATATATATATATATATATATATATATATATATATATATATATAGTCTGGTTTATATATATTTACACAAAAACACTCACTCATTAGATTTTATGGTTTAAAGCCTAATGGTTTTTATACAAACTGTATTTTCTATCTCTCTACATCAACCCTACACCTAAATCTACCCCTTACAGAAAGCTTCAAAAAAAAAAAAATAACTTCAAAAAAAAAAAAAATACCCACAAACATTTTGTATGCTTTTTAAGCCTTTTGAATTATGGGGGACACCAAAAGTGTTCTCATAAATCACTTTCAAATTGTAATGTCATACCCATGTCATTATATCAAACTGTGTCCTCCTCATAAACCAGATAAATGTGCACACACTCTCATATTAGTTTACATTTTTTGTGGACATGTGGTCGTCATTATGTAGGGAATAACAGGTACACACACACTTCTTGTATTAAATTCAATCGCTATTGAAGATTATCTAGTTTTTATTTTTCCCTTAGAAGTCTGGTGATGGCACTGTTTTGTTATTGTCTTATATTTAGCCAACATTATTTATACCAGAAGAGACATTAGTGGTCTCTGAATCATAAAGGAAAATGTTACAATTATCCCTGGTTTACCATACTGAATATGGTATGTTTTAATCATTAGGTGCAAAATCATGCTAAATAAATAATCATGATAAAGCCAAGTTGTATAAGTTGTTCTAATGCCTCTGATTTGTGTCAAAAATCAATAAGCTCATAAAGAGGATTGTGGACACTAACAGGCTGCGACTCAAAAACATAGAAAATAAACAGCATTCTTACAAAATAATAAAGTTTTCCCCAGTCTTTTCTGTAACCTTGCCAACTCAGCACAGAGGCGCCATTGAACTTAATATTCAATGAATAAAATAATTTAAACAATAACTGCTGTCAGTGCCACTGTAAATGCATTGAATTTTTAATATTTCATTTTAAATAAAGAAAGTGCTCTGCAATAATTTGGAGAAAAAAATCAACGTACCATGAATGTATATTGAACTCATGCATTATAACACAACAGTGATGTGCAATTAATATCTTGTCAGGGAGAACAAAGATATTGTAAGCAATGGGGTAATGCGTTAAAAGTCTCAGTTTGAAACAATGCAGACCAATATAGATTTAGAACAAGGAATTCATGTCAAGGTCAATATATACATTAGAACAAATAGTCAAAAGATACATAACAAACTGCCTTTCAAGGTCCACAAAGGCCTATTCTTCATTATGAAAATACTTAAACTAAAGTTAGCCTAATTTAATGAGAGGATCAAAGAAGCCAAGACCGACTCCAGCTCAGTTATTCTGAGCAGCAGCCCAGATGCTCTTCCTTGGAGACAGTCTCACCAAGCATGATTAGACAAAACTCGGAGACGGCGCTGTCGTCACACACGGATTAATTAACCACACATAGATAAATCCTGAGGATTTGTAACAGAGAACATAACACAAAGTCTAGACTCTATAAGCTATTATCTGTTATGGTCCACAAGTTCATTGATCACCTTATGTTGAGGTGTAGTGCTTTCTAACCGGCAGAGAGAGATGGCTCGTAAATGCAGCAAAAGATTTAAGCTCTATATCAAGTGTCATGGCAAGTAAAAGAATATAGCACACCTTTTCTTAGCAGGACTTTCACTAATGCACTGACACAATATTTGTCTAAAGTATTTTAAATTATTAATGATTGACTTTAAGTGAGTTATAAGAAGAAATGACTGCAATGACTGCAAAGGTAATCTAAAATTTTAATCATGAGAATTGAGTATAAAAAGTCAAATACAGACCTTGCAAACAATACAGATGATCATAACCAATATGGTAGCAATGTGTTGTGCATCATTAGGTTTTTTATCCTCTCTCACCCAGACTCTTCCTCCCAAAACCTGCTTCAGTCTGCAGTTACTGAAAGAAAAGCCAGGATTCCCATAGCTCTCCATAAGGCTCTAAAAATCATTCATCATGTCTCAAATCAATAATAACTGCTATAATAACTTGCACACATTTTGTGCAGTCATGTTTTGCAACTAAACTATTTCTTTCACTTGAAAAATATAACTCTTCACAAAAGCACATCTTTTTTATGGTTATATTCGGGGGGAAAATACTCCCTTTTACCCTAGTACCAAAAACGATATGTAAATAAAATCTCGGAAATGTACATCATCTACACATAACATTAATCAATCCAATGACATTGGACAGATATTTCTCACGTTCCAGGAATATCACAAGAGAACTTTGCCATAAAATTTACGTAACTACAAAGCAGCCAGGATCCTGAGGAAAGGGGATTTGGGAAAACAAAAATCCATTGTTACAACTCGAACAAGACATGTAAAATCGAAACCTAAGGCGTGTTCTTTGTACTCTCTTTTTCGACAGCACAAATCTACTAAACCCATCAAACAGTCTGCACATTTTAGTACTCCAGGGATTCATTTCCTAAAGCAGAAACAGTAAAAAAACGAGGGAGCATATGAGAAGCTCAGAAGCTTTATGGATCCGTCTGTGTAATGCTCATGGGCTTTTTTCCACTCGTTTTCAAAGCATCATTTTAAAGCAGCACAATGCTAAATAACATAAAATGCAAAATAAGTGCCGCGTGCACCAAACGTGATAATAACAGAGCAGTCTGAAATAAATAACCAGTTACCTGAAACTCTGTTTTTAGCTTACATCATAACATTCGTCGAATATACATCACTGCAACGTTATGTGGGATATTGTTTAACATTATCTTGATGAATCAAACCAGTCAGTTCTGGCTCTCTAAATACTGAATCTCGATAATCAAACTTTCAGCAGCAATTAAACATAAGCACTCGGCGCCAAATACGCTACATGTCTAGTTTTTATGGCACATTTAAAGACTTCAGCTGTTAGCTGTGAATAAAAGCAATCAACATAACAGATACAAGAGCTACAAAGTCGAAGCCCCACAGGAAAAGCAATCAACCAACAGACAATAACATGATAGAAAACTGACCATGTTGCTAAATAAAATGGTTTTATGTCTCTCTTTTTTGGTGCTCGGATGCTAAAAGTTCCTAACAGATGCGAGAAAGAGGCCAGCTGGTAAAAACAAGAATAATTTCCTGATTATGAAATGAGGCAGAATAATGTTTGAACAGGTAGAAACAGATGTGGCGTGCCTGTTACTCTGAAAGAGCCAGGAGTCTTTTCAGCTAGGACAGAAATATAAGGTGTAAATAACAGCAGAACTGCAGTGCAGCACAAATCAGAGTCTGACACCATCTAGTTTGCTCCTGCCAGATACAGAACATATTAAGTCATTACCACGAGCACAGCAATCCCATAAAACTGATGAATTGCGTTTTGATCTTCTCCAATCACCACATGACTAACATTGATTTGACCGGCACGTCATTGCTCTTTTAGTATGTTGCATGGAGCATCGATGTCTTACCTTAGGATACTGCTGCACCGGGATCAGCACGCGCTCCGACAGCTTGATGTTTTTGTTGCTGATGATATCCAAGTATTTCTTCACCTCGCCATCTTTTCTCAACTCGTCTCCTTCAAACTTTTCAATCTCTGAATGAAAAGGAGATAAAATTGCTCGGGTCAAATAATGTTATCATTTCCAGCCCAGAATACGAGTAAAAACCATTTTCAGCTTCCTGTGTCACGTTTATTAACAACAATTAAATAAATACTCTGTGTAGAACGTAAATTGTCGGCGTAAGCCTGCTAAGCCCTTATTCGCATGACAAACACAAATTGAAAAGCTGCTGCGCAAAACTGTAATATTTTGTGCTTGAGGAATTTTATGGTGCTTTTGAGAATTGAGCCGGAGACTTAGCAGCCACACAACATTAAGGAGGCTTGAAATGAAGCTGTCACCTGGGTTCCTCCAGGGATCCCCTTCTGTCGCTGTTAAATTAATGCTCAGCAGAATTGAGAATTATGAACCTGTGCAATTCGTGTAAAACACGGAGCGGGGAAAGATGGTAAGGGAAGTCAGCAGGTGAAGGGAGACCATTATTTTTCACCTCAACTCTGGAGAGTCTCTCAGCTGCTTAGACCTGCAGAAAACCGCATTGTCTCACTTTCACTTCTACACTGAATGCAATGAGGAGGAGCAGCTTGGACTTCATCCCAATGTTAACACTTTGCAATAAACAGATAGAAAGCAATTATTTGCTTGTTATAAAATACTTTGCTGGAATTAAGAGCAACAACAGAGGATAAAATCACTGAGAAAAAAAAATCATAAAAATGGGAGTTATTTTTGCAGTTATTTTGAACCAGCTGGTCTCAAGTTGATATTTGAGAATATATGAAGGATATATGAAGTAAGTTGCCCTCGGGTGTCCTATCAAAGAAACCACAGGTGTAGTTCAGCACATTTATGATGAACATGTCTCACCAATTTCTGAAAACCAGAAGACAGGCCAACTTGGTACCTTTCAAAAAAAAAGTAACAGTATCATCGCTTCAAACCAGTAGTTCTTCACTAAAAACAAAAGACAGAAAATATGCTCAGTTTACATCTTGATTTTATGTTTATTTATAGCATTTATTTATTTATTTTATCCCCTTGGAAGTTAGCTGATGCCCCCTAGTGGGCCCTGACCCCCACAGAACCACTGCTTTAATAAACCTAACAAACCTATTTTTTCTTGTAAAACTTTGTAGCACTAACAGCCCTATGGTGTTGTGTGTTCTGACGCCAGCTGAGGCGATGCATGAACTGGAGAGTTACAGAAGTCTTGCTTTATTGTGTGCTCTTCAGTACACTTACTCTCAGGTGGCTGCAAGATACTAACAGGAAAGCATCTGCAAAATAACAACAGCATGAAAAGGTGAAATTTCTATCAAAAAAAAAAATTAAACAATGACATGCTCTATGTAAAATCACCTGATCGTGATGATCGATTTTATTTATTTTTTTGACCTTTTTTTGCACTGGGGATGCTGTTCCTCCTCTCGCCTTACCCTTTCCTCTGAAAGGTATGAAAGAAATCAAACCAGGCTGTAAATGAGAGGAAGACCTAACAATAAGTATTACGAAGAGTGGCCACACCTGAATTAATATTTATTTTTGCATGAAAATGTAACATAGGAATTAGAAAAGTATAATCACTTTGTCCTTTTGCTTATGAACATATGTAAGTTCATTTGAAATATAAAAGTACTTCTGCAGACTCAGTAGCTGCACATTCTCATTGTAATCCACTGAGCATTTCTAATATTTTATTTGCACAGAAAAGATCTGATCAGACAATATTCAAAGCTGCCATTATTCCTTTGACTTTTTGCAACATACAAACTGTCTGTGAACAAAAACCAATTTAACATATATAAAAAACAAAAACAAAACAAGAGCCCTGTTAAACTTCTGTGTCTTCGGATTTCATTGATTTTGGATGCAACACAATAAAAGCCATCTCTTGAGTGTGCCACGCATGCCTGACAACGCTAACTAACAAAAGTCTCAGGGTGCTATTTAGGAGCTGCTGATCTGATCTGATCTTATTGAATGGGTAAAAGACCAAAATGTCCATAAATGGATACATATAACAATTTCAAGGGTGAATGGCTCTGTGGAATGAGTATCGCAGCATAATAGGGAAGATCCAGGCTTAAATTCTGGCTTAGCTTCTTTTTCCGAAATCTGCTGCTATGCCTTTGCATAAAACACTTCAGCCCAGCTTGTTTAAGGAGTGCCCTATACACGGTTACCAATGCATAAACTACTGATTGGTCATTCATTGGTATATATATATATATATATATATATATATATATATATATATATATATATATATATATATAGATACATACATACATATATGTTTAAGTATTTACATTTTTAGCATTTACGAATAAGCTGATCTACCAAAAAACATTAAAATCTTATCATTTTTTAATTTCATCTTCTTGGCATTATAATAAGCATAAAAATGTGCACATAAAAAAATGTCAAATATATTCATCTAAAGGCTCTGTAAAGGTTATTTACAGTTGTGGTGCACAAGAAGTTTCTAGATTAAATTCTATTATCCTTCTTCAGAATGAATTCAGCATGAACCAACTGGGTACAATTTAAGGGATGCTGGATCTGTACAAATAATAATGTTCACAATGACAAAACAAAATCTGAAAGGACCTTTGGGCCTAGTCTGAGGCTGATAAAGCAGGTGGATATGGCTTTTAATAATATTATTTGGAGTGTCACAGTATTGTTCCTTGATATACAATACATTTTACACCACTTGATCCACCTTTTCTATCAATCCATCAAAAAGACATAAACGTGCAGAACTTTAAAGACTCGCAGTTTCTCTGAAGTTAGCATCCTGCTGGCTGGAAAATGAAACCTTCAGCTCAAAATGACATTTACTTTATAAAACACATCAATCTGACCTCTTGAACTCACTCACATTAGGATAATATGGCTTTGAAAACGAAAGGTAAATCACCATTTTGTTCCGGTTATATATTGTAAATAAAGGTGTTGTAAATTACATTTTCAACCCAAAATCATTTGACGGTTATATGTTACCATTTTTTTTTCTGTAACATAATCAGTGTAAAAATTAGTTTGTACTCCCCTGACACACTCATACACATACATATATAATGTTACAAAGGTCAAGGTTTAATACAGATACAGGTGATGACTCAGTCACAGGATATGGAGGAGGCAACTGGCACAAGTGAGAGATGAAAATTAGTTTGAGCTAATTGTGCATTGCTCAAAGCAGCCTTGTGTTTCTGTCTCAGCAATATTACAAACCAGTGCCCTTCCTATTCAGAAAAGTCAACTCTGTAGGACTAGTAGCTTTGTAATCCGCCAGGACACAAATTAACAGAGAGGATATGCTTGATCTATAATAAAACCCAATTTGGACACTTTTTTTGGCAGCACTTATGTTACATCAGCTTGTGAATTGTTGCCTTGCGATTCCTGAGGGAAATGTTTTTCAATCTTTACAACTTTTTTGTCTACTACTCATACTACTTCAGCAAGCAATGACCACCTTTATCAATTTTAGATGAAGGTTTATATTCCGGTTAAATTTTTATTTCAATTCTTGATTGGATTTCTAGAAATCAGACATTCTGTTTAATCTTGTTAAGAAATGAAGTTTGCATGGCACTTAAAGGGGTTATTCAATACAGGAAAGATATGTATATTTACTTGGCTTTCTATGTAGTAGAAAGGCATTTTTTATACAATCATGGCCAAAAGTTTTGGCAGTGACATGGATTTTGTGTTTTGCAAAGTCTTTCTGCTTCAGTATTTGTAGATTATTTTTCCACATATTTCTATGGTAAAAAGGCTTTAAAAAAACAAAACAAAAAAAAGCTTTTACTGGCAAAAAAAAAAAGAGTCAATATTTACAGTGTTGACCCTTGGTCTTCATAACCTCTGCAAAATCCCAAATTTCAAAGTAATGATCTTCGAGTCACTTTTTTAATCACTCTTGCTTTGTCACATGGTGCTCCATAATGCTGGAAAATGCATGGATCATCACCAAATTACTCATGGATCGTTGGAATAAGTTGCTCTAGCAGGACCTTTTGATACCATTCTTTATTCATGGCAGTGTTTTGGGACAGAATAATGAGAGAGCCCACTTCCATGGTTGAAAAGCAACCCCACACATGGATGGTCTCAGGTTGCTTCACTGTTGAGAAGTCAAAGGACTCATGGTGGCGTTCACCTTTTCTTCTCCGAACAATCGATTTTCCAGAAGCGAGCTTCATCAGAGAAAATATCTTTGCACCAGTCTTCTGCTGTCCAATCCTTGTATGTCCTTCAGAATTTCAGTTTGTCCTTGACATTTTTCTTGAAGAGAATTGGCTTCTTTGCTGTCCCTCTTGACCCCAGGCCATTGTCCAAAAGTCTTGGCTTCACTGTGCGTGCAGATGCTCTCTCACCGACCTGCTGTCATTCCTGAGCAAGCTCTGCACTGAAGACTTCTTCACTGCAGTCGAACCTCTCTCCTTGTAGCTCTTGATAATCTGGTAAATGGTTCTTTCAGGTGCAATATTCTTTGTAGCATTTTCCTTGCATGTGAATCCATTTTAATGATGGCTGCACTAGTTTTAGACGAAACCATTGCTAAAAAGAACGCAATGATTGGAAGCACTTTTTCCCTCCTTCTATAGGAATCAGTCTGGTCTTACTGTCTATTTAGTATGATAGTGATTTCACCTGACTAGTACTCATTCACACTTTCACGTGTGCTGCTGATATGATTAGTCAAGTAATCAGGGCCGTCACAAGAGGGGTGCGAGGCTGTGTGCGAAGTTGATGTGCGAGGCCCTCTACAATTTAGTTTGTGTGTGTGTGTGTGGTGGGATGGGGTGTGCTATAGTAATGAATACAACATTAACACACATCTGATCGATTGTGATGCCATGCTCACTGACATGCTTGCTCGCAAATTACGGTTACGCACACACTCATAAGTATCTACTGCATAATAATAATAATAAAGCAATTAAATAATTAAATAAGAATTCACATCTGAACTGAACTATTAGCCTAAACGGTAAACTTTTGAAACTTTTTGTCATCGTAACAACAAACAACTTAACTCATTCTTATACACAGAGTCTTATACTGTCTATCTAGAGAAAATGGACAAAACGGGTAACAATGTTCCCTTTTGCCAAAGTTTGCATCATCTGACAAATAAACTGGGAGATCTGGGTGCAGGTACACATAGAGTACACATTGTTCATTTACATATAAATGGTCAATATGATCCAATTCTGATTAATAATATGAACATTACTGTAAATGCGGTAAAGGAGAAATTGAGTGCAAAACAAACACACACACACACACACACACTACGCACTAAACACATCAAATTCAAAGAGTGATATTGCTATTTTTTAATGAAACAAATGCACACCTGTCTGTAATATTTTCAAATTTAAATATGTTTAAAAGTGTCACTTTACAACACCATGATTTTACAATAGGCTTCATAATATTTGTTTCAGATGAGTTTGAGAAACTCATTTCAGTTTCTGAATATTAATATATTTCCATCTTCTGCCTATCTCAAAAAATATTACTCAAGCCATTACTATTAGAAACCTCTTCTCTTTTCATTTCCTTCCCCATCATACATCACCTTTCATCGTGCATCACCTCAATTTACATTACTTAATTAACCTTAGTGCCCCTGTGGGAATGTAGATATTTTTTATAGTTTAGTCAGAGGTGATATTTGCACATTGTGCATCTTAAGACACTGAACCATTAATACGGTAATCTTCAACATTAAAATTGTATGACCTTCAAAAAAATGCTTTAAAGTCAAATACACTGACATTATGGATATGCCTCCATAATTCTTATCCCTGCAACAAATGTGTTGTAATGGTTTAACAACAATTCAGGGTGAATAAAAAGATTTTTCCTTGATATTTCTTAGCGGGGAAGAAAAGACTCTCAACGCTAATGTTTAACCTCCACAGTAAAGAACATCTTGTCTTGCTTCCTAATTACAATGAAAGTGAGCCTGGCGTGTGCTGCATCACTCCTCTCTGAGCTTCTAATAAGTGGGAAAGAAGACTCTCAGGTCTAACGTAGTTGGTCGACAGATGCCAGCACAGTTGGATCTTGCACCTTTCAGAGGGTGCCGTTACAAAATTAGAGTGACGCTAAACATATCAGGACAGTAAA
This sequence comes from Carassius auratus, assembly GCF_003368295.1. NCBI lineage: Eukaryota > Metazoa > Chordata > Actinopteri > Cypriniformes > Cyprinidae > Carassius > Carassius auratus. The sequence goes on from NC_039280.1 coordinate 10,597,100, forward strand.
TATATTACAATGGGGTTTTTTAATTTAATTATAATTTAATTATGTTTTAAAAATATCAGTATTACTTCCATTTTAATATATTTTAAAATGCAATTTATTTCTGTGATGGCATTACTTCAGCTTAATATACTTCCTTGGTGCTCAAAACACATATATTTCTATTATAAATGTTGAAAACTGTTGTGCAATAAATTTCGAAAATTATTCATTTTATACATTATACATTATACATTTTATTGTTCACCTTCAAAAACAAAAATCCTCAAACTTGTAAACATACATGTGTGCACATATTACAGGCTGCCCTCAACAGACATTCAGCTATTGACAGCTCACTAACAGTAACACAGAGACAAAAATACAAAAATGCCTTAAATCATTCTGACATGCTTTTTAGAAAATCTCTTTTCTCCATTACATTTTAAATAGCTCTCCCAATCATAAGAAGATTCCTTAATTGAACTTTTGCCGGGGGGCTCGTATTACGCATGAATAAGGAACTGAGACTGTGGCTTTCATGCATTAAAAGGACGATATGATTTCTGCTCCAGCTTTGCTCCGTCTCCTTTCACACGATGCTACAGATGAGCATAGAGAAGAGCAAAGGGACAGAGAGATACCTAGCTTTTAGATCCCACACATTTCCTTCACCAGTCTGACACATATTTCAAAATGAAATCACACACTTAATTCAGGATCCATTTTGTTTTTTCGCCAAAATGCACATTAGCATCTGCCACGTGTATAATGTTGATGCAAATTATTCTAGGAGCACAAGGACAAGCCCATTCGAATTTGCTGTCAGCCACCCCCAGGTCTCCCCAAAGAGTGGTAGTACATCAAGTCGCCAAACATGCTTGCAAGGGAGTGCTAGTCACTGCCTCTCACAGCAAGTGTATGGGCATCTCATTTTTAGAAGGTGTTGCTGTAACAGCAAGAAGAAAAAGAACCTGCCATCCAGCCAAAGAAACAAAGACACTTGGGATTTCTTTGTTCCAGCTGGAGTTCCAGGAACAATCTATGCAGTGCAGTTCACTGTGTATCTCATAGCAAACAGAAATGGCCTGTGCCAGTTATTCTGCTGAGGAAACCAAACAACATGCATGGTGAGGATCAAAAATAAACATATCCTGGTGGAATATATAAATGCTCATTTAATTAGCTTTGTAGATAATAATGAAGAAAATAAATTTAGAAAATAGCAAAAAAAAAATGGATAATGAAATATTTTCAGACACTCATTTCTTTCTTTCAAGCAATCGTGAATCAGGATTGTGGGATATTATCTTCATCTGCACCATGCTTCAAAAACCAACTTGGATAAAGGCACAGTTATGCGAATGCTAGATTCAGATGTTCCTTTATGCCTTTCTACCTAAATATACTGCCTACAAAGGTTTCATTTTTCACAGATATTAACTCAAGGAAGGCAACATGCTAAAGATTCATGAAGCCGGGGGCAAATATACAGTTGGCTGATGGCTTGGAATCATTTGTTCCATCAGTAAACCTACAGTATACTGTATATAGAAGGAAAAAACTAATAGTCACACATCTAGTAGCTCACAGCTAAACAAGGTCTTCCAGTGGCCCCCAAAACATTAAAGAGACCTGGCACGTCCTATATCATTAGAACAGAGTATCAAGCCATCTATCAATTTCAGTTGTGGAATGACATCAACATATTTATCAAAATATTAAGGTAGCTGGCATTAACCTATTAGCCTGCACATGATTACTCTGTGATAGAGAGCTGTGGCTTGATAAGTTTTCAAATGGGAAGCTGTTAGGAACAGCTGATCCTATCAACATACCCATTTTAAATAGCTCACACTCTACATACTAATGTCCGGGGGATTGCGGTAGTTGGTCTATCAAAGTCTGTGACTATGCAATCTGCAGGTCAAATTTATACAGCAGGAGAACTAAATCAAGTTAAAAGGCTGCTTATGAATATGGAGACATATCATGAAACATTCATCCCATCTTGAGACAGGTTCTGTAGCCTAATGGTTTCATTTTGTCAGGACAAGGTTACTGCTAGATCACACATTTGATCAACTGCACTCATTAGCACTAATTTAAGACATCTGGAAGCATATGACCTGTGTAGAATCTGAAAGATCTGAAAGTGTGCATAAATAGGGATGCACGATATATATCGGCTGATGATTAATGCGCATCTCGTCAGTAAAGCCGGTTCTTTAATCAGCGGTAAATACCACCAACTGACAAGCTGCGCAAATCCTAACTGATAATGAATGTGGATTTGCGCATTTTGTCAGTTAAAGCTGCAGTAGGGAACTTTTGACGCTCTAGCGGTTAATAAACAGAACTGCTTGCGTCTTGCGGAAGAACATCGTAGCCGGAACTACTTCTCTCTGTTTATGTCTATGAAGAATCACAAAGGTACTGGGTTACTCCGCCGCGGTACCCCTGAAGCAATCTAAAATAGTCTGAATATAAACACTTATTATAGGTGCACCCTAGTGATTCAGGACAAGCCAAAAACACGGTTTGGAAAATGGATTCATGGTGTACTCGCTTATTATATACATTTTTCTACATTTTGAACACAAACAAAGTTACGGACTGCAGCTCTGATTGGTTATTTTTTACCGGGAGCGATGGAGTTTCTCCAAATGGCAATAGGACCACTGGGAAGAGCCAGAGGAGCTTGATTTTTTCACAGATTATCTGTCTCATATTCTACTGTCAGGACATAATGACAGGTTTTAGAAATATGTAAAAAATATTTTTTTTTACAAAAGTTCCCTACAGCACCTTTAACAACGGTTCTGTGTAGTAACAGCTACTCTATGTGAAATCACACACGTGATGGAATTTACCGCTTATTAGATAACTGGCTTTACTGACGAGATGCACATTAATCATCGGCCGATGTATATCGTGCACCCCTAGTATTAAACATTAAAGAAAATCCTTGTTAACTTGGACTGCAAACATTTTACATGCACTTTGTAATTTAAAGCAATAGGTTTTTGAGTCTCTAAGATACTAAGAATGGTTTACAAACTGATAGTTAGCAAGGTCCCATTAGCCCCTGCTGGGAAATGTTGTAACTAAACTACACAACTATCTGTTAATAAAAACGCATTTTTCTCAATTGATGGACACTGAAAAAAGGAAAGTGTATTCTCAGAAAATTAAACAATTTACAAAACCCCAAATGTTTCATTTATAGTAGTCTTATTTAGCAGATACTTTTTTGAGGGCTTTCAAAAGCATGCAGTGTGTATCCTTGTTGATCAAAAACCTCATTTTTAAATCTAGTACTACTGCTAGGTGTTGCGTCAGCCAAGCAACTGCCATTGAGATGAACAGGAATACTGACATAAAGCTTTCTGCAGATACAACATCCTTGGTTATTATAGTGAAGGGTGATTGATTACTGAAATATGACACTCATCCTGTTCTATATAATTAAGGATGTAGTGGTAGAATTTTCCCATCAGGCACAGCAATCCTTGAGAGTTCATGTACTACTGTTGTTTAAACCAAACATAAATCACTACAGTTAAGTGTGATATAATAGATGTACTGTACTGTAATAGCTAAATTAAATATAACTACATTTTCTGATTAAAAAATTTTTGTCTACCGCTTTTCAAGACACCGTTTTCCCCAAACACCTGTCGAGAAAATCAATGACCAGCTGTTTTAATCATATAAGAGCACTTTGATTTAAATGCTTTGTTTTCATCTCAGTTCATCATTTCAGCAAAATCATGCCTCGTCTTTAACACCACCTTGTAATATCCATTCCAAAAATGTTGTTGCTAAGCAGATTTTTTTGTTGCCTTACTTTTCGTCCCTATGAGGCAAAGAAGGCTCTTTTTAGAAAAATAGACTCTAAAGTGGATGCAGTTGCAGTCTGTCCTTTTCTAAAGTAAGTGGTTTGCATCAAGTCACCTCTATAAAAGCAATTCAGCAATGTGCTTTACAAGATCAAAATGACAGACTGGAATGTGAAGCATCCTCTTTGTTCCCCCATGAGGAACAGCTCATTCCAGGTAGGTGGCTCTCTGAAGTGGACTGTCTCACCTGAAATTCAAAGCATCTGGACGGAGAAAAAGAATAAACTTTAAAGAGTCTCTTTCAGCTAAACTTCCCCTAACTTTCCTGAGACAAACCTGTCAACAAATTTTGCTTACATCCAATATCGAAATGTAATATATGAAATAATTTCTTATATCGTGAAAGATATTTTTACACATGCTACCTATAAGGTGATGTATAATCTCTGGGTAAATGAAGATATACATGTATAACATATATGAATATGCACATATGTTAATTAAATATATACATATGTGTATGTATGTGTGTGTGTGTGTGTGTGTGTGTGTGTGTGTGTGTGTGCGTGCGTGCGTGCGTGTTTGTCATTTTTTAAAATACATCTTTGTTTTTATATTTGCTTTTATATTATATAAGACTACTTTTATATTATTATTTATATGATATCAGCATATATTAATGGGTTTTATTTTAACATATACTTAAACATATTTGTATGTGCTAGACATAAATGTTAATATAAGAAATTGTTCCAATTTCTAATAGGCTTCATAATTTTTTTTTTCACTTTGTATATAAGTTCAAATGTACTCTATGGTATGATATTTCATGAACTTAAAAAAAATATATGAACTGTACAAATGATCTCTTGGAAAACAGCCAAGCGTTGAGCAGATTATCAAAAATCATCTCATTTTGCATGGCTCTGAGAAAGTAAAGAAAAAAGAACAAAAAAAAACAGATAAATGATCCTCTGGCCATTGCTTTGCTGCACTAAAATATGTCATGATAAACATCACTTTTTTCCACATTTAAAAAAAATCCTAAAATTAGCAATTCTAATAATTTGTGCAAGTTCTTTCACAGTGCACTGGAACTGTGAGGCTTCAGAGAGGTCTAGACATTAGAGTTACACAGCAGGCACGGGCCATTAGCTGAAGTGCTTAGTTGTCAGTTGTTTCCAGGCCGCCTGGTGTTTAGGATAAGTTACGCTTGTATTGATCGCAGTTTCAATATTAATCACTTCCCTCTTAAAGGGAGTGACAAAATTTGTACAAAAATATCTAAGCTGTGGGAGACTCCTTGCCTGAACTCTCCTTAAGCCCAGAAACTTTGAGAGTGAAAGCGTTTGATTTAAATTCCCTTAATATCCCAAAATGTACAGCAAACTTAACAGTGAACAGTTTTAAATATTTAACAAGAAAGCATATATCAAAGTGTTCCCTGCACATGGGTCAGAGTCATTTCCTATCCAGGTTTAAATCGGCTGTACTGTTCACTGGCCCGTCATGCAGTACCAAGAGGCCTTACTATCAAGTGACATTCTGAAATAAATCAAATATGTGCTTGGGTAAATAAACACTGGCAGGGTACCAGTAGCTCAGCATGAAATTTAATTAATTTAATGAAGGTTTGCTTTTTTAATTTTTGCCACTATTGATACAATCTTCATAATGAGCTACCAAGGTGAGAGATGATAAAGTTTAACATTTTTATTTCTTTCATTATTTATGAATAAATTACACATTTTATAATAATATTTATATAACGCTTAAATGTGAATATGAAATGCAAACTTTTTTCTACATGTCTTGGGAGGAGCACTAAAAATTAAGTCTTTTAAGACAGCAGGTCTTTACTTAGGTTAAAAATGACCCACAGGAGAGTAAGTAACCTGCCACTAATTGTCATTAATTACATTTTTTTTTCAGAGGCAAAATATGCAGACTGAATAATGGTAACATAAGCTATATGCAGACATGCATAACCATGGCCAATTCAGTTTATTTGAAAGATAGCATATAAATTACTTATTATCCCTTTTGTGGAGAGCTTTGTTATCTTGATTTGGTTTTAAGATTATGACAAATTATTTTCAAGCACATAAAGAGGTTTTTACTAGACACATTTGTTACCTACAGAAAACCCTGGTAACACTTTCCCCTGTTCCCCTGTTATTACATCGTTAAAATAATACAAAAGCACAGCCTGTTTTAGGACCCAATTCTTCAGAACCTGAATCATCAGCTCATATATTTCCCATGAGCTTGAGGAACATTTTTTGTTTGTTTGCTTCTATCATGTGAAAATAAATCTAACATTCATGAATAAATACAACACATGAGATGACATGAGCTGTATGCAACCAGATCACCATTAATGCAAGCAGCATTAATGGTGACTTATGTTTTAATGTAAATTAATGGTGCACATTATTTACAATTAAAAATATGTTTACCGTTTACAAATTCCTGATAATGTGGACCAGTTACAACTGTTGTCATTTAATTATATGCTTGCTTATTCATCATCACACACCCCACTGTGCTCCCCTGCACTTGAGATAATCTGAGCCAGTGTGAGTACTTTGTAATAGCCATAATTGCCTCTTAATTACTCTGCTTACTATCTGATGAGTTGTCAAGGACTGCTTTATCTTATCCCAACTATAATAACTTCAGATCATATGTAAAGCTACCATGTTAGGTTGTCCTTACGACCTCAAACAAATGAACACTGGGGTAAGCAATGAAATATTTAGGTTCTCTGTGCTGAACAATAAATCAATAGAGATATAGGCTAGGTGCATAGCCTATATATAGTCTATAGCTGGTAAGTTCTTCTTTTTCATACAAGTTCATATGGCAAAACGTGGTTTTTAGTGATCAAAGTCTGATTAAAATTAGTCATAGTTAGCCAAATACGAAAAAATAAAATAATAATAATAAAATTGCGTCGAAAAAACTAGGTAACCATAACAACAGAAAGCTGCTGGCCAGTTTTCCATTGCGATCAGATTTGGGATGTGGGTATAAGGCAAGCCCAAGGGCTTGTAGAACCTATATCTCAAAAACTAGTGTTTTGTTTAAAACTAGTATTTCAGATGAGTGTCTAGCTGACCATGTGGTAGCTACTAAATCAATGATTACGCGTGACAAACATAGACAGAGTCATTATGCAATGAAATTACTTTTATTATCATTATTTTACATTTTATGTCTTTAGAAAAAGCAGATTTGAAATACCTGACATCGCTTTAAGTTATGATATAATTATCATACTGGTTATTAAATGAAACCGAATGAGAGATAGCCTAAATGTATAATTTGAATTCATTAGATCAGTTGCATAAAGAACACTCTAAAAAACGCTGGGTTGTTTTTTCAACCCAACTGCTGGGTTGAGGCCGTTGGATAGGACTTTGGGATGTTTTAACCCAAGTTTGGGTTGAAAATAACTTTCTTTTTTAACCCAGCGGGGTGGGTTGAGGACGCGGACGTGAAGGAGAGCACGCACGTCACGTCAAAATCGTACGTCTCCAGTGCGAGCAGCCGCCATTTTCTCAGCGTGATAGAAGCGAGAAGCGAGTGAAAGACTATGGTAAGTAACGTTAAATATTCAAAATGTAAAGTTATCTTTTATTGTTTACCCGGTTGTATGAAAGGCGGAAGGTTTTATGAAAGGCGGAAACAAAGGAGCTTAACGTTATATATATATAAAAAAACGGACGCGGTTTTCGCCTCGGACACAGAGGTCTTGCCTCATGTAACGTTACTGAACGGAGGATGTACTTTTAATATAACGTCTGTGAATGTATTTTGTCATATTCACATAAGATTTTACATTATCTGTTCTCTTTGAGGCGTTAACAGACGGTTATGGTCACGGTTACGCTCATGTGAATTTGTCTTTTTTTTCGCGGTTAAACTGAATGTATGTTTGTCTCCTAAAGGAAACGGCATTGTGTAGTAAAGACTAGCATAATTATTTTGAGGCTGTTGAAGTGGGAACTGTTAAAAGTATGTTTTACATGTAATATTTCAGACTTGTCCAGCTCGTGTCTTCATTGTCCTCGCGCTGAGAGTTAAAGACACAGAAGCTGTTTGTGTGAGGATGAGGAGGAGGTGTTCTTCTGAAGAGAGGGACAGACGGTTTAAGGAGAGTAAACTTCAGAATAACATCAAGTTATCTTTATTTTGACTAAGACTAAAATAATGTGTGTGTTTTTTTTAGATGTTGAAATCCAGAGACAAGATAACTTCATTCTTTTGAGACTGATGTAAGTTAAATTATTATTACTTTTTTTTTTGAAAATTAATGTTTCTGTTGTGTCCTGCCTGTTAACTTCACATTTTTATGCAAAAACAGTGTGATTTTATGTATGTATGTATATGTTAATATTTTATTGAAGCCATTGATGTCCCTCTTTGCAGAACTCAAACTAACTGGAGTTAAGGACACACAAGTCTGCTTGTGTGAGAAGGTGGTTTTCTCAGCTTCTTCTGAAGAGAGGGAAAGATCGTTTAAGGCAAGTAAACTTCATAATTTCATGTTATCAGTTGTTGTTGTGTTTTACTAAGAGTAAAATAATGTTTGTTTTTTGTTTTTGTAGATGTTAAAAGCAAGAGACATGGGAGAGCACCATTCCTTTGAGATTTTATGTAAGTTATTTTTAGAAAATAAATTTTTCTGTTGTCTCCTGCCAGTTTACTTCACATTTTGATGCAACAACAGTGTGATTACTTGCTCATTTCATTAAAACCATTGATGTCTGTGTTTTTTATTGCAGAACTCAAACCAACTTTGGAGTTGTCTGATTTGGAGAGTCATTATTCTTGGTCTTCGCTCTTAAAGGTAAAGTTCACACAAAAAATCATTTACTTGCCCTCATGTCATTCCAAACCTATAAGACTTTTGTCTGTCTTTACAACATAAATTAATATATTTTTAGTTTTCTCATAAGATTTGTTAATCCATTTATAGTTTAGATAATCAGTATTTACAAGCTTCATAAATATAGAGTTATTGTAGAAGTAGATTCTGATATTTATATATGAATACATCTTAAATTATATGATAGCAAACATGTATGTTCAAAATAAAATACTGATCTCCCAGACCAGCAATGGAGGACACAAAAAGAGAATATTAAATATATTCATACGTTTTCCAAAAAATTAGCAGATTTTGTATGAGTCTGGAAAAACATGAGGAGAGTAAATTATAAACATTTTAATTATTTGGTGAACTAACGGTTTGAAGAGCAGCCCTCCATGTACGTGAATATTGTGAGGTATGTGAATGTCATGTCTGTTTTAATGTTTCAGTAAAGAAGCTTTCTGAAAGCAATATTTATTCAAACAATATCACCTGTCCTCACACTAGTGCTGTCATTATAGCATTCTGGAGCGCTGTGGTGGACTGAGACATTAAACAACCGCACAAAGTGTTGAAACTTTAAAAACCGATTATTTACCTATCGTTACGGATGTGAATGCACCTCTACCTGAAAATGGATAGTTTAATTAAATGTTTAATTTTTTCAAATGTGTTTCTCTTAGGCCACTGATGAAGAGCAGGCGGTGACTGGGATGAATCCTGGTCAGAGAGGAGAATCTTCTTTCCCCTAAACTGATGCAGCGGTGGTTTTAAAGGAGGACGCTGCCCTGGATGATGTAGAAGATGTCAGATACTGTGCTGATGGGGTTTCTTCATGATTACATCAGTTATGCTAAAGAGATCATGAAAATTTACCGTGATGCATGATCTGTATTCATGGACTTTGAAACAAACTGTAAGTGTATAATTTGTTAAAAAAAAAAAGTTAAATGCTTTTTCTGCGTTGTTTAGTAGAAGAGTTTACACTCTGTCATTCATACACCTGTCACTTTCTTTCACACACACACACACACACACACACACACACACACACACACACACACACACACACATGCGTCTGTTAAATGTTATAATATCAAAGTTAATGTTGTGATTTATTTGTGTACTGTCATGCCAGAATAGTTGGAAAAAAACCTAACTAATTGTAAATTTATTGTATGTGTTTTCGTATATTTTTATACAATATATACAATTGAACAAAGTCCAATTTGATCTTAAGTTATATTCATCAAATGTTCAATGCTTTGTTTATGAACTCTGTAGCTGTTAATGCCATCCATTTCTGCATTTCTTCTAACATGTTACTTTTTGACTTTTCTCTTGTTTTTAATAAATATTTTCCTTTTGGTAATTATTATTTGTGTGTAAAAGTGATATTTAAAATGAACAACATTTGTAGGTTTAATGCCTAGCTCAATTTGGGTTATTTTTAACGTAGAAATGCATTGTTTCCCCACATGGCTGCACTCTGCGAGTTTATTTTCTGCCAGCAGGAGGCGCTAAGAGCGGGAGAGGTAGGTTTCTCCGGTAACGGCTGCAGGAGTGGTACTGAGCTCACAAACGCTGCCTTATCAAGCACATGCGAAATGATATCGAACATTTTCTAAATACAGTAGTTTTCCTTCTGAAATACAGTGATAAAAAAACACCCGCTCTGTTTTTTGAAACCCTGCAATATAGTCATTTTAAACCATAAAAAAGGCAACCCAGCAGGCTGGGTTAAATATGATAACCCAACTGGTTGGGTTAAAACAACCCAGCGCTGGGTTCGTCCCTTTTTGACCCAGCGCTGGGTTGTCAAAATAACCCAAATTGGGTTGTTTTCAACCCAGCAGTTTTTAGAGTGAATTATTATTATGAATGGCTACATAGGTTTCAGTATATGAATGCTTTTGCCGTAGCTACTGTATAATGCCCGATCCAGTAACCTAACTCGAAACAATTCCTGTGATTATAGTAAACGACGTCGATGAGGCGCGCGAACTTTTCCGGGAGAACTGATGAACAGCTGGCAAATATTTTATTGTCGCTTCAAATTTTTTTTTTTTTTTTTGAATTATGTTCACTGGTAACATATTGAAAGGTCACTTGAGCACTGTAAGAAAACGAAGTTGTGCACAGTCCCAATAACTGGAAAAGACAACCTTACATAGCTACAAAAAATATTTATCAAGACCAAGCCAGCTTGCGAACAGTTCCCTCATTTTACTAAATAAATGATCACCTCAAATAATAATAGCCTAAATGTTAACACCTGACACGCATGATTCATTCTTACATGCTTCAAGAACAAATATCCATTTATCTGAATTAAACATGATTAATGAATATTGTATTCGCGAAAACAGCACAAACACTGTAGCCTACAGCAGCGACGCCACACCAAACAGATGCGAGGCTAAAAATGATAGCAGAAGAAATCATAGTTTACCTTCAGCAAGAAGGCGCATCGCGTGGACGAACGACGGGTCCAAGCTGTCCTTCTCGGCAATGAGCTCTGGCAGGTACTTGTCCTGATCCATCACTGGGTTCCTCTCCTGAACACCGCGAGTACAGGTGAGACGACCAAAGTGGTGAGTGATGGAATGGGTGTGTGGATGGTGCGTTTAAATAGACTGCGTAATATCGGGGAGGGATCGTGTGGTTTTCGCGCACAACGTGGAAGATATCAATGCAGTGTACCCATCTCCTCGAGTCTCTCATGTAAAACCTCCCACCTCAGACTCCGAATCTGTACTCTCACTCCGCCCATCTATATTTGGATTGGTAATCAAGCCAGAGAGCAAACTGCATGCAAATGTCAGATATTGTCTATAGGACTGAACAGGGGACATTCTGAGATCCCACTGCTGATCTGTGACCCCTGTCCATGGTTCTGAACACCTAATCTTCTGTGCAAATCTATGGTCTTGCACTCTCTGACAAGTAACCTTGGACCGCCTTTGCACATTTGCTTTGGAAAGACATCAGACAACAAATGCATTGTTTTAACAGTATTATAAAGCATGTATAATTGGACACTGAATCCAACATGAAATAATGGTATGTATGAGTCTGTCTTCATATGCTTTCAAAGGAATGGTTAACTCAAATAGGAGAAGTTACTGTTTTTTTTAAACCCCCCTCAGATCATCCAAGATGTAGATGAGTTTGTTTCATTGGAACATATTTGGAGTAATTTAGCATTACATCACTTGCTCACTAGTGGATCATTTGCATGCAGTGAATTGGTGCAGTCGTACAAACAGCTTGATAAAAACATCACCATAATCCACAAGTAACTCACATAACTCCAGTCCATCAGTTTATGTCTTGTAAAGTGAAAAACTGTTTTGTAAAAAAAAAAGAAAAAAAAAAGAAAAAATAAAATAAACACTATCATGAAGGTATTTTAACTTTAAACCATTGCTTCATTTAAAACATGTGCATATTTCTCTCCTGATTCAAACAATATGATTTTTTTGGCGATATTATGGATAGAGGTCTTTATAGCTGGAAACAACAGTAAAAATATAGCAGTTAAATGATTTTGTTAATCGGAACGGTGCAATAACAGATATTCATGACAAACATAAGTTTTCCACTGCAGACAGCGGAGTTGGTAGGGACATTTGGTAACGGCCATGAATACTAATCAGTGGATTTCCCATTTGCCTCAGTTTGCCAAGATGGATTAAGCTGTTGTGACAGACAGTCACAGATAGTGCAAACACTCGCAAACACACACACTAACACTTAGCCAAGCAGCTAAGCACATATGAGGGGGAAGGAAAGATAGCCACAGAGGAGAAGGGGGGAGAAGACAGCGAGAGAGTGAGAGAGAAAGAGAGAGAGAGAGAGGCAGTGAAAGGAGGAAGAGGGACAAGACCAGCTTGCCTAATTAATAACTGAATGGATTACAGTGCTGTTGGCAAACATCTGCACCCCAAGTGTCATATTTACTGTCTGCCTGTGAACTATGAACATAATTACAGAATACTGGTCCACACAGACAGAGTGTTGCATGGTAATGCTACAAATGAAAAACCATTTGGCACAAGTAATCAAAAAGTAAAACATCAAAAAGTCTCATGTGAATACTGTTTTTCCAGAATATTCCATAATATAAAAAGAGGGTTATGAAAACAAGAGCATACAAAAATAGCAAGCATGCTACTGCATTTGATAAAATATATATACAGTATGCAAATATTTTATAAAGTGTAATATGTCACAAAACAAGCCATGCAAGCTATCTACAGTATCTAAAGCTGGTTTGCATTAAATGTTTAATAAAATATCATCATAAAGAAAAATAAACCACACTATTAAAATATTGATTCACATTTTATTTCTGAGAAGTTCTACTAACTTCAGTACATGTCTAACCATCACTTTAATTTAAAATGACAAATATACTTGCAGATGCTTTGGGTACTAGAACATTTTAATTTATTTTCTGAGTGACTTCTGATTCAGGTTTAGGTAAGAGGTCCAACACTCTGGTTGGAATCAGTTTGGCAATAGGATAATCAAATGGATTTGGAGATTCTATATTGATTTCTGAGGGTGGTGAATGGGAAGGGATTAAGGAAAAAGAAATAAGGGTTTGTGGAGGATCAACACCTTCTATACATCACTCACCACTCAACATAATGAAATCCTTCTGAAAGGCAAAAGCTATCAGTTGCTATGATATACAATCCTTTTGTCTCATCTCTACAAGATGAAAAACAGTTTTATTGCTTCATCAAAAGATTGCATTTTATCAAAAGTCTCTCACTTAATTTGCCTAATTTGTGGCTTTTATGTTCTCATTTTTACAAAATTTTCATATTGGTGAGAGAAGAAATCAGTTCATGTACTATTTTTGGTGGTATTATGGTATTTGTACCACAGTTATCCAACATCTCACCGTCAGTCAGTTCCTTTACCATATTTGTATTCATACCACTCACTTTAGAAATAAATAAATTGCAGCTATATTGAACTTCTGATGCATCTGGTCTGGAAAAAACAACTAGAGCAGCCTAGCTCAGTAGTAACACTTAACAGCTTGGCATAATTTATTCCGTTGCATCATGTATTAAACTAGTAAGAATGGCTTTCTGCAGCACTCTAGTGGCCAAAAATAACACAACAGGATCAGGTAGATTAGGCCAGGGCTTCTCAGCTGGTTTTGCTTCAGGTCCCAGATTTTACATTAAATTATCAGGGACTCACTACACATACAGTATGTACATTTCTCAAATCTGAATAGGAGACTGATCATTTTTGTTTTTAATTGACACTTAAAATTCAATGGTTTCATGCTGTGGGCAGCCAATAATTTAAAGTACAAAACAAATTCTGGCCAGCACAGAATTTGATGTTTGTAATTTGTTTTTGTTTCTTGCTGTCCCATTAACAGTAAATTGGACAGTGTTTAATTAGAAAAGTGATGCATTTTACAAATATTAACTTTCATAAACATTTGTTTTAAAATAACATAAAAAAAAACATCTGTCAAGAAAAAGTCTTTAATATAAAAAATATATAACTTTCAAACATGAATACTTTTTTCTGAAAAAGAAAACATTCAGAAGATTATTAATTCGGGGTTGATGGCACATCAAGCACTGAAGGATAATTAGTCTTTTTAAAAAATGCAGGGAAAATACATGATGAACTGCAAAGCTGTAACAGCACCATGTGTTAGGAACACCGGCGGCGCCAGGGGGGGTCTTGGGGGGTCTCAAGACCCTGCCAAAAAATGCCTTGACCCCCCATTTGACCCCCCAGCCTCTTCCTGATTAAAAAAATATATATAAAGATCCAAAAATGTTTCTCTTCAAACTACGCAGAACAATAATAAATAATAATTATTTCGACATTTATTCATACACTGAACCGAGAACCGTTTCTGTCGGACGCGTCCGATTCGAGAACCGATGAGCTGATGATAACTGCGCATGCGTGATTCAGCGCGAAGCAGACTGACACAGAGCGCATCTGAACCGAACTGATTCTTTTGGTGATTGATTCTGAACTGATTCTTTGCTAATGTTATAAGCGCGGGTAAACCAAAGGCTTGAATGAAGGGCAATCATCGCCAATGACGGCATTACATCGAGCACAAAAGAACCGGTGAACCATTTTTTTTTCAGCTGGTTTATTTGATCGAATTGTCCGAAAGAACCGGTACACTTGAGCACCTGCTCCTTTGCCCCTTAAGTGCCCTTTTGTCAAAGCAAAATTTCCTAAATTTTTTTTTGTAATAACATAAACTTTTGTGAATGCCTGCCCACGCCCAATCATAATATTAGTACAATTTATTAATAATAATTTAGCCGTAAATAAAATGACCAACATGATGACAGTTCACCTGACTACGACCTCATCCAACCGGGAAGATTGCTCATGCTGCACGCGCATTTTTTAATTGCTAGAGGATATTTTCAACATCGTGGCAGCTGGTAAGTGGTGTTTCATTCTCAGCGAAGTGATTTTGATGTTTATTTACTTATTATTATTTTACAAGAACGATGTGATGTGAGAACATGCAGACGTTGTTTATATTGCTGTGTGTAGCCTGTAGTGTAGAAGTAACACTAGCGTGCTGTTTGAGGGAGAAAAGTTTCACAGGCATCGAGGGGTCTGGTCTTTTTTATGTTATTTGAATAAACTTTTATTATATTACAGTACTTATTTATTTTTAACACGTAAAAATAATTATCACAACACTGGTAAGGCTTATTCAGATTTTCTCATTCTCTGAATTATCATTATAAAAATAAAAAAAATTCAGAAATGAATTAAAATAAAATTATATTTTAAATGTGATGCAAATATTTTTTCTACAAAAGCAACAGTGTTTACAACAGCAAGACCACTTTAGCCTGTAAACTCAATAATATCTATCTGGAAATAAATGTAAAAATATCAATGTCAATAAAAATGCATAATATACCTGACATGAAAGTGCAGTGTGAAGGATATGAATAACAAATGTAGCCTGTCATTTGTTTACATTGCAAAGGTGTTTTTGTTGTTTAGTAGCAGAAATATGCAGTTATTAGCCATGTCCACTGTATTTTTTGTTGGTTTTCATGAGACCCCCCTTGAAAAGACCAGGACCCCCCCATTGCCCCCCCAATCAAAATTGTCTGGAGCCGCCACTGGTTAGGAATAATCAATCTTTATTACATCGTTAAAATAATAAGTAGAGCTAAAGTACATTGACTTTACACCTCAGAGCAAGTTCCCTAACAACTATTAAAAACAAATAATGTTTAGTAGTATGCAACATTTTCAAAGTCCTGAGCGGCACTTTAATAAAGCACTTTTTTTGCAGTATATCAAAAACTTTGAGCAAATGTAATCAGCTCAGGGACGATAGCTTTGGTATTTTAGCAGAGTCTCCAATTGTGGAAATGCAATAGCCCACCGTGTGAATTATTAACCAGCACTATTGGGAGAAATCAGGAGAGGGGAGGAAATGGGGTAATGGGATATTAAGCTTTGCTCAATTTGAGGACTAAGGGTTCACATGGCATCTCAGGCCCTTGTGTCACATCATCCTCCTGCTTCTTCACTTGAGATTTATGTATTTATTTATTTTTTACAAGCTCTCTGTTTCACACAAAGCAATTCATTCTACCCTGACAGGTGGAGAGAGCTATTGAGATGATGCTATAAACAGCATAGGCTGGTACCGACCGTCTTAGTCTGTAGTACATTCTGTTGTACAAAATTGTGTTGCCAATGAAAATCATATACTGGGGTCAGGAGATGTTAAATAACCTTAAAATTATAAAGTGTGTTCTCAAGCAGGCGCATGAGGCGTCTTCTTCTTCTTCTTGCTTTACTGCGGATTGCAGACTTATAAGTGCATTACAGCCACTTATCTCTAAAATGGACCATTGACACTCTAGCTACAATCTCAATTAGGAATGTCAATGGTGAGAGAAAGGGAGTGGTAATGCACTTACTGTATAAGTCTGTGATCCGCAATAAAGCAAGAAGAAGAAGAAGAGGCCTTAGGCACCTGCTGCTGAGAACACAACAGGATGCACTAAGGAGATTTCTAAAAGTTCGGACATTAAGTAAATCAGAGGTAAAAAACTATATAAATACTTTTCAGTTTCTTATACAGACCGATCCTTTTGTGTCTTTACACATCAATGTATCGTCACAAGCCGCAGAGACCAATCAGCTAAATATTATTTAGTAAGAATTTAGTTAAATACATTTAAATACATTTTCAGTCACAATTTAGAATATTGTTCTTACATAATCTATAAATAATCGAAAAACACAGGATCAAATAGGCAACACAATATTAACATTCTTATAACTACAAATAACTAATAATAATTGACAAAGAATAACTAATTATGGACACCTTAACATTTTAACATACTTATCAAAAAGTAATATGATTTGGGTAAGCAAATAGTCTATGTACTATTTGTTAATTATGATTAATTTTAAATAAATTGATTTTTAAATGCAGTCTTCAGGTTTCTCTGGCCAGAAGTGATGATTAAAACTCATAATTATACTATTAATGGGTTTAACTTTTGTCTTCATATATATTCACTGACATTCAGTCTGGAATCATGTTGTAACGACTCATCAGACAGGGAATCCATTTAGCAGGCTTTATTGAAAGACTCGAGGTCCTACAGGCGGGGATCAGGACCAGCAAACACAACAGTAGAGATAATCAGAATTGTCGTCAAACACAAGCAGAGGTTCAGGGGAAACAGGCAAGATTCAGAGTCCAATAAACAATCCAAGGTCAAGAGGCAGGCAGCAAGGGTTCAAGAGACGGTAAGCAAAACAGTACTGGTAACAGGAAATCAAACACGGGAAATAACGCTTGGAAATGTCAGCCGGAGCAAAACAAGACTTCGCGTTTGGCTGATGGAGTTGTGCAGCTTATATCTCCGTGCCAATGAGTTGCACCTGTAGGTGATCAGAGTGGGGGTGCGGGGATGATGGGTAGTGTAGTGCGAATCAGTATAGGTGAGTGTGAGAGTCAGTATTCCGGAGATGGAGCCCTCTGCTGGCCAGTAGAGGGAATCACGGGGTTCGTCTCCGTGACAGAGCCCCCTCCCTGCGAGCGACTCCTGGCGCGAGATGGTAGCCGACGTCGAGGTCTACCGCGTGGTCGTGGGGCCGGTTTCTCCGGATGTAACCGATGGAACTCCGTGATGAGGTTGGGGTCTAGTATGTTGTCAGCGTTGACCCAAGATTGTTCCTCCGGACCGTACCCCTCCCAGTCGACCAGATACTGCAGGATGCGTCCTCGACGCCTGGAGTTAAGAAGTTCTCGCACTTGGTACGTTTCCTCAGTCTCGATCTGGACGGGCTGGGGACTCTGCTCACGGGACCTCCCCTCTCCCTCCTCTCCAGGGGGCCACAGCGGGCTTGAGCAGAGATACATGAAAGGTGGGAGAGATGCGATAGGTGTCAGGTAATGCAAGACGGAATGAAACAGGAGTGATCTGATGTGTTATCTTGAAGGGACCCACGTACCTTGGACTTAGTTTCTTGCAGGGTAGTCGGAGACGGAGATCTCGGGTAGAGAGCCACACCCATTGTCCGGGTTGGTATACAGGCCCAGGACGACGACGGTGGTCAGCATGCTCTTTTTGATGGCGGATGGCTCGTTGAAGGTGTACGTGAGCTTGATTCCAAGTCTCCTCACTGCGTTGCAGCCAGTCCGTGACAGCGGGTACATCGGTGGGTTCCCCGGACCAGGGAAACATGGGCGGTTGATAGCCTAGGATGCACTTAAAGGGAGTTATACCAGTAGCTGGTTTGACCAGGGAGTTCTGTGCGTACTCAGCCCAAAGGAGGAACCATGCCCAATCTTCTTGGTTGGAGCTACAGTATGATCTCAGGAACCGGGTGATTTCCTGATTGAGTCTTTCGACCTGGCCGTTGGATTGAGGATGGTAACCAGAGGTCAAGCTAACGTTTATATTGAGGGCTTGGAAGAAGGCTTTGCAGAGACGAGAGGTAAATTGGGGACCTCTATCGGAGACGATATCCTCCGGTAGTCCGTAGAGACGGAAGACCCAGTTACAGAGTAGTTCGGCAGTCTGTAGAGCCGTAGGCAATTTAGGTAGAGGAATAAGGCGACAGGCTTTGGAGAAACGATCAATTACAGTCAGAACAACAGTGTTACCCTGAGAGACAGGTAGATCGGTGATGAAGTCTATTGCCAGATGGGACCAGGGTCGTTGTGGGATGGGGAGTGGTTGAAGCAATCCGGCTGGCAATTGGCGGGGAGTCTTGTGTGCATTACAGGTTTGGCATTGTTGGATGAAAGTTATGGTGTCCTTGGGTAATGATTCCCACCAGAACCGGTTCTGAAGCAGGTGAATGGTAGCCGTGATACCTGGGTGACCGGATGCGGGCAAGCAGTGCGTGTGGTTGAGAATTTGATCACGTAAGGTAGGTGGTACGTAGACTTTATCAGGAGGACAAGTTGCTGGAGGTGCGTGTTGAGAGTTGTGTTGTTGGATAAGCGTCATGATGTCCCATTGTACTGGTGCAATAACTACTTTGAAAGGGAGTATGGACTCTGGTTCGGATGGAATCTGTTCGTCTTCGTGAATACGGGATAGCGCATCTGCCTTGGTGTTCTTGGAGCCAGGACGGTAGGTAACTGAGAAGTCGAATCGAGAGAAGAACAGTGACCATCTGGCCTGCCGTGGATTGAGGCGCTTGGCTGAGCGCAAATACTCAAGGTTTTTATGATCGGTTAGTACGGTGAAAGGAAGGTTGGCCCCCTCCAGCCAGTGTCTCCACTCTTCGAAGGCCGCTTTCATAGCGAGAAGTTCACGGTCTCCCACGTCGTAGTTACGTTCAGCAGCATTGAGTTTGCGGGAGTAAAAGGCACATGGGTGGAGTTTACCGGTAGAACCCTGGCGTTGGGAGAGAATAGCCCCGATACCAGTGTTGGAGGCATCCACCTCGACGAGAAACTGGAGATATGGGTCAGGATGATGGAGTATGGGAGCGGTCACAAACCTTCTCTTTAGTTCCTGGAAAGCTTGAAAAGCAGCTTCAGCCCAGTGTAGCCGATGGGCTCCTTTCTTGACCAGAGACGTGAGGGGACTAACCACAGAGCTGAAGTTCCTGATGAAACGGCGATAGAAATTAGCAAACCCCAGAAAGCGTTGAAGCTCCTTTAGTGTCCTTGGTACTGACCACTTGAGAATGGCATTGACTTTACTCTCATCCATGGCGACCCCCTCTGGGCTGATGACGTACCCCAGGAAGGTGGTGGAGGTGGTATGAAAATCACACTTTTCCGCCTTAGCGTAGAGTTGATGTTCAATGAGTCTTTGCAGCACAGCTCTCACATGTTGGACATGTTCCTCCAGGGTATCTGAATAGATTAGGATATCGTCAATGTATATGATAACAGTTCTATTTAGCATGTCTCTGAAGATGTCATTGACAAAGGATTGGAAAACCGAAGGACTATTGACCAGTCCAAACGGCATCACCCGGTATTCGTAGTGCCCATTGGTGGTTGAGAAAGCTGTCTTCCACTCGTCCCCCTCCCTAATGCGGATGAGGTTGTATGCGCAGCGCAGATCCAATTTGGTGTAGTACTGTGCAGTACGTAACTGTTCTAAAGCAGAGGGCACCAGTGGTAGAGGATAGCGAAACTTTACTGTTATTTCGTTGAGTCCACGATAATCGATGCAAGGGCGCAGACCTCCATCCCTCTTGCGGACAAAGAAGAAGCCAGCTGAAGCAGGAGAGGTGGATGGACGTATGAACCCCTTCTCCAGCTCCTCCTTGATGTACTTGGCCATAGCTTCTGACTCGGGTAATGATAACGGGAATATTCGACCCCGGGGTGGTGATGAACCTGGAATGAGATCAATGGCACAATCATAGCTGCGATGTGGTGGTAATGGGTTTGCCTGTACCTTGCTGAAGGCGGTGACGAGGTCGTGATACTCCTTGTGCAGATTGGGAATGCTGGTGGTCTCCGAGTCTAATGTGACAACTTGTACCGTCATGGGAGAGATGGTCGAGAGGCATGATTTCTGACACTGGGTGCTCCATCTAAGAATTCGTCCTTCTCTCCACGACACCTGAGGATCATGCAGTCTGAGCCAGGGCAATCCCAAAATAACAGGGGTGTTAGATACAGGGAGCACGTAGAACTGAATGGTTTCTTGGTGTAGCAGGCCGGTTAACATTTGGAGATCTTGGGTGCGGTGAGTGATCAACCCAGACCCCAAAGGGCGCCCATCTATTGTGGCTACAGACAGAGAATTAGTGCATGAAATTAAAGAGATGTTATTCCCTCTGGCAAATTCCTCAGAGATAAAATTCCCAGCTGCTCCTGAATCAAGTAAAGCAGTGGTGGCTATTTGAACCCTGTCGGTCTTGATTCTCAGAGGGACTGACACACAGTTAAAAGGTAAACTCACCGACTTCGGAGTGTAAGAAGAGCGGCGATTGGGACAAGTGATTCGTAGATGTCCCGGAGAGCCACAGTAGAGACAGAGTCGGTTAACCCTGCGGCGGTGACGTTCCTCCTCAGTCAGATGATAGGAGTTTATCTGCATGGGCTCTGTAGTTTCTACGGGTCGCGTTACCGCAGCGGGGAAGAGGCGTGGAGCACTGACACGGCGAGAGCGTTGCAGGTTATCAATGGTTATAGTAAGTGAAATAAGATCACTCAGAGTTCTCCCCTCATCACGGCAAGCGAGTTCGGTTTGCAGTTCGTGATTAAGCCCCTTGCGAAACAATACCTTCAGCGTGTCACTCACCCATGACGTCTGAGCAGCCAAAGTGCGAAAGTTCAAGGCATATTCCGCTGCTGTTAATCCTCCCTGCGATAATTCAAGCAACCGCTCACCCGCTCCCTTCCCCTCTCGGGGGTGATCAAACACCTCACGGAAACGTATCAGAAAGTCAGTGAAAGTGGTGAACGCCGTTCCATCCTCGCGCCATACCGCCGTTATCCATTCCAAAGCTCTTCCCGTTAATAATGAACACACGAAGGCGATCCTACCAGCATCAGTGGTGTAAAGGGTGGGTTGTTGTTCAACGAACAGCGAGCACTGTAGTAAGAAGCCCTTACACTTGGTAGAGTCCCCGTCAAATTTCTCCGGGTAAGCCAGTCGAGGATTAACGTGAGTTGGCGTTCCTGCCATGTGGGAAGCGGTGACCGCTGCAGGTGGGGTTGACGTCACGGCAGGGCTGTGGAGGTTTTGAACAGCCTTTACCAGTTCCTCCGTGACGGAAGTGAGACGATTCAATTGATGTTGATTAGCAGCGATCTGATTTGCTTGGGCTGCCATGGTAGCACACAGAGGATCGTAAGCCGCTGGATTCGGTTGTGGCGAAGTCTTCTGTAACGACTCATCAGACAGGGAATCCATTTAGCAGGCTTTATTGAAAGACTCGAGGTCCTACAGGCGGGGATCAGGACCAGCAAACACAACAGTAGAGATAATCAGAATCGTCGTCAAACACAAGCAGAGGTTCAGGGGAAACAGGCAAGATTCAGAGTCCAATAAACAATCCAAGGTCAAGAGGCAGGCAGCAAGGGTTCAAGAGACGGTAAGCAAAACAGTACTGGTAACAGGAAATCAAACACGGGAAATAACGCTTGGAAATGTCAGCCGGAGCAAAACAAGACTTCGCGTTTGGCTGATGGAGTTGTGCAGCTTATATCTCCGTGCCAATGAGTTGCACCTGTAGGTGATCAGAGTGGGGGTGCGGGGATGATGGGTAGTGTAGTGCGAATCAGTATAGGTGAGTGTGAGAGTCAGTATTCCGGAGATGGAGCCCTCTGCTGGCCAGTAGAGGGAATCACGGGGTTCGTCTCCGTGACACATGTGGATTACTTGTGGATTATTTTGATGTTTTTATCAGCACTTCTGACTCTTATTCTGATGCCACCCATTCACTGCAGAGAAAGTGATGCTAAATATTTCCAAATCTGTTCTGATGAAGATACAAATGACTACAAGTATTTTCAGCAAATAAAAAAACACACACACACATTTTAGCACTGTTTATCTATCAATACCAATTCTGTTTTCAGGCTTTTCAGGTCAGATCCTATATCAGTCAAAGGCACTAGTCCCACTGGTTTGCATATAATTACAGTAGAATATATAAAGTTGGCCTATATTGAGCAGTAGAATGTGCGAGTGGTGGGCACACAGCTGTTCGTTACTGTTCATTAAAATATTATGATTCATAAAGGTCAGCATTAAGGCACAATGTGTTAAGGCAATGTTAGGACAGTGTATCTAAATTAGGCTTATGATGGTGAAGGCTAGAGCAGATAATGGCTGCCACTGCCCCTGGCCATAAGAGTCCACGCAGCCAGCAGGTTAAATAGTGAGTCTGCAGTACCCTGACAAGCCCAAACCCTTTGTCATCAACAGTAATTTCCACTCTGAGCTCCTTTGTAAAAGAAAGTTTAATAAGAGCCTCTGGGCAAAGAAAAAGTGCATATAAAAGACCTTACATTACTAATTGAAATAGCTTTTTTGACCCACAGGGCAGCCTAATATCAGCAATTATTACAGTTTGCCTATTCTACTGAGGGAGCTCTCCTTGATCAATTAAGATTAACTCCTTTTATTGCTCCTCAGGCTACTTGTAAACAGTGCTGGACATGTCTTGTCTTTTGAGGATATCTACTGAGAATAAGAAAAATAGTATTCAAACAACTGAGGGTTTGCTGTGTATAAAACAATTTGTGTCTTCAAAGAGACCTAAACGTCTGTCATGGAAAATGTATTAGATCAAAAATACAGTAGAACAGTTATACTGTGAAATATTAACATTTAATTAACCAATAACTGTTTTCTATTATGATATATTTTTAAAATGTAATTTATTCCTGTGATGGTATTATTCCATCATTCCAGTCTTCAGTGTCACATGATCATTCAGAAATCATTCAGTGCTGATTTGCTGCTCAAGAAACATTATCAATGTTGAAAACAGTTGTGCTGCTTAACATTTTTGTGAAAACATGATACTTTTTTCAGAATTTCAGGATTTAAAAGAAGAAAAGCATTTATTTTAAATAGCCACAGGTGTATAATGTTACAAACTGAATCAAAATGGTAGTTTATAAGCATTGTAAATGTACAATGTAGATGTAAAAAAATGATCTAGATTCATTAGTATGTTTAGAAATGGAATGAAAAGCATTTAACAATAATAATAATTTTAAATGTTGTGATAACAACATGTTATGAAAAACTGATAAGCAAATGTGTTTAGTTTATATAACTGGTGAGATGAATACATAATAACAAATAATAATAGTAATAACTTGTAATAGAAATCATTATAAAAAGAAATTCAGGCAAACTACATTAGATCCACAATCTTCCTCTTGAGGCTTGAGGTTTCAGCATCACACCAGTCGTAAGTACAGTTTGTGACATACTGGAATACTGGCCAAGGAAAATGACGAATGAACTATAATGTTAAATCAAAGTGAAATTTACTGCACGGAGAGGTCGAAAAAATGATGAATGGTCATAATCAATGCAGTGACATTACAAGAATCACAGCAGCTTAAACCAATGGAGTCAATGTACCCCTTCAGTGGTACAGCTAGCCATTTTTCTCATTCACTCGTGCTGGGGAAATCTAATACATTTAATTGCCACAAATGCACAGCATACAGAATGTTGGCAAAAATATGTGGCATTGATTTTAACAAACAAATGGTTCTAAGGTGCAAATGAATGTGTAAGTGGAGAGCAATGCATCACACAGTATATGCATCCCAATACATCATAGTGCAAGTCATTGGGAGTGTCTGGCATTAGTTTTGCAGTGTGGCAGGAAAGGAAATGAGCTTGCTAGCATTCTCAGGGACAAACAACAGCTAGTATTTCCCTACTCATTAGTCACAAACCACATCTAAATAAAGAATCCATAGCTTAAGTGTTTGATCTCCCAGTTGTCTTCTTAAATGCATGAACGATGCTCAGATCAATATGTAAGGCCCACTAGGAGAAATATGATGCGTTAATTCATCATTAACCCAATGAGATTGGGTTAATACATGCCCTTTGGCTCTAAAACACATTTTCTTTCATTTTTTCATACACTAAGGAAATCTGTCAAGCTCACTCTGAAAGACGTGAATTGCTAGATGATTCACTTCCAGACGTGAAACATAAATCAGAATAATCTTTTAGTTTCCCTCATGCCACTGCTTATAATGAACACATCTGTTTAACTCAGTCACCTACATTTGTTATCATACACACATGAACTTTGATTCTTGAACAACAGATCACTGAATTATGGTATATTTTGTGTTGGTTGAAAGAATAATGGCATATTTAGTTAAATGCTAAAAACAATTCACTCTATTCAATAAAATGACTAAACATGAACATGTAGATATTTTATCAAATCTAAATAATGCATAGAAGGTCAAATGGACAATCAGTAGATGCTCTGAAGAAGTCTGGACACTTGATGTCTACACAGAGGCATAGATTTAGCGAGGCATGGTAGGATGATGTCCAACTACCTACATACATTGTGACATTATTATATACCTTTCCAGCTAATGCCGGTGTGATGTATCCCGATCAATATCACACTGTGCTCGTTCATTTAGGTGAGAGGACAACTGGTCCCCTGACTTTGCCTGTTTTTTTCCAATGTTTTATTTTGCCCTACATTTTATGCCAGCGTCATCTTTGACTTGCTTAGTTGGAATCTAAAAGACACTTAATATTCAGTAATATCATCAATTTGATGGCACTGACTCTATTGGATGTGAACAAAACTTTATCAGAATTGAGTGAAATAATGACTCTATTGTCTTCTGTAGAGCTGCTTTATAGCTGAAATGAATTCATTTATAATTATTGAATTTTGCAACATCGACTCGGTAACTGAACTGAAATTAATCAACACTGAACTGACTCAAGCTGAATAATGACACTACTGTCTTCAGTAGAGCTGATTATCACTGAACTGAACTTGTTTCATAATGAATGAACTTTACACAGTTATTAAACTGAACTGAACCAACACTGAACTGACTGGAGCTGAATAATATTGTCTTGCTAAAGCTGATTAGCAGAATTTTCGATCAACTTCATTTTTAAAGTTTGCATCATTGATTTTGTTACTTTCCTGTTGGATTCCTTGAAGCTGATTTGAAACATCTCTACTGTATAAAGCACATATAAAAAAGTTGACTTCACTTGAATAACACATCAAAATAGAATATTTCCTGATGGACTATATCTCATGACAGAAAATATACACAGAAATAATGTTACTTTTCCGTACCGGACTTTGTTCAACTCCACTGCATTTTCTTAACACCAACAGTTTGAATATTACCAAGATCCTGTAACTCATTATTTTAATCGCTGGTTATTTCTAATATGCGTAAGATGTGGGTCTCCTGCCAACTTGCAACATGTAAACAACTTTGAAATGTTCCTTCCAACTTTTCAAACTTCTGCCCTGCTTGAGATTACAACAATGTGCAAAAGAAATTTGTGATTCAGCATTATATAGTAGGTCAATAATTTACATCAGCCCTTCATTAGAAGTCTCAGACCAGACTTGGCTTTTGTCCATAAGATTATGCAACACAACAACACAATAAAAGACAGGCATGGTTCTAGATTAAAAATCTGCTTGGTCATCCTAAGAACATTTACTGCAAAAGACTTGCAGCCAGTGAAGATTTTGCTAAATCCAGAAAACAGTGAGTACATATTTAATTTAATATGTAAGTGTTCGTAGTAATTAGAGGGAGACTGGTCATGCATATGAATTGAAACTGTCCCGGTCTATTGTTATGTAACGGTTTACCGGTTTAACTCTTAGTTGTAAGTTTAAATATATAATGGTTTAAAGGCAATAATTGTCGAACTTTAAAGTAATGGCATGGAGATTATTAACACTGACGTTTGCTCTATTTAGTTTGGTCAAGTTAAAGTTTTAGATTTGACTGAATCACGGTCGAATGAATCAATGAATTGAATGGACCCTATGTGTAAAGTTAAACTAAAGTAGGCTAGAACTGGTGCGTTTAGCTATAGCCCTGCAAAGGCGAACCACAGCAACTGCGTATACAGTTAAACTGAAAAAGTGTCGGTTTTTAATGATTTTTCACGAAGTTTAGAAATAACCAGTCTGTCACAGGAAATATAATAGTGTGAGAAATCTAATTTAACTTGTTTTATCAACCCAGCGCTTTGCCTCTGCAAGACATTGTACGGTAAGCACGTGCCGTTTTTACACCATTGATATACGCTGACTGTAGCCTGGAGCACAGTTACAAATTTCCTTATCGCTTACCAAAGTCAGCAACTCTTTTCTCAATATCATAACCTTATTTTCTTTTTAATTTGTTGATCAATACAGCGCACCAACTTTCGGTTTCGTTTTACAGCTCGTCCAGCTAATTTTGCCATTTGGCAAAGATCTATATGGTATATCAGGCAAAAATGTATATGTTATGTTTAAGTACAAAACGTAAAACTTACTGGCTCGAGTCAAGAGATGGTCATTAGCGCACATAAACTCATGACTATTACACGCATAACAAAAATCCAGCATTTTCTGCTAAAATAGCAAATAACACTGTGAAATATGGTCATTTCTAGCGGATTTCTAGTGGTTTGTCTGTTTTCTGAAAACACAGGCTAAGCAGTAGCCTATTAGCTAGAAAGCTTTAAAAGATAAAAAAGAATGAAGGAGAATCAATTAATTTTGAATAATTTCCCACAGTTATGTGAATGTTATGTAATCATTAAAAATAACTCTATTCTTCTAATATAGAAAGCAACTATAGTCTGTTGTTGCTATAAATATGAAGTGAAAATTGTATTTCCTTTAGACTGTAGAAGCTAAGGCTTTCAGAATCTTTATGCATTTTTACTTCCTTTTTAAATGCATATTTGGTTGCGACAGATTTATTTTAGGAAGTATCACAACAACAGCCTATTGGTCAAGACCCTGGTTACCATGGTACATTTTTGAAGTAGTCTTTATTTAGTCATGGCATGCTTCTGGTTAGCAAAACATATGAAAGTTGTTTCAGGTGAACCAAATGGAATTGCTCCTTTCATCTCTCAAGCCCTCACTTTAATAGAGCTTGAGTAAACATGACAGGAGCCTGAAAACCTGCTTCCTGTAAACAAACCCAGACACCCTTCTCATTGAGATGAGCTGTGAAAGTTGCATTTACCCACTCTGTCAGTGTTCATCTGAATAAATTACACAGCTCAGTACAGTCCAAGGGCAATATATTAAAATGTGCTAGCTCTCGGTAATATATCCTCACTCCTGACAGCAAACGCACATTTGTTTCCTCAGGGGCTAGCGGAAGACCGAGGATGAAGACTGTGATTGTGGTGCATGGTGGCGCGTGGGCCATCCCGGACTTGTTAGCCGAAGCATCCATGGCAGGAGTCAAGAATGCTGCGTGGGCAGGCGATGCTGTTCTTAAGAATGGTGGGAGTGCAATTGATGCTGTAGAAAAAGCTGTGAGGTCTTTGGAAGATGACCCAACTTTTGATGCAGGTATAATACATACACAGTATATACTGATATCATTTATATTTAATATTTTAGTTTTGGCTCTTTGACCCTGACTTTTACTATTAAAGATTTAAAGCAGAGGAAGTACAGATTCAGTAGTTCATCTAGGCTGTGAGTGGGACAGTATTACACCCATGGCACTTTGTTAATGACCATCTTGAGAGTAAGGTGAGAGGTTCTCAAATAATTATCAGATTACAAGGAGGAAAGCAGGGTAAAACAAGACACTTCATTAACACACCCGGCCTGTCGGTGCCAATCTCATTTGTGATGGTTAACTGCCACCATAAGTGAAATGGCTAATCCTCCTCATATCAGAGCTGCACATTCAGTGCCTCGTCAGGATCATTTTATACACTGGGGTAGCCAGAGGCACAGAATGATCAATAGATGACTAATGCAATCCTGTTTGGAGTTCTAAGAGGCGAGTGGATAACAGTCTGGAGTATGTCAGGGTGTCATGACAGAGATAAGAATGAGATAATGTTTTATTACTTCAGAACCTATACATCTGTCTGTCCGTCCTTCTATACACACTGAAATAAAATTATGCTTTGGAATAATTTTAAAAATACTTAAATTTGGTACAGCCAAATTAGGTAAGTTTAATTAGTTTTTCTAAAATTATATCTAGGGATTGGTTCAACCCTGACATTGAAGGTCTTTATGTTTGTCTATCAGCTCTTACATGAAGTGTCATATGAAATGTGTTATCTTTGTACACATGTGGACTTTCAGAATTGGAATCTTTCTTGTGTAGGTCATGGTGCAGTGCTGAATGTTGATGGAGAGGTGGAGCTGGACAGTATCATCATGGATGGGGAAACACTTGCCACTGGAGCTGTGGCTTCTGTGAGAAACATCGCTAACCCTGTTAGTCTTGCTCGTGCTGTAATGGAAAAGGTATACTTTTCTTCTCAAACAGTTTCAGAATTATTTTTTGGGGGAATAGAGCTCTCTCCGGTGAACATGTACCCCATTTAATTCAAGCCATTTCTCGCTAAGCAAATATAGAACTGAAGGGGATTTTCTTTTCAATATAGGGGATGTAATACAGAAATTTTATTTCCAATAAAATTTGGTATATTTCAGATATGACACTGCAAAACATAAATCCAAATTAAACATCCTTTCTTCAATCATAAAGGCTTATTTCTTTAAATTTTCTGATAAAGACCTGTGTGACTCAATAATTTCCCATTGTAAGAGTCAGTTGCTATAAAATACTATGTCCAGTGTAGATTTCAATCTAAAACTGGCATTCACACTGGATAAGGAAATGAGGAAAGACCTAGTTCTTGATGCCTGTGCTTATCAAGGAGATCTATGTGGATCACTTTAAAGATCTATTGTAAAACCCAGAATTGGGTGGATATAATCCATTTTTTTTTATTCTTATAATAGATTTAATTACCAAAAAAGCCATGATATTGACTTCAAAGGTGAAATTATATGACACCTCAGATTCAGGAATTTCCCTTTCCTGCAAAAGGTTTAGCTTGTAATTTTTTTCAGCTGTTTTGTAATGCCAGGCCCAAAGGGAAATAAATGCTGGCTGATTTTCAGATTGGTTTCAATCAGTGCTCTTTGTAATGACATAGCGTTTACACTTGGCATTAACATGCGATCAAGCAGACCGGATCATCAGTCAATCAACACACGGCGCATTTACACTTGGCAACATCAGCTGACTTCTCTGTCCCTATAACCGATCGGATCTGTATTTCCCACGCAATATATTTAAAAAAGTCTGCGGTGCAAAGTCGACCTGAAGTGGTGCGGATTTCTTGTAAAAAATATTTTCAGTCTCACTAGCATTCTGTGAATGCAGAAACAATGGCTGGGTTACATTTACATTACACTGAGATCCGATCATAATGCATCCTCGACTACCTCTGGACCAGGACATGAATATCAGATAACATTCCGATCAGAAGCACGTTTACACTTTGTCTAAGTGGACAACATCTGGATACTGGTTGCATGTAAGTGCCAAGTGTAAATGCAGCCTAAGTTAGTTATCACACCAAAACAATGTATTAAAGGTTTTTCAGCAAAATAAAGAATATGTTAATAAGTAAAATAATGAATCAAAATTTTTTGAATCTGCAATACAGTAACATCAGTTCATCATGGCAAGATCGAAAGAGTCATTCAGTCTTACAGTATCACATTACAACAACATAAAATCAAATCCTGCACATTTAATCTGGACCACATCAAAAGGGGTATTTTATAGGCGAAAAGCCTACATAAAAGAGATCTGTTTAAGATGTTAATTTAATCTATGTTATTTTAAGGGCAGTTCAAGATACCTTTTGTCACATTTAGTTGTATTAAGGCCCATTGACACCAAGACCGATACCTATAAAGATAACTATATAATTATTACTAGGGTCCACAACATCAGCCTATAACGTTGTTTATAAATATTTTAATCAGAAAGTTTATAAGTTATGTAATTGACTGCTTTAAATGTTCAACCTTGGATTCTGATTGGCTCTCAATGTTTTTATCTTTCTTCATCTGGAAACAAACCATTCAGAAAAGTGACTGGTGAGAAGTCACCAGTCACTTGAGAAAGTGAGAAGTCATTCTTCTCATTATCATTTTAGCTGTGGTTTGGACTTTAAACTTAAAACTTAAAAAAGTTAATGTTATAATATATCATTCTGGGTTTGAATAAGCCTTTAGCAATGCACCTTCACCATAACAATGCCTGTATACAGTAACCTCTATGATATATGGCTGGAGGTAGAATTATTTTCTGTATACTATTACACCATTAACTAACACCATCAGTATTACAAAATAACACGCACAGAAAAATAATTATTAATATTTACATAGCCTTGGTCATAATCTCTCAGCAGCTGTTATATTCAGTAGTAGATATATAAAATGTCAAAGACATTAACATTTTCCCTTTCAACAAAGTTCACCTTGCGAGGCGTTGAACATGAAGGAAACAAAACCCAAAGAATACAAGATAATTGATTAGATGCAGCACCTGTCTTGACTGCCCCAAAAGACCTTGGCCTTACAGTGGATTGGCAGATCTCTTTAATAGCCAGTATTAAAAATTCATCAAGTCTTGATCAATGCTGCGATCAAGCTTCACTGACCTCATGCTCTTGCTTTGCGATCTAAAATGCACAGTATTTGACATAGAAATATGACATTAATAACCATGTTAATATTTAAAAGTTTTCTAAGTCAGAGTTATGGTTTAATCCACTGAGATGTTGAACAGAAGAAATAAAATTGTAGACAGCAGAGTATTGTCTCAATAAATAATAGCAGTTCCACGTGGAGATGTGGACAGTAAATATGAAAATAAAATGAAAGGATATACATAAGATGTGGTGAAGCTGTCTTTTTGTTGGAGTCTTTATGTGGAAGATATAACACATCCAAGGGAATCAGAATGCAACAGATAAACTACTACTGATTAAGTCAGAACCAAGAACTAACCATGTAAGACATTTAACAATTTAAGTGTGCATTAAGGCACTGCAGTACATTTGCTATAAAGATTTTGCAGTCAACTTAATTTTTTTGATTTATGAGTAAGGGCTGTACTTGACATTACATGACAAGACTTTCAGGTTCTGTTCAGCATAAAAATGACACACAGTCATACTTAAAACATGAAATTTTAAAGGGAAACCATAGCTTAAAACATGCTAGTATGTGATCTGCTTGCTAAGCCGTGACATATCAAATACTTTTTCCAGGTTCAAGCGGTCTACTCTGTTTCAAGTGAGAATATTGTCTCAACAGCAGTTTATGAGAAAAAACTTTTAGAAACTCAGGATGTACACTACAGGCTCACGACATCCAAGCCACTAATATTTTAACAACATATAAACAATAAATCACTGTCTTTTTGTCTGAGATTTCAACATGAAGGTTAAGATCATGATTTTTATGTAGGGGTAGAGCACACCATTAGTGTATACTAGCACCATTTGTTGTTTTCTTTTGCGATCTTAGGGAGCGTTTGGAACCGGAAATGGTGACACGTGACATCAGACTGGATTGAGTAAACATTAAGACTACTAATCATCTCTCAATCCTTCTTTTTTGTGTGTTTTTTGCTCAGACAGATCATGTCATATTGACAGATAGAGGAGCGAGCATGTTTGCGGAGCGCATTGGTATTCCAGTAGCTGATGATCTGGTGACTGATCTGGAACGAAAAGACTGGGAACAAAGCAGTAGCTATCCAGTCGGAGTTGGAAAATTATTCAACACACAATGGTGGGTAGTTTTGTCACTTTTGTGCTCTGAGATGTTTTTAATAGTTGCTGTTTTCTTGGCATATTTCATTTCAGACACTGATTGTGAGGACTGTATAGCTGAAGTAAATTTTCAACAGCATCTTTGGAAAACTATGTTTTGTGTGCTTGCAGGGAAAGCATTTGATGTTTTGCTTAAATAATTTCTCTTTCAACTATCATGAAAAAAAAAATTAAAGGATAAAAATCTAGAGTTTTAAAAGTGGCTCTCCTTAGCATTGAGGCAATGGGCTGAGAATGGTAGCATATTGACGTGCTGGCCTTCACAGGACTCAGGTCATTCCCTGAGGCCTTAGGCAGTGCAGTTAGAGCTGTGTGGGCTCCAGCAAAGAGTGTTGAGTAGTAGTGGAGTCAGGGCCATGGCAGGGTGTAACCTCAGCCCCTGAGGGAGTCTGTAAAAATAGTGCTGTGGAGGTGCTAAGTGACAGTTGGCTGAGCTACTGCCTTTCATCCCGCCCTGCTGTGGCTTCATTATTGATAGTCTCCCTCTGCTCGCCCTGTACTACCATCACTGGGCTTTTTAACACACAGGCCCTAGAACTCAATTACCCTCCACCTTTATTTAGGTGATTACATGGCCTACCTCTGCCCTTCTGGTCTGACCACGCTTTTAGAATAAAACAGTCACCGATGTGCCAGTACTTCCTATTCACAGCATATTGATCAAAACAGATTTAAGTGTTGGATAAATGTGTCATGTAATAAATATGGATACCACTATTCAGGATCAAAATACAGTTTGAAGAAGTATGTATGAAAAAAAATCGAATAGAGAGCAATGGTAGAGTTTGAAAAACGAAAATTCCATTCACTTTTTCCATTTCGATGACAACTTGCCTATCCTAGACTTAATGTGTGCTACAAGATTGTTTATCAATTAAATATATCAAGCATAGCGTAAGTTCTGGCAGGTCACATCAGTCAAGCTCACGTCAGCTGACTATAACTAATCCACGTCTACCTATAGGAATTTGATGCCTATCATTACTTCTTTATATAAGGTTCATTCAGTATTATTCAGAAGCTCAGGAGCTTATTACCCTTCTCCATCCCCAGCTCCTCCTTTCATCTACAGTCAGCACTTGACATGCAATATTCCTAGTTGATATTACTATTCCTTTTATCCCGATTATGTTGTTACATTAAATTGTCATTAAGAACACTAATGATATCAGGGGTTATTGCTGCTCTCTCAGCTCTTATCAGTGCTAGGCTGGGAGGTTTTGCCCAGAACAGAACCATACCGCCAGTCTATACTGTATGTTAACTGTCATTCATATTTGATGATAGTGGTCCTGTCAGAAATGCTTTTATTGATGTTTTATTGTGTCCAATGATGGAATTCCTGGAATAAAAACTGCATTACCCATGATTCTGCAAAGAAATTAAATGAAAACAAGTAAAATGCCCTAAAATAATTATTTTACACCTGCCCACTTCCATAACAGAGTCTGACTCCCTACACTTTTAAATAGTTTTTGTATTTAATTAATAATTTAATTAGTATGTATAAGCATGTTTTGCAATAAATTGAATAAATTGCTTCTATATACACAATCCCCATTTAAATCAAGAGGTATCTTTATCCATCATTTTTATATTGTCATTTGCAATGCTTCATGGTATTTTAGTTTTTTTTTCATCAAAGCTAAGTAATGCAGTCTTGTACCTTTTACATCAAAGTTCATAATATTTTGATTCACCTCATAGCTAGTTCATGGTTTCCAACCTGAAAAAAGGATCAGCCTACATGAATATTAAAGGTGCTGTATACAAGTTTTTGACTCTACTAAAAATACCATAAAACATTTGCAGATATTTCAGAAACATGCCAAGTTAACATACTTGTTAATCTGAAAAGCAATGCTACAGTCAGTTTTTCTTCTTTGAAAGTGTGCGTTCTGGGCCTGAATGTTGATCTCTGTTGGTTTGTGAAACCCGCCCACTGCCAGTTTACCAAATTGTATTTCGGCAACCTGGGTTGCCAGTTGTCGCACAACATAATTAATTTAATTCATTGTCATGTGTGTTTGTTCCGGTTAGTGTCATCAATCTGGCAACTTGATTGTGTGCGTCAAGTTTGAGGAGGAGGGGCTTGGGTGAAATTAACCCTTTCCAATATTTTGAATTTGGACTGCAATACATAGTTCAACCACTCAATGTCATTACATAGAGCACTTTAAAGATGGAATAGCAAAATGATTTTTAATATTGAAAAACTGACTAAATGGAAGCCCCTTTGTATCTCAGAATTGTTAAAAAAATAAATACTGTAACAATACTGTGCATGCTATGTGACTTTAATTTGCACAGTTTTCTCACATTTAAAACTTCTCACAATTTCAAACTTCAAACGTCTCACAATTACAATTTAAATTTTTTACTTTCAGGTAAAAACAAGCTTCCATATACATCTGCTTTAAATGCATACTGACATTTAGTTTTTGCGAATACTGTAGTATTTAGAAAATACATTTTCAACAAAAAGTTAAGACAACCACCTGTTCTTCTCAATAATAACTCTAAACTTCTATTCCAATACCTGGACACTTCATTAGGCTGTTTATGGATGTGTGAAGATTTACTGCAAAACTCTGTGTTCACTTTGAAGTGTGAAATACAGTCCGCCGTCAAGCTGCTTTTAAAAGCTGTTTTCACCTAAACCGATGAGCAAAATCCAGGCATCGCCGGTGATTTAAAAGAGCAATCAAGCGCCTGCCAAATATGATTGATGCCTCAAATCTGGAACCTGACAAGTGATTCTTTGCCAGCTGCTTCATACAAATATTCTCTGCGAGGTCCATGTTTGCTCTCCCATTTCTGGGAGAATGACATGGAGGCTGTTTTCTTTCATTTCACCTTGAACCATTGTCCTCCGTGCTGCTTCAGACTCATAACACACGCTTGTTTTCCACAGCACTGCTGCCTTAATCAGAGTTTCATGGGATATGGAGCCTGTGAAATACTAAGGGTATCTGTTCATCCCACATTCTGCTCTCCATTCTATTTCGTTTCAAGAGAACTGGCAAGGAAGACTGATGTGAGCATCCTAAGAATTGTGATTTGTTTTTTTGAAGAACAGTCCATACTTTTTCATGTGTATCTACAGAAATATCACAACTGATACAACACTTTCCCTGCAATCTCTCTGAGTGTACTTTCCCAGACTAGCGGCTGTGATTCAGAGTGGCGAAGGGCACTTATTCTCGCTCTCTTCCTTTGTTGAAAGGTAGATGATGATGATGAGTCAATTTCGGGTGTGCTGGCACTCTTAAAAGCATCTGTGAAGTTGTCATTAGCACCATCACCAGAACAGTGAAACATGCATTTTTTTAGTCTGAGAGTCACATAGGAAACAAAAGTAATTGCACAGAAGCTATATTTGGAAGGGAGTTTGAGGCTTTAATCCAGTAGATTATGACTGCAGCGTATTAAGTTGAATTCTGGGACAAAAGTCTGTCTGATGAAGAGGAACTTAGCTTGAGGCACATCTCTGAGTGTGACGAATAATAATGCTGTCTCTTCAAAGCACCTTTTGAAAATACCATGTCTGAGACCATAAAATTACAGATATGAGGAAAAAATTATCAGCGCTAAACATTTTTATTCAAGGTTATAGAATTATTATTATTTTGTTTTCATAATTGCAGGGGCCATGATACGGTCGGAGCGGTGGCTCTGGACTCTTTGGGTAATGTGGCGTGCGCTACATCCACCGGAGGAATCAGAAACAAAATGGTGGGAAGAGTCGGAGATTCTCCTATTATAGGTGAGTCGGATCAGAGATAGAGGACAGAGATAATCTCAGTGTCACACCAACATTAATTTTGAAGCAGTGCCTCGGTTGAATGAGCCATTTTGGTTTGAAGGTGTCAGCTCTGATCAATACTCAATTGTCAGAGTGTTTTCTCCCGAGGTAACACACATTAACGTCCCACACTGTCTGTGCTGCTGTCTTTTCCTGTGCGATAAGGATCTGGTGGATATGCAGACAATAGAAGTGGCGCGGTCTCCTGTACTGGTCACGGAGAGTCTATTCTCAAAGTCACCTTAGCCAGATTAATCCTCTTTCATATGGAGCAAGGTATGAGACTTTTACACTAATCCTGATGAGTGTGTTAGTGTGCATGCACACTCGTTTACATTTAAGGAAAACAAAATTGTCCATATTTGCTTAATTAATTTTTGTTTTTTGTAATAGATTTATTCTTTTTTTCTTTTTTTTTTTTGAAAGGCACCTTTCAAAACTACCTTTCAAAATGATTACTTTCTTACAGCAAGGATGCATGACATTAAATAAAGGTGATGGTAAAAACATAGTGTTACAAAAAAAAAAATGTTTCAAATAAATGTGTGATTAACTGTCTATTCCTAAATGTTAAGTAGCACAACTGTTTTTAACATTTATAATAAGAAGAAATGTTTCTTGAGCAGCAGATTAGCATATTAAAATTATTTCTAAAGGAACATGTGACACTGAAGACTAGAGCAATGACTGCTGAAAGTTCAGTTTTGCCACCACATAGATGATATTTTACAATATTTATATTGTAAAATGAAAATAGAATAGAAAATAGTTATTTTAAATAATATTTAAATAATATAAGTAATTCCAAATGTATTTGTTCATTTAGTTAGATGATGCATAAAATGTCTGATTTCTATAGATTAACATTTATATTAATGTATAAGAGAACATGTATATTTTAGGTCCTTATCTTCACTATTTCACTATTTAATCATATTTTAATTAGTCCTGAAGTGTGACAAATTAAAGTATAAATATCTCCATATTAAGACAGGTCATGAAAGCTGCAGGCATTATACTTATATAAGAATGATACAAATTAAAATTAAAACATGTCATGCTGATGCCAATTATAATACTTACAATAAATACAATAGTTATTTTTGAGATTAATGGTCAGATTAACAAATATCACATAATTAAAAATTACATAAAAAGACAAATAATCAATAATAGCTAAAAAAAAAAAAATTATTTGTTTTTTTTTGTATATTTTGAATGAAAAATTCTCATCACCCATTTGTTTTTTCCCTTGCTATGTCTTCGCTTTTGTTTGTGTTTTTACTCTTATGCAATTTGTGTTCATACTGTTTTGGCTTGCAAGGTCTCGATCATCCCTTCCCCTTTACCCTCACCCACATGTTGCTATTATTATCAGATTTTGTATAACCAAGCAGAATGAGTGTCAGACCGCAAAAAAATTGGATGCTGCTGTTGCCAGTCATTTTAATTGGTGTGTGTGTGTGTGTGTGTGTGTGTGTGAGAGAGAGGCAAGAAGGATCGGATGTGCTGCCACAGTAGGCAGATGATAATGAGGTGTGTTTTTGTCTGAGGAAAGAGTGTGAAGGGTCAGCAGCAGGCTATTGTTTGCTTTGGCATGCTGTGCTTGTGTTGCTGCAAGCACAACCATTCTGTTTTTATCAACCAGTTCTTTATTTGATCAATTAGTGGGCTAGCCATTAGGGTCTCAACTATTTGTTTAACATTTGTGTATTGTTGATTAGTGTGATCAGTTCATTTGGGTTTTTAAAAATATTTTTATTAACACTGCAAGTTATCGGTACCATTGGCACTACTTATAATAATAATAAATATGATGAGCATAAAAAGCTTTAATAGTTGGCTAGAGGCCCATGTGTCCCCAGTTAAAGCCAGAAAATGAATTCACTGCTCGGAAGAACAAGAAACAGGACACAAAGAGATGGATGAAAGAGAATTAAAAATAGACATCACATCTAAACACAGTATGTCCACATACAAAAAAAGCTAACTCACAATGCAAATCTAATGCTATTAAAAAGTGGAAAAATTTAATATTGTTGCAGTGTTTGTCTGGTTGTTTTCTATGTTGGGCTAATAAGACTGCAATACCAAGACTGATGGAATGAGAAAACTATGAGAGCAACATATATTGTTCACTGTGTGACCTGGAAGGGGTCACTAAGGACACATACACTGTCGGTGCAGCATTTCATCATACGGCACACAGAGATCAAATGCTTTTGAATTTTTTTTTTTTTCTGTTGTGCTGGAAAATACTAGAAAAATACAGGCGCAATAGAAAAAGTTGTGAAGCTGAATGAACCTATGTACACTACTTTTTAAAAGTTTGGGGCTGGTTGTTTTGTTTTTGATGCTCACCAATCAAAAATAGATTAAAACAGAGATGTTGTCAAATATTATTATAATTTTAAATAGGCCTACCTGTTTTCTATGTTGAAATGATTTAAAAGATGAGTTGTGAGAGCAAAGCTGAATTTTGAGCATCTTTACGAAACATTTCTTATTACCAGTGTTGTGCTTTTTAATATTTTTGTGGAAACTGGATTATTGGTAACAAATGACAATAATTCTATCACTTTTGAGCAATTTAATGCATCCTTGCTAAATAAACGTATTAAGGGGTGAAAATGTGTTGCCTTGTCAAATGAATAGATGTTTACAGCCTTATAACCTTAAAGATTTTAGAATCCATATCATCTTATTTATGCAATTCACATTGCGCAACACTGACCGGAAATGATTCTGAGGAAGCACAGTAAAAATACATGGCACCCAGATAAACTTAATGCTACCTTTGCTGACAGTATCACATACTTGAGTGACTCCTTTGTGAAATGCAGGGAAATCAGCCACAGCCGCCGCTGAAGCCTCACTTCAGTACATGGGAGAGAGAGTGAAGGGATGCGGAGGAGCTATTGTTGTGTCCTCTACAGGGGACTGGGCCGCCAGCTTCACCACCCCACGCATGGCTTGGGCCTCCATTAAAGAGGACGTCCTGCACTGCGGGTTAAATCCTAAAGAAGATTTCACTCAGATGTTGAAATGATAACATTATACTTTAATTCTATTTTCATTCTTATTCTGAATTTCTTAACATTTTCTGCTAGTTAATTTATTTAGCTAGATTCTATCAGTTTCCAATGTGATTAACTGTATCCATATCTAAAAGTTATTGTGCATCAATGGTAATAAGCTGTTTCTCGTATAAAGAAAGAAAACAATGGTATAGAGAGAGATTTTGACAAGTTTAACCAACAGTTAATGAATGGTGATTAATTGATTTAAAAAATGTTAAGTGAAAACATTGTACATTTGAGTAACTTTAGTAGCTAGATTACTGTACGTACAATATATAATAACACTTATGCAGGTTTTGCCTACTGTTTCCTCAGTGAACAAATAATAGAAACACAATATGGTGTTAAGTGACTAAATTAAGAATTCTCAAAGTGTTCTGTTAAGATTAACGAATAATTAATGAAAAATGATAAGTTATCATTAGTTAATGGCATCGTTGTCTGAAATGTATTCACAAATGAGATATGAATACATCATAAACTGTATACTGTAATATAGGAAGACAGATGGAAAATATAACTAAAATATACTGTATAATGGCAAATCAGCATATTAATTTAACCATATACTGTACATTTGTTTTCGTTTCATGTGTGGAATTCAATATTATTAAAGATTAATCTTACCACTTCATATCTTCAGTCGCTTCATTTCGAGGTTTTTATGTGAAGGAATTGACGAATTGGTGGATCTGGAGGAAAAAATGATTATGTTTCTTAAAAAAAAGAAAAGAAAAAGATCACAATGTTCCTGCTGATTTGTGAAAAATATCCTTGATTTTTTGTTTGCTTCTTTTAGTTTGTGAATAGAGCAGTGATTATATTATAAAATGGAAATGAGGGAAGACTGTTAAAATATTCCAGCCGTGGGAATTTATGGATGAATAATTATGTCCTCAAAGTTTAATTCTTTATAAGGAAAAGAAAAGTTTTCGCAACTGCTCCTAGTTAGTGTCTCCTTAGTTGCCCTCCTCTCATTTATTTATTTAATTTCACTTCAAATTAAGGACAAGCTGTGTGCTGTACATACAAAGACAAATATGATATACTGAGTACAAGTTCACACACTTTTAACAATTAAAAATTGTAAAAAGCTTTTAAGAATTGTGTGTCCTTATACTACTGTATTTATTCTGTAATATGAAACAGTAAAACCCTTTGTAGTTGAAACCAGTTGGAGTTGGAATCGGAGTTTTCTGCCTCTCCAAAAAGGCAATATTGTCTCTCTTTTTATTGCAGAAGGAGCTGATTACTCCATAGTGAACCCCTGCTGAGCACAGCACCTCTACAGCAGTTTACATTTTGACATGTTTGATCAATCAATCAGACTACAAAAGAAAAATAATAATAATTAAGTGAAGATTATTAGCCTGGACGCAGGGATTCAGTGTATTTGGTCAGTGCAGTGCTGTTGGATCAAAGCATGAGGAGCCACATCACAACATCTCCCCAGCATCATGAAACAACAGTGTGATTCCTCAACTGAAAAAGATCAACATTATGAGAAGAGCAACCCCTCTGAGCTTTAACTTACCAATTCTGACTTCAGCAGGGCTGAAGTAGGTCAGTATTTGGGATTCCTTGTTAAAAATGTAGTCAACATTTTGCTGAGATGTTCCAAGCTGCTCTGTTACCTTGAGACCTGATTAAGCTTTATGTAAAAATAAGATTCTATGTATATATAATGTATTATTTTTAATAAAATGCTCATTATAGAACACCACTTAAATATAATTTTGTCTTTTCTAAAAACTAACACAAATTAGCAACAACAAAGAGAGAGAGAGAGAGAGAGAGAGAAAGTCAGTTTCTACATAACACTTGTAACGTTACTGTTTTAACAGAATCCTCGGTGAACAAATCGAAACACAAATGACTAACTCTATATTACACAAACAGAATTTACCACCTGTGGTTGGGGAAGATGCTAGTTTTTCCGTGTCAGCGTCCTACTGAGTGTTTGCCCCCTCATGGTTTACCTTTTCAAGTGTACAGTAACGTTACGTTAATTCCAAACATTTGGTACTGACAGTATCACACTTACCTAGTGTTTATGCTTTACTGGGATCGTGTTGCAGCCCATTTTGTTAATGTGTTCCTTTTTGAAAGTGTTATTTCTGTGAGATTCTAATTTGTGTTTCATTACAAAGTTTTCAGTTCATGAGAGGGGCTGTCAGGTGAGGTTGTGTTTTTAACGCAGAACGAGGGTGTTCCTTTGTCTGTGCTGCCCCTTAGTGGTAGTGAGTAGTATTGCAATGTATGCATTAAAGCAACACTTTGTAACTTTTTCTGTGTTCAAAAATTTGCTTAATGTATATAATGAGCGAGTATATCATAAATTAATCTGCCTTTACCATTCACCTTTCTGTCTTATCCCAAATCACTACTGTACATTATTTTTGGACTATTGTAGCCTACTAGGGGTCGTCACCGCTGCGGAGTAACACATACCTGCATGAATCTCCATAGACATAAACTTGGAGAAGTAGCTCCGGTTAGAATGTTCTTCCGCGGGATGCGTACAGTTCTGCTTATTAACAGCTAGAGCGCCAAAATGTACATAGTTTTGCTTTAAATTAGGGGGAGTGTGGAGCAAGGCAATTTGTTGGCTTTGCGTTTTTATACAGTGGGTTCAAAATTCCACATAAACATCTGGGATCCATCTGGGTTTTTTTGGGGAACAGTTCACATACATACATACATACATACATTACAAAAGAAGTTGTGACATTCACTTCGTTAAAGCAAATGATGTTTTTTGTTTTGTTTTTTTAACCTTGCATGTTGCATTCATGGTACACTAACATATAATGTAGCAAATGCTTTTTTTTTATGCACCTAACTAAACTATCACTTAATCACACTGAGTATATAGCATTTGCACAGGTCGTGCACATCACAACAACAAACATAGTCAGTCAAAAGCTGTAATATTGTTTATTAAATATTGCATAATGAGGCAATCACAGCAGTAAATAGTGTTTTAAATTCATTGTAATTAACAGCACTGCAAATAAACAAAAACAAACAAAAAATGCAAAATTCGCCTCTGCATACAGACCACAAAGTAATACTTACACATTAAACATCTCAGGTGTCATCTCACACTCTTGAACAACTCATGTGATTGCGGTAACGAACTCAGTAATTGTCTCCTGTGACACACTAAAATATAGTTTTAAAAGTCCTTAAAAAGTAACGTGCTTACCTCAAGGCAAACAAATAAAATAAATTGAGGCACAGTTCAATGAAGCCATGAGACAGAAAGGCATTTCAATCCCAACACAGTGTCAGAATCACTCCTTCAATCATATGAGACGGCCTGTGTTAAGCAAATATCTGTGCTTTCCTAATATTCTTCATTTAATATAAACTGTAATATTCATAGAGGTTGCTGTAACTTCGATCACTTTAATTAATTTTACTTTACATATTTACAACTCTGACAGAATAAGGAAAACTGAATTTCAACTGTGTTCACATCCATGTTAAAAGTTTCTCAGAGTACTACATTCAGATATTCTACGCTATCTTATAACGGTTTGAAAGGCCAAAACATCATATCCTATAGAGATCACATATATATGTATCTGAATTCCTTGTTAATCTTCTATGTGATTACTTCTTGAGGGATGTTTTAGCAACAACCTCTGGTTTAAAAAATTAAAAATATATAATCTAGAAACTTTTAATGACTCATTTCTGTCCAAATGATCTTTTCCAAATTCTCGTTTTGAATTGGAAGGCTGGTAAGCGTAAGCGTCTCAGATGACCCTCATGCTCTCTAGCAGCACGTTCTCTGGCATTGCATGGAATGGAGCTTATAAAACTAAAGGGGAGATTCAAAAAGACTCAATTTCATCTGAAGGAGAAATCCTAACCTGTAACTTCAAATTTGCAACTCTACTTCTTAAAAGGAAGCAAAAGCAAATCTACAATTTGGAGTAGATGTGAACTAGATTCAGTTAAGGAAGACCACAAGTTAATCAATGGTGACTACCTAACTAAATGAACACAACGGTCCACATGTAGCATCCTCTACTGTGAATGGCACTTTGAAAATGAGGTACAGCAATCTTATATGGATCATCGTTTCCCAACATGCAACCATATTACCAGTCATAACACTGTAAATGTCACTGTCAAATGGTACCTGGGTTAAGATGTTATCAAGGCTTGTTATCGGAGGAAAATACTGTGCCTCAGACTCGTGAAACACTCTTCAGAACAACCAATTCTAAAATGGATGACTGAAAAAGCAAAATATGCACTAATAAATAGCATGTTTTGAGGCAAAGCATCTGTTTAGTGGGGTTTAGTCGTAGCCCTTCACCTCACTATATTACATAACGCTTAAAGCTTGATTGTTGTTGTTTTTAACCAATTAAAAAGCTTGTTAGATCTGGAGTTTCTAAAGTCGGTCACTCCATCGTAATCTTATGAACAGAAATGTGGTAACATCTTACAATAAGGTTTTATTTGTCAACAATAGTTGCTCATAGTTAGTTCATGTTAATACATTCAAATAAATCGTAATAATAATAATTTGTCACATTTATAAAGCACTTTTCTACACACTCAGAGCACCACGTTACTCTTTTCGAGGGACATTCTAGGATTTAT
The DNA here is from genome assembly GCF_003368295.1 of Carassius auratus. Classification (NCBI taxonomy): domain Eukaryota; kingdom Metazoa; phylum Chordata; class Actinopteri; order Cypriniformes; family Cyprinidae; genus Carassius; species Carassius auratus. The sequence continues at coordinate 10,641,196 of NC_039280.1, forward strand.
ACACCCACAGTCAGGAACTCAGTTTAATGTCTCATAAAATTAATAAATGTTAACAAATCAGACCTTACTGTAAAGTGTTACCATCATTCTGTATGTCAGTATAATCTGAGAGTACAGTAAGTGCTGTGACGTTATCCTCTTTAACATGACCAACACTGATTTACATCATTTTGATGTCTACAAATAGCTTTGCTTGGATTCGCAAATACTAATGTTGTTGTCTCATCCTTTGAGCCCCCATCAGAATAGAAATTTACATCATACTCTTCATGAAAGAGTATTTTCTTTTTGTAAAAAAAGGCCCAATAAATATGCATTTTTTTACACAATGGGAGTGTAAATTGTAATTTAAACACTTTTCAAAATGGCTAACCTAACTTCTGATGGTTTCACAGCTTCTCTGACCTGTAACCCTTAATACGGACACCTTCAGGTGCTTTCAATACACTGTCGTCTCTAACAATCACACTCAAGACCATCAAACTTTTATAGCAAAAATAAATAGTAGAATTTCATGTTTTTCAGAAATGTCAGGTATGTGATGAAGTTGTACAATTCGCAGCTGTAAACTTAAACACCTTCTCCAAGTCTGATATACTTCATATTAATGGCTTTTAGTGGAGTCTGTACATTTTCAAAAAGCAAAAATAATGTATTCTTCTAAATCCTTCAACAAATGCAGCCACTGTAGCACAGTTGAACTGCGTGTTCTTTGCTGACATGCCGCACACCTTATGATCACATACCTGGACATTCATCTGGGAAAGACCAAATTTTGGAGGGGAGAAATAGTCTTCATTTGACGTCAACAGGTAGAGTGTCCCAAATGGATCAGGCTGCTTAAGCATAGTGTTAGAATCTCTTCATTCAAACCATTATTTCTTCAAAAGTATCATGTCACAAATTAACAGCTTTCACATAATTTCCTGGGAAAGTGCCGAACTGTTTTGTCCTCTTGGATGTACCTGCACAGAGAACCCAATGCATACAGTACATAAGAGTCTGGGCACAAACAAAAGAAAACATACAACTCAACAGAACTCTATAATCCTGGTTTAAAAATAGATTTAGTAGCACTGTAGTTTCATATATAAAAGTATATACAGTATATATATGTATGTATGGATGGATATAGTATGGGAAAGATGACAATGCAGAATCAATACACTGATCAATGACACATACCCACAAACCAGCCATCATCACATCTCTCCATGACACTGACCAGGTCTCCTTCCTGCAGCTCCAACTCATCATCATTCTGAGGCATGTAATTGTACAAAGCCTGAAATCTACAGCAGAACAAAACATGTCATGTCATTTTAAAATGTGTAAATAATGTTTTAACAGTGCTCTTGTGGATTCCTGAGGGACGTCTTACATTTTTAAAGTGCAGGTCAGTGAAAACTACAGGTGCGTGGACACAGAAACACACTGAGGTAGATCATACTTACATCCCACAGCTCACGCGTCCAGGCTCAGGACTGCTGCTCTGGGACAGGGGTTGCTGGGAAATGATGAGAGAGTGTTTACTGGGAGGAGGCAGGAGTCGGTGGGCGGAGTCTATAGGGCGTGACAAAGTGCTGCAGTACCTCACTGAGGTCTCTGCAATATTCATGATCTCATTACACACTGCCTCCTATTGGTGGAAGAGGGTCGGCCCAAGAGGTGGCCACAAACCAGGAAGTGGGGTCAGTCATTCAGATGAAAAATTGTGTTTGAGGAAGGGGCAGTGTGGTTAGAGAAGATAGTAACAGGGAAGAATGAAGGGAATGTCCATTAATACCAGGAAAGCCGGAAAGGATGGTAGTGTCCAGAGGATAAGCATGGAAGAGTAAGACAAACAGAGTGAGTGCAAGTGGAAGGAGCGGAACATACGCCACAATCATATAGGACAGGCTTACTTGCAGGGTACAGAGATTTATCATGCATTACATGGGTGAGTTTAGGATTAGATATCACATAAAATTAAAAATTGAGATGAGCCTTGTGATTGACTGATGTGTATCATAAGGACCAATCTATACAGAACATGAAATAGCTCATATTCATCATTCAACACAGAAGACATCTAGGAATAAGTATGTGCATTTAAGAGTAATTATGACTTCATGAAAATTAATTTACCGTGAATGAATTGGCATTCATGTTGTTGTCTTGAATGTCAAACAGCATGACAGGACTTCTTGAAGATCGGCCGTAATATTCTACATCATTTCTTAATGGCTGTTAAAAAAAAAAAAAGATAGAAAAAGGCAAAGAACATTAATCAAATTATCTGCATTTTTTAAAAACATATACGATATATGTCTGCACACAACGATTCATGAGGTTCGGAGCAGACACAAACAGCTGTAGGGTTGCCACTCCATCAGTCCATTATTATTTGCAGAGAACTGCAGTACAACCTTACAATGTACCTTACAGTACATCAAACAGATAAAGGACTGGAAAACCACTGTGAGTTAGTATCTGTCACCACATTTCCTTTGAAACTTCAGTCAAACATTAAAACAGCGTGACATCATGCTGGGATGCTCCCTCTAGTGGAAATAATCTTTAGGATAGCTTGTATTTCTAGTGTTTGTAGCTTTTCTTTTTCTTTCTTTTAAAAATCATACTGACCACAAACCGTATAGCACTTTTTATAACCGAATACATATTTGTCATTTGAACGCAGATACAAAATACAAGCGTTCTTCAAACAATTACCCAGAATTAACCAACTACTATTAATATAAATCAGGGAGGTCGATCAATATTTTTTTCTGATAAATTCAAATTTTTCGGATTAATCAAATCAATCACAAATAATCACATATATCAACATTTGCTAATAAGAAAGAGCCTCAAAAAACATATTAAATAGACAATAACAATACTTTTTCCAATTAGATTTAGGGGTGCTTGTTTCATTTCAGTGTGCACACTCTATAGATATGTATCAGACATGCATGATATAAAAATATCAACATCCAAGCTTCATGGTAATCATGTTAGAGATACATGCAGCAGTTCCTTTTCATCTGTGTTTCTCTCAATAGCCTCAAATGTGTGATTGAAACTCACTAGCACAATAAGAAGGGTCAAATATAATTTCCAAATTTCAGCATGTTAGATCTGCAACTTGTGCCGATGTAAACAGTGACCTTCCTTGAGCTTAGGCACCATATGATGGTCACCTTTAACAAACACACCACACCATGCAGAAGATACCTCTGCCGGACTATTGTTCCTGCTGTAAGGGGCCTTGCGCAGGCTGCCAGCCCTGTCTATTTCAGCCCCATCCCTTTCCTGAAACTCCTGATCCAGCCTGTTGCCCCGAGTAAGCCAACCCTCAAGCCCAGCACCCCCACAGGGACTCAGGCTGCGGGACAGGCGGGGAGAGGGTGGAGAAAGAAGGAAGTCCTCGCCTTGAGGTGGAGTGAAGGTGAGGAACGGGGTGGCCGAGCAGGGGCGGGGCGGATAGGGCGGGGGTAAAGGAGATGTGGAGGGAGAAGCCATTGGGGAGACGCAGTAGGGGCTGCCGCTGACGGGAGGCACAGGACTGGCTGACATAGAAGGGGACAGATATTCGCCCAAGCGGTACGAAGCATTTGGCAGAGGGGGGAGGGGTGGGGTGGGTGCGGCGGGTGGGCTGCTGCTGACTCCGCCCACAGTGAGCGAAATCCACTCGTTGGAGACTGCGTGGACTTCGGGTGAGATTGAGCGGCGGGGAGACCGCGGCAGAGGGAGAGGGGAGGTGGTGACCCGATTACATCTGGGCTTTTTGGAGGGCAAGGCCGGGTGCCAGAAGAAATGAAAGGAAACAATAAAGAGGAAGGAGGAAATGAAGAGGTGAAACAGTGAGAACCACTATATACACTATATAGACAATGAACAAACAAAAACAAATGGGAAAATGAAAACAGTGAGTTGAAAGAAAATTATCCAAGGCCACGACTTTGTCAGGTTTTTACCTGTGGAGAGGCATTAGTGCTCCGGTGAGGTGACTGGCTGATAGGGGGATCAGGGTAGTCCACTCCATTTTTCACTCGGGGTCTCTTGTGCACCTCTATGTAGGTGACGGGGAAGATGCCCTGCCGGTTAGTGCCAGAAATCTTGCCTTCATACCAGTTCTCATCTACTCTGCGAATCAGTGTAATACGCTCCCCCTACAGGCAGACAAAAGATTTTCTTGAAGACATGACACAAACAACACACACTCACTTGTTTATGTATTTTTCTTTTATATATATTTATTTATATATTTGGCCTTGGACCACAAAACAAGTCAAAAATATATTTTTTATGCTAAAAATCATTTGGATATTAAGTAAAGATCATGTTCCATTAAGATATTTTGTAAATTTACAACCATAAATACATCAAAACTTAATTTTTGATTAGTAATATGCATTACTAAGGTTTCATTTGGACAACATTAGAGGTGATTTTGTCAATATGTAAAATTTTTTGCATCCTTAGATTACAGATTTTCAAGCCAAGCCACTTCAAAGCAAATTATTGTCCTATCCTAACAAACCATACATCAATGAAAAGTTTGTTTATTAAGCTTCCAGATTATGTATATATCTCAATTTTGAAAAATTGACCCTTATGACTGAAACAAATATTGTTCAAAAGTTTGGGGTTAGTAAGAGAGTTCTACTTTTATACAGTAAGGATGCATTAAGTTGGTACGAATTATAGTAACGACATTTATGTTTTAAATGCTGGTCTTTGAACTTTCTAGTGAAAGTTTTTTTTTAAATAATCAAAATAAATAAAATAATCACTGTTTCCTCACAAAAATATTAAGCAGCATAACTTCTTTCAAAAACTTTTAAAATTCTTACTGACCCCAAACGTTTGAATGGTAGTGTATATGTATATAAACCATCATCAGTCACACACACAAACACATTTGAAATGGTGTGAGTGCAGTGTTCTTTGGTATTTCAGAAGAACACATTTTCTGACTAATTTGCCTGTCAAAAAGTCTACAAGATAAAGTCTGCTTAGATATGCGTATGTCCAGATATGACTCATTCATATGTAATCATCTTCTTTCTAAATTGCTTATAGTCACTGCTGTCTCTATATAGCACATTTTATTCAGCTGGCTGGTGATAAATCTTTCCTGAATGTTTGGGCTTAATTTGCAGAGTAAAAAACTGATCTTCATTTATTTTTATTTTTCCTCTTCCATAACATGTTTCTGTAAGCTTTCTGCTCAGCTTGTTTCATCACACTTTAAGTGTGTTTTATAATAACAGAATGCATGACATTGAAGGATTATTCAATGGTAGTTTTCTAAACTAAGCATACACATATATAATAATCTCTCTAGTTGTATCAGTAGTTGTACACTACGTGTGTTTAAGGTTGTCAACTCCTAGGCCAAAGCTTTAAGCTGTATTTAAGCTGTATTAAATTGCTGAAACAATACCTTTCTGAAAGACATTTCAACAGCAGTGTCACCAGTGAAATTAAATCGAGCAATAGCCTCTCCATATTCCAGCACCTGGACCGGAGCACTCTTTTTGGGCTGAGCCTTTTCTGTAGGGGGCAAGATCTGGAGAAACAGCATAATAGACAAGAAGTTAATGCAAACTCCGAAACTCTATGAATAAAAAAACATTATACTAAAGGATAAAGAAAACATACCTCAACGTAGCTACGTGGAAAAATCCCAACTCTCCCATGATGCTCACCCTCAAACCAGTTCTGATCAACCTGCCGGTAGATGTATACAATGTCTCCTTTTTGAAATGGTAGTTCCCTGATAAAGGGGAAGTAAAATGTGGTTAGATTTGTGATGTCGTATTCTAAACTTAACATGGTGTTATTAACAAACAATTTTTAATGATCTTATTAACATCCCTAGATCTGAATTGTGAAACACTTACTTTAAACTTTCTGCTCTGAAGTCGAATTGAGCCAGAGCAGGAGTCCTCTGCAAACAACAACAGACCATTAGCATTATTTAACAATACTGCATCCGGTACAGCACAAAAAGGCAGGAAGCATCAAACAATATGTTTTTAAAGCATAAAACAGAAGATATGTCACCTCTATGGTTTTTCTCTTCTCTTTCTCATTAATAACCAGCAGGTCGCCGAAGCGGTCATTAGTTATGAACTGTTGATGAGTCACAACCAGCCCAGCATGTCTCCGAGCGGCTGTATCTGCCTCTTCCTGCTCTCGCTTTAAACGTCTCTGCTCTTCCAGAATTTTCTGTAAAAAGAAACAGGCATTTCATTCATAAAGAGAGGGGTTCATGCCAATTTTAAATTTACCAAATTGTATAGCGTCAAATTAAGTCTCCATAAAACATGCTTAAAAACCCATATATATATATATATATATATATATATATATATATATATATATATATATATACATACACAGTAGTATATATTCCTAAACTACTTAAAATACAGAATGTAAAATTAACACAATTTATATAAAAGATTAATTTGTTAAATATTTTCCATGTGAAAATGTCACCCTTAGCACGTCCTTAAAACAAAATACATTTATAAAATTGTGTAAAATAAGATGTTTTTAGAGAAAATATTTTGCTTATTATTATTTATTATTTTTTTATTTTTTATTTACAGTTTTATGATACCTAAATTATTTTGTCATTTGGGGAGGAAAGTCTACTTAATTTCAAGATATACTCTTTGAAAACAAGTCATGTTATCAATGTTCTTTCACAAACAAAATTATCTTGTTTTAAAGATGTTTACATGTTGTTCATGGGAAGAAAAAAAACATACTGATTAAGAAAATGATTTGTTTGTGGTGGGAAGATAATGTCAAAACAAATGGCACCTCTTTATCTCCGTAGCGTTTCCGGACGGCCTCGTCTGAGTTTTCTCCATGATCTCCTTGGTTTAATGGATGTGAGGAATCCGATTCTGTTTGAAGAAACACAGGACTCACTTTCTGTTGCCATGATAAGCATAATTACACAAAGAAAGAGTAAGTGCCATGATTCAAATCACAACACTTCATATTTCTGAAATGCCCATTTATACAGAGTTTAAAAGAGTCAATGGGGATGATATACAGTAGACACTCTGGAGAGAATAAATACAACAAAAGAATGCAAATAAAATACATATCTAAATGTATGAACATACAATGGCTTACACATCTTACAGTTTAAAATTACAATAGTCTATTATCTACGTATTTTGAGATCTGCAGGATAAGCATAAGCCATGGTCTGTCAAAATAAAAAGATGCATGCATTGGAAAAAAAGTATGGTTGAAATACACAACATTCAGACATTGTTTTAAAAAATGTCCAGCGTAATATGTATAATGCTTTTTTAAAAATCAAAACTTAAGACACAATACGTAATTGTAAACAAGTAAAAAAATAAACTGGTTCTGACACTTGAAAACAAACTGAAAACAGACTCATGCTAGGGTTACACTATTTTGTGGGATGACTTGTTTATTTCAGATAAAATCTATGAAGCTGTAAATTATAAGGCTTTGCAGTAAGATAAAATTTATATTCATAAGAAACGCTGTTAAATGCCTGTTTAATGTACATACTGCATTTGTTCAGGAATAACATGGGAGGCCTGAGTATTTTCTCAAGCTGATAAGAAGCTAAATGACAATGAGTGAATCCGTGCCAAAATTCCCCTCAGTTTTCAACTCTAATCTTTTTTCTATGGAAGGATAAAAACAGAATTTCTGGTATACATTAATACATGATAATGGATCGTAGTAAGGCAAATAATAAGTATTCTGTAACTTCTAAAAACGATGGGGATATAGAGACCGATGCAGTTTCATTTTCAACAAGTAAATATTTGGTAACACTTTACAATAAGGTTCCATTAGTTAACATTAGTTAATACATTAACTAACATGAACTAACAATGAACAGTACAATAATAGTTAATGTTAATTCACAGCACATTAACTAATTTTAACAAACACAAATTTTCATTTTAATAATGCATTGGTAAATGTTGAAGTTAACATTACTGAAGATTAATAACTACTGTAGAAGTTCATTCTTAGTTCATGTCAACTAAAGTAGTTAACTAATGTAACTAATGAACCTTATTGTAGTGTTATAATTTACGACTATATGTCAAAGTTTTATATTATACTACTGTTTATGATTTGATTACATAATTCTCAATGTTTCATGGGATACATAGATCATTCCCTCATAAAACAACTTAGGTACAGTCTTGTCAGTTTGTTTGTATTTTAAATAAATTTTTGCTCAAAAAAATAGCTTAAACTTTATTGAAGAATGTTTTGAAATCCGTTTTGAAAATACCGTTTTGTACTCTCTAGGGTTGTACTTTTGGAGGCTGCACTATGATAGGCTCTTTGTTTTAAAGTCTGCTCTTGGTTTGTTGCTAATTCTGGATAATATGTTAAAATGGTAATGAAAAAAGTGGAACTCTGAGAAAAAAAAAAAGGTGACATGAAACTTTTACACTACAGAACAGAAATGGATAATATGCCAATCTTGTTACAAACCACACAAAGTCGGCACACAGCAGAAATGGAAAAAGTAAAGTCATTCGGTGGTAGCAGACAGGAGAAAGAAAGGCTGGAGGAAGATGAGTGATCACAGACATCGTCATGCCCGAACATGAGTGTGGACAATCTGACACTCATGACACTCTCAATATAGCCACCTTCAGAGTGATCTTTACTGGCTTCTGAGCCCTCCGCATCCATGAGGTCATCCGAGTTGCACCCCTCACAGGGAGAGCTGTCTCCATTACTGAGCCTCTCCAGCACCTCCAAAGAGGACAGGCGCTGGGGAATCAAAGGCTTCAGTTTGGCCGAGATGACATCTCCAGTCATGGGCTTCATGGCAGAGAATGCACAAGTCTTTTTGGCCTGTTGACTGTGTAGGGACCTCCGTAAAGAGAAAGGTGCTGGTCCCATCAGAAGCAAGTTCCTGGGGGGAGTGCACTTCTTCTCCTGCTGGGTGTTGGCCTGTTGGCGCTCATGCCTGAGGATTGTGGTGAAACGTGTGTAGGAAGCTGGGCAGGTGCCTTTACACTTGCTCTGTTTGGTGTGGAAGGGGAAGTGATTGTGGTGGTGGTGACCTGTGGGTTCTGAGGTACCGCCAAATGGAGTCTCTTTGGCAGGGTCATGAATGCAACTGTTTTTCTCCTCCAATTTGCCCTCATTTAGATCCAGTGGGAAGTCAGTTCTTGTGGTGTTTGGGCACTTGTCCGATACATAAGCTTCCTCTTTGGGCGTCTGGGCCTTTTTATTCAAAGCTGGACAGTCCTCAGGCCCTGACAGGACTAGAGTCTCAGCTGACAGAGCAGACTGGAGAAAGCAGGCCGGTGCAGGGCTGTGGGGCGGACTTGGGTTACTGGGGAGTATGGGCATCGAGGTGGAACGAGTGGGCGCAGAGTTCGAACGCTGAATGATACTCTCAAACTCCATCACTCGAAATGTGACAGAATCCCGGGGGACAATCTCAGTCCTCTCCAGAGTAATGTCATCGCCCGGCTTCTCAAAAAAGGAAGCCAGGCAACGGACACTACCCTGGGGGCTGGAGCCCAGGGAGCTCGGCCTCTGAATGTTGTGCATGTTCCGATAGAGGGTGGAGAACTCGGCTGTGCTCCTCACAGATCCCACAACAGGTCCATTTTTATGCAGGTTCCTGCTCTCAGGTGAACCTTTGCACTTGCAAGCTGAGTTTAACCTGTGATCGGTGTCTGTCGTATCTCCATTGCGTGAGCCACAAGCCTCGTGATGCAGATCCTCGCAGCTGTGCGCTTTAGGCCGCTGCTGTGTTGGCTCAGTTCGTCTTTCCAGGCTCTCATCAGTAGAGGGCGATAGCTTGGGTTTAAACTTGGAGGGAAGGATTTGAGGGATGCAGGCTTTGGCAGCAGACAAGGACTTTTTAGTCTTATTTTGAGAAGCTAGTGCATTAGTGGTAAGAACTGAGTGAGTATTTACAGAAGAGCAGGATGAAATCATACAGCCATTCCCACCTTTATAATCCACTGGCAGGCATGCAGGGTAACAGACCAAACAGTGAATTAGATTACACTCATAACAAGCAAAGACACTATAGTACCACACAACTGGCAAATAATGAAAGAAATGTCACATCAATTTCTAAATAAATATTCAAAACAAAGAATATTTTTTCAGTACAGTATCAAGAGCATTCAAAGAGGTTCTACTCTGAATTTAAATATGTAAAGTTTGATTGTAATACATTGCCCCCCCAACCCCCAAACCAGTTAACTGCAAAAATAAACAAGTTTTCAACAATAAGGTCAAACACAGGGCTGACTATCTACACAACACTGAAACAAATACTAACCCCTAACTCTAACGTATACACTTACCTAGCATTTGGTAGGACATCCTGATAGATAAAAGTGATACTGTCACAATTAGATAATGGGATCCATCCGTGATTTTTCTAAACTCTAAGTCTGAACATTTCTTTACGGGTAAATGCATTACGGAGTTGACATATACACAAAGCCAAGGTGTCTAAAATGTATTTAGCATTTACTCTACTTCTACTCTAAATCCTCAGTCCAACCAAATGCATCATCCGTTTCCTCTTGTCAAGGTTTGTCCAAATGTGCCAATATGATTTTCCCTTTGACCTCTCACAGGCTCCCCAAACCACACCAAGACAGGCACTTACTCCCAATGTGGTCATAAACTCATGTAAACGCTTCTTGAGTGCTCCACAAATCTTGGGATTTCTCACCAAAGAAACCTCAAGTATGTTGTGAAGTTACCAACTGCTCTCCACAGGAATTACAGCCAGAATGTTAACAGATGTCTACAGTATATTGACAAAAATACAGCAGCAATTGATAGGAGGGGGAAAAAGGGAAACGTTGCAAGCCAGATTCAAACACCCCAGCTCACTGTGTACTGTAATTAATTTTTGTCTTGATTTCTTTATACTCAATTTTAAATAAAAAAACATATCTTTATGAAGTGTCACACATGACTCAACGACAAAATACATGACTGCATTGGATGTTCTGTATTCAAAACGTTGTCTTGGAAATTCAAAGCAGACAGAAACGAGTTAATTAAGAGATCTTCACCCAGTGATCAACAAAGCTCCTGTCCAAACATGTGGGTCATGTTAACTATTAATGGACACGGTCATCATCTGCAACCCTTTTTGACTCGAGCAGCCCATCCTCCAGGTCAGATGTGCTGCATTCCATTCATGACCTCACTCTGACAGCTGACCCCTCATACCTGACCACCCCTGAACATGCTGCATGTTTATCTCGTCTGCAGGGTGACTGTCTACCATCAAATCCATTTATTAATCTCTACGTCTATCCCCTTTCCTCCCTGTCCACACCATGGCCCACTTCTAAAGCAGTTGGACACCCAACTGAGCCGAACCTCATGAGCTCATTCTGTCTAACAGACCGGTGTGGAGAGAATGACTAAAGGTCAAACTAGACATCTGTTATGTTTCAACTGTGAAGAATGGCCAGCTTTAACAAAACACAGAAAGACAAATGAGCTGTGTTATTTGCGTGGTATCGAGAAGGAAGGAAGGAATGTGGAAAATGCTGATGAAAAGGGGCTCAACAGGCAACAAATGCATTGGCTTTACAATAGCGCAATGTAATTTCAATTATAAATCCTTAAAAGGATCTATACTCCACCCCAAACTGAAAATGTTGTCATTAATCACTTACCCCCTTGTCGGTCCAAACCAATAAAAGGTTTGTTTGTCTTCAGAACACAATTTAAGATATTTTGGATGAAAACCGAGAAGCTTTGACTGTCCCATAGACTGCCAAGTAAGTTACACTGTAAAGTCCAGAAAAGTATGAAAGACATGGTCAGAATACACCATCTGCCATCAGTGGTTCAACCGTAACGTTATGAAGCACATCACTCAAACTGCCTACGCTCTTTTGTCAGCTGCGTCACAAGGATGTGCTGGTTCTACATGCATTTATGCTTTGATTTGAAAGAAAACAGCGCATCCTTGTGGTGTTGCTGACACAGAAAGGTAGGAAGTTTGAGTGATGTGGAGAGACACAGAGGACACTGTTGACAAAGGAATTCTTGAATAAAGTTGTTAATTTTGTTTTCTTCGCATACAAACAGTATTGTCGTCGCTTCATAACATTATGGTTGAACCACTGATGGCAGATGGACCATTCTGATGAAGTCTTTCATACTTTTATTTACAGTGTAACTTACTTGGCAGTCTATGGGACATTCACAAGCCTCCCGGTTTTCATTCAACATATCTTAAATTGTGTTCTGAAGACGAACAACGCTTTTACAGTTTTGGAACGACATGGGGGTAAGTGATTAATGGAAACATTTTCATTTTGGGGTGGAGTATCCCTTTAAATTAAAATCATTTAAAACCTGAATAACATTTGAATCTCAATAAATGTAGGTTAAAAGCCTAGAAGCCTACCTTTAGAAGAAGTGCTGGGGTGGCGCTTGTTTAGCGCTCTCAGGCCCTGCAGTGGGATGTCGCCGCCCTCCAGGACACTCTTGTAAATGTGCCGATCACATTCCGGAGCTGCCTGCCCACTGGCAGACAAGCTGTCCTTCTCCACTTCACCGTTGCCTGCTTTACAGGCTGAGCTGGGCACAAATAGAGATACGAGACTGTGACTCACATAAATCATCATCTTCACACGACATGTCAGACATGAAAAGAACAGAATGCTAGTGCCACGTTTATATAAAAAGAAAATGCGTATTATTAAAAGCATATATAAAACAAGACAAATAGAAAAAATAGAAATGTGAAATAGAAAAACTACACAACAGAAAGTATATCATTGAATCGGAAAAAAAAAGCATTTTGTCATTGATTATATTTGCTCGCATTAAAAAATTTAATATGTAATGTAAAATAGTATATGTTTTATGTATGGTTTGTGTGTGGTTTAATTTGATAAATACATTATATTACATTATATTAATTATTTCACAATTTCATTTTTTTAAACTAAAACAAGAAACATTACTATTAGTATACTAGTAGTATTATATGCTTCAAATGAATATTCACATTCTTTTACAAATAAAAATAATAAATAAATAAATAGAATGAATTCCTGACTGAAGAATATATGAAAATGTATTTTACTAATGTAATGTAAGCCAAACAAGTTTTCAAGTTTTTAGCCAGCTTGTGTTTGCTCTTTGATATAGATGAGACAGCACCAGCTGCTCTGGCCCTTATCACAACATTCCTCAGAGGCCTGTGTGGCATCCTTTAAAAAACATACTTGAAGCTTTCTATATGTAGAAGTTAGTCAATTACGCCTACAGTATGTGCTTACAGGAAACCATACAGAAGTTTTTAGGAATGCACAACTTTAATAAGTTGTCCTGTGTCAGGTCTTCCCATATAATGAACTGTAGTCAGGCTGTTTAATTTTTACATGTTGGTTTAAGAAAAACTGAAGTATATCATGCTTACTTATCGAATAAGTCACTATTCTGTATGCAATAAAGTCATAAAACGGCCTGTCTAGAGTTCAGTAAGGCCTTGTTATGTTTCACCAGACTATTCTCTGCTGAAAAATAAAAAATGTATGATGGTTGTAGCTGGATTAAATTGGTCTATTTAGTCTCACAGTATGATCAGCTTACAAGTGATCAAAACCCTAAACCAGACCAGCCTGACAGTCTAAAAAAGACTGTCCTTCAATTGTTTTTTTCAGGAGGGTTAGCACAGCAGACACACATGGGCTACATGCTAAGTGAGTTGGGAGGGAATCTTAACCATGACAAGGATTTTAAATGCACAGACAATGGTCCTACACATCGGTAGCTCTGTTGCGAGAGAATCATATTAACGGTTACTACTCAACATGCCAATGAAATCCTAAGGGCCCTAGCATACCTTCCTACTTTTTCATAGGTAGAAACAATAAAATATTTAAAAAAAATTATGTGTGAGAACAAGACACTGTCTTTGTGACTCCAGCTTTCTGAATTATTCCATCATACTATACACATAATAAAGTCTCCATGAATGACATCACTCCAGGGATGCATCGGATGATTTCCGCTGGAGAAGTGTGAGATGAACCCACGTCACTGGCTCCAAACTCAGGAACCTGAGCAGCTGCCTGACAACTGCTGGAGCGGAGATGGTCTTACCAGATTTTTCTGACCATTAGTAAAGCGGAATAAAGTATTTTCATGCTGTTCGGCTCCTTTTCAAGGATCTGTTAAAAGCAGATCCATAAAGCAGAACTATGTTTCTCTCAGGGTTACACTTACACAGGGTAACATCTGTCACACATTCCTCAAGTCATGAGAGCATATTTTCGGTTTAGTGTTTTGGCTGAACACTAGTTGGCCTCCTGGTTTATAACTGAACCATGAGGCTTTTGATAAAACAATAAACTCCACATCCAAACATCAAAAAGATCCACACACCAAAGAGAAGACTGTTTGGCTAAAACCTTGCGCCAGAGATTCTTAAGAGAAATCTAAGCACCACAAAAGATTCATTCATTCGTATGTTTTACCGTTACAGTTTTGATGAAGGTAGCAAAGAAAAATGTTAAACTGTTTAAACTCATGAATATGTTTACTGTTCAATTTTTTTAAAAGAAAATGCTTTTAAAGAAAGCTTATATGACATTACTTCAGATGTTTTTCCAGCAAATATTCACTTTAAGAATAAAATGTTCTACCAAGAGCACATAACTTCAAGCTTCAAAATCAATAAAAAAGAAATAAAATGAATAAGGAAATAAGAAATAAATAAGCTTAATAAATAAATGTTAAACAATAATAATGAAAAATATATATTATTCTATGTTTACATAATTTCTTATTTCCCTTCCTGTTTTTTTTTTTTTTTTTTGTAAACAATGCTTTGGATAAAAGTGTATGCCAAATTAATAAATGTAACCGAATATGAATAAATATTTTCTTTGTGAATTAAGTTAGTTTACATTTATATAATTAATTAAATTAATGATTAAAGTTGTTTTAAAAAATTAAAACCTGTTCAAATGTAAAATAAAAGAATTAAAAGAATAATTTAAATACATAATATAAATATTAAAGACACAATATTGCTGTTGTGAAGGTTTTTATGTAAATTCCCCATTTCAGGGAAAGATGTCAATAGAAAAATGACATTTCACTTTCACTAACAGCACATAAAGATTTGGGGGATTTCTCTTAACAGAATGGGTGGAGGTACAAGTTCCCTTATCTCTCTTAAAAAGACATCCAGGCTTTATTTTCAGACACAAATCTTCACGCTATCCAATGCCTCTCCTCCAACGAACGCACACACACACGCAGGCACGCAAAAATACATCACACGAACATAAACAGCCTGTATTGCAAATGGTCGTTCAGGAAACAGAAGAAAGGAAACGAGGGAAATCTCCAGAGCCCCGTGACAGCTCTGCCTGAGAATAGATGGCTGGAGAGCGAGACAGACACACAAACACACCCACATACAACAAGGGCGTCAGAAAATGGTGGAGAGGAACATTTGTGAGGGAAAAAAGGAACATGGACTTACTATTGCTGTAGGTCGGAAGATGTTTCCAAGGGGCTGAAAGAGGGGGCACTCTGCAACAAACCAAACAAAGAAGTCATTGATAGCTCCAAAGGCTTGACTCTCTGGCAGCTGGAAAGGGAGAAGGTGCATTAGTCAGTCAGGCTTGTCAACGTCTGCCGCGTCCAAAGCTCTGAAACTCTTAGGTCCTCCGGATGAAGCAGAGCGTGGAGAAGTAAGCAAGTATTCTGGCCTGCATGCAAGTTAGGGGGGAAAACAAGCGACTGGGAGCGAGGGGTGGGATTAGCAGGGGCTGTGAGGGGCGCCCATTTTGGGAGGGGGCTGTCAGTGCTTCCACCAATCAGCTGCTGTCTCTCACCGAGGCTCTCTTTTGTCTTCTATTGAGTCACTCTCATTACTGGCCGGCCAGACAGGGAGACAATTAACCAGCTGGTGCGGGAAGCAGGCCAAATTACATGCGCAGACACACACACAAATAGATTTACACACATATATCAAGAATATCACGAGTGTTGGATCGAACATGCTGTACAAAAATCACAGGCCGATATTAATAGTACACCAAAGGAAGTTCACATAACGGGCATCCAGTGCTGGGTAGCAACTGATTACATGTAATCTAATCACGCATTCAGATTCCAAACATTAAGTACTTGTAATTAGATTATATTACATTTTAAAACGCTAATATTTAGATTACATATATTTAGATTTTTGGTATGTATTTATTAAATATTCATGTATTATTTTAAACTAAAATATTCCCTGCGAGATTTAAGTTTTAAATATTATAATTTAACATCAGTTTTCAGTTCTCTGATGTCGGTTAACGGCAACACTGACATGCATGTAAACAAATGAGATATTTCTATTTTATAGTGTTCAGGTAAGCTAATATTTATTTTTCTTTGATAAATTCACGAAACCCCTGCACTTACATTACAAACCCCAGTTCAAAAAACTGTGACATATAATGCACTTCACAGTGTTGATAATATAAAAAAAAAATAATGTGGTACAAAATAATCCAATTCAAATCTATGTGATCAACAAGTTAGGTCAAAAGTAATTAAAAGTAGTCTGATTATATTACCTAAAGTGTGCATTGTAATGGATTATATTACTGACTACAATTTCCATCATGTAATTTGAAATCAGTAACAGACAACAATTTTTAAGTAATCTACAGGGCACTGTATGCGTCAAGCCAATAAGGAGAGTGGCTGTTATTGCTGGGCAGCAACTCCCGACGGCAGATCAGAGAGAGCCATTCGCTGGGACGGCCTGTAGCCCCCCTTTCATTTTGAATGGTTTGCAGGCGTTTAATTTTAGGCTGCTGTTTCTGTTGCTTTTCCCTAAGTGCACGTCACAGATGGTAAAAATAGCGTGACACCACACCTCCGAAGGAAAAAGCACAAGTGGTGTTTGCAAATACGATTGCACAATCCCAGCCTGCCGCTGTCCCTTCAAAGGCATGCCACATGTGTGCCAGCACCCCACCAGCCCCTCTTGTGACCGACAGAAGAAAAGTTCAACTCCTGACCGCAACATGTTCATCCCATTGGTTGCTGGGGTAAAGAGGATCACAAATAACCTTCACGAATGAATACAGGCTTTGTGAGAGAATATCGCTCTATTTATACAGCGTCATGTTCTAGAAGTTTTGTTTCCTGAGGAACACCCAGTGACATAACAAGCCGCTATTACGTGTGCAAAGCGACCTCCAGTATTTTCGTCAATTTTTTTCTTTCTACCCATTTTCCTTCTCTAAAAAAAGGTAGTACAGCATCCCAAGAGGCTTTCGCACAAGACTTGGCACAGATGCGAAGAATAAGCAAACAGGAAGCATGCATGAAAGCCTTATCTGAAGTGGCACGCATCTTAATCTAAATGCTTGTGACAGCCAGTACAATATCTTAGTGTGATGCAGCTGTTGAGATGAGATGATAAGAAAGTAAAATTATGCAATTAAGTATAATATAAACACTGCTACTGGCATTAGAAAGTACAGAAAGCCCTGTATACTGTATTTAAAAGCACATTTTTTTTAAATAGTATGGTATAAAATACCATGTAAACAGACTAAAAAGATGATTCTGTGTTAACTTAACTGCAAGGACGACTAAATGAAACAGACAACCACGACAGTAAAGTCAGAACTGTTATAAGTGAGATCTAAGCTTAACATTCTTGACATGACCCACGGAGACGGTTGGTGAAAGTGATGTGCACAGTATGTCACCGAGGATATGGTTTCAAAGCCTTAGGTTATTTGAAATGCCAACCGAAATAGCATTTCTCATATTAGGTATATAACTTAAATGGAAATGACATCTCAGGAAGTAATAATGGTGATATATCATTCCTTGAGAATTTCCCATCATCTTATCTGGTATGTCCAGTTGTCACGTTGGGGTATACAGAGTCTAATTTCAGTATGTAAGCCTTAATGTACAATGAATCTAGCCTTAAAAGGCATAGTTCCCCCCAAAATGAAAATTCTGTCATTATTTACTCACTACTGTGTTGTTACAAACCTATGTGACTTTGTTTTAACTGCGGAACCTAAAAGACAGTGTTAAGAAAAATTTTGGGGGTGGGGTGAGATAAAAATGTAAATAAAATAAAATAATCATATTAAAATAAATTCATAGTCTACTGGTTGGAAAATATAAGGGTGAGTAAATGAGGAATTTGCATATTTGTTGGGATCTGCCACAATGGGGGGTGGGGGGCGTCTATATAGCTATTTTTAAATTAAACCATATATTTCTAGCGTATGTGCCTTATAGGTCTAGCTGCTATTTCAAAAGAAGGTCATGATAAAGATCAAGAGATGTTTACCACAGTATTTCCTAGGATGTAAATTCCTTTCCCCTGATTGTTAGGGCTAGTCAGTGGAACAGTGTGTTAATAATGTTTGCTCATTTTCATGTGCTAGTTTCCAAACAGGTGCAGGAGATGACTCAAGAAAATTTACAACTTTTCTGTTATATAAATAGCATACAATGTGAGTAAGGTACTGTGAAACTTAACCACATGAACAAATGGGGCTTATGTGTCCATTTATGAAAGCTGATTTATGAAAACCCCTGGTAAACTGCTATTATCAAAGCACACCTTCTACAAAATAATGTTGTTGTCTCTAATTGAACAAACATGTAATGGTTATGAACTTTTGGTGCAGAACTATGTGTCATTCCATATTGTGGTAAACCCAGGATCTGTAGGAGACGGGCTGACTGTGCTCATCACTGTCATAGAGATCGGCGTGAGGAAGCCAGGTCACATGCAGTCTCCAATATCCTTCGTCCCAATTAAAGACAGACACACATGCAGCTTCATACTTAAAGATGCCCCCAGTTAGGAGTCAACAAGCTCAACAAGTCTATTTGCTGGGACTTTCTGTGAC
Source organism: Carassius auratus (assembly GCF_003368295.1). Lineage (NCBI taxonomy): Eukaryota > Metazoa > Chordata > Actinopteri > Cypriniformes > Cyprinidae > Carassius > Carassius auratus. The sequence continues at coordinate 10,660,137 of NC_039280.1, forward strand.
CTCAGTCTAAGAGCTTTAGGACTTAAGCCTGTATGACGGATACTGTTGTTAATATTTCTAATAAGTGCTTACAAAGCTTTAGAAATGTGCTTAATTCGATTTTTACAGCTGAATTTTTATGGGAATCCTACTAAGCCAATCAGAATTTCACACTGCTAAGACTATTTCAGTATTTCAGCATTGCATCAACAGTGAGAGCGGGCCACATCAGCAGATTCTGAGACACGTCTCAAGGGAAGTGACTCCTCACTTTCGTCTCTAAACAAGGAAATCTGGAGAGAGACATGAACCTTCTCTAAACTTGTGCCATGACGCTGATGGTCAGATTCATGAGTCTATCCATCAGGAATGCAGCCTGTGACTCAAGCATTTGGTTTCACTGTCAGAAGAACTGATTCTAAAGAAATTGGATGCATGGACAGTAATATTGTGGAACATTAATACATTAATATAAAATAGCTGTTTTCTATTTTGATATAAACATTTTAATTGTAATTTATACCTGTGAAAACAAAGCTGAATTTTCAAAAGCCATAACTCTAGTCTTCAGTGTCACATGATGCCTTTATTATTTTCTAATTTATTTTTTATTAAATAATTTGAATATATTGGTTTGGTGTTAAATGGTGTTTTTTTATTATGATCAATGCTGCTTTTTTCAGCATAGAAAATTCAAAAGAAATCCATGTTTAACACTGTATAAGTCTTTACTGTCACCTTTGATCCATTTAATGTGTCCATGCTGAATAAAAGCTTTAATTTAGCTTAAACCATTATATAATTTTATATATATCTTCTTTTTTTGTATAGAAATATCAATATTTAAAATGATTAATGTTTTAGTTATAAAAACCAACCTTAACCAACCCTAAAAGCAATCATAGTGAGCTTCTAAAAAGAAAGGTGAAAGGTGAACAATCCAATCACCTTGGGGTGTATCATGATACGCGTCTCCAAGCAAATAAGTGTGAACGAATGTGCTATTTACTCCCAGGTGTTGAGTTGATGACAACGCTGCGCAGGCTCTGTGCCACTGATAGCATAGCGACATTCTTCTTATTCTTCACTGAAGCCAGTGACAGCACGCCAGCGCTACTTTACAGTGCTTTACTTACTTACTGCGTCAAGGTCACACAAAAAGTTTACACTTCAAAAATATAATCGCCATGACTGAGAGATTCCAGCAGGATGTTATGTACTTTCGCATTAGTTAAGGTGGATGGAGTGAATCTGACAACCAATAAGCGGATGATGCAGTGGCCAACTTTTCAGTCAATGCTGCCAGGCAACGCTGCTGAAAACAGGCAACAGGGTTAAGCACAGGGGAAACAGTCTGGCAATTGTTGAGTCTGTCGTCTTTAACAAACTAGTTGTAACATCACAGCTTGCTGTCTGTTTCCAATCTGGGCACTCCATAAAACTGAAACCTACTCAAAGCCATCTGTGCCACCAGCAGAATTAGTGCCAGTTAAATAGCAGGATCTCAAAAAAGGCACAGGCAGCAGTAGTTTTTTTATCAAATCAACCCCAACTTCAAATCAGATAACAGTTAAATGTTTCATCACAGTGCAAAGGATAATGATTCATTTACAGTCTGTAAAGATAAATATGAGATGAAAAAGATGGTTAAAAAAAAATTCAAGATTTAGAAAAAAAACAAGAAGCATACTGGGAAACTGAGCGGTGGTGTTTGCCATGTTTGACTGAACCGTTAACCTTTTTTATTCCTGATGCAGCCTGTGAAGCACATACAGAAGAACTCTTTCACTACTACTTTTGCGTTGTTTTTGCACTGCTATGCAATCAGTTACAATGGGCTGGATAAGGAACATATAGATGAATGGTCAGTGCAGACAGGAAGTGACGTAAGTGCTTCTAATGTTCACACTGCAGGCAAATGCGGCCCAAATCCGATTTTTGACTAATCTGTTTTTCTCATGACAGTGTGATCAGCATAAACCATATGTAATCTGATCTTTTCAATTTCTGATTTGTGCCACTTTCATATATGTTACTAAATACGATACAGGTTAGATGTTTTGAAATGCAGCTGCGGTCTGAACAGTCATATCAGAATTCATTTGACTTTTATATCACTTTAGATCAGTGATACTCAAATCTGGCAGCGAGATCCACTTTCCTGCAAGATGTTAAGCCCTAACCCTAATCAAACACACCTGAGCATGCAAATCAATGGCTTCAGGATCATTAGAAAATCAAAGATTGGGCGAGTTTGATCAGGGTTTGAGCTAAACTCTGCAGGAAAGTGGATCTCACAAGCCAGATTTGAGTTTCCCTGCTCTAGATCAACCTTCATCACGATTCTGCGCTTATTGAAGAAAGATTCAAAGATTTTACATACTTAAAAAAATCAAAACAGTAGTGAAAAGTATAGTGAAAGTAGAGTGATGTGTCAGAGCGTGTAAGTATTACGGTGACAACTCTATATCCAAGCAAATCTCACTCATATCATAAAAGTTTCTTTTAAAACTCTTCTCTCTTTTGTCACATCCTTGTCTTTTTTTCATATTTCCTCTGCATAATTTTGCTGGCTTCTTTCCTCCGTTTTTACTTCTGTATCTGCACAAGTAAAGTGATTCCCACAGAACTGGCCTACATTTTCACTGTTGCTGTGGGTTGTTTTTCAACTATGTTTTGGACTAGTTTTGAGAAACAGCTGGGAGGATTTTGTTTTGAAAACCTAGCAGCCCTGTTTGTTTTGTTCTTTTGCGCATACAATTCAGTTCAGAACCATGCTCTGTTCACACTGGAAATCATATATTGGCCACATTTACAACAAAAATGTGAACAGATATACAAAGAATCAGATCTGAGGAAAAATCTGAATTGAGCACTATGGCCTGCAGCGTGAATGTAGCCATAGACAGACAAAAATATTTAGGGTCCTGTACGAAAAAAAGGGATGTCATGCAGTTTTTTTTTTATATATAAAAATGGGTCACTTTAATACTGCCAACTTACCGCTTTGCCAAACTCCATCTCAGAAAAGAACCTGTACCAAGGCTCATTCTCTAAATCTACATCTTCTGGACTTATGTCTTGAGTCTACAGAAATATGGCAACAAGGAAAGGAGGACATAGACAGAGAGAAAGAGAGAGAGAGAGAGAGAGAGAGAGAGAGAGAGAATGAGAGAAAGAGAGAAAGATTCAGAATACAAAGACAATGAGACTGAATGGTGGTTACATGAAGTTTCTCTTAATGTCATGATCTCAGACAGTAAGAAAGGTTCTAGGCTGAGAGAGTGGAAGAAAGAAAAACTGGATATGTTTCCAGCTTGATGGCTTATTGCAAGAACATCTGGTTGATCTCAGCAGTCAAAGGAACAGGAAATAGGAAATAAAGATGTCATAAAGTCCTGATGATGGAAAGGGATCCATTAGAGCTAGGGTGGAATCTTTCACATATTCACTCAAAATGCACAATTTCAGACTTCTGCTATGAATATCAATATTTGTTCAATGATGTTTGTAAAAAAATATTTGCTATAATTTACTAATATAATGCAATAATAATGTTAATTTAAACTATCATTTAAAAGTTTGGGTTCAGTAATTTTTTATTATTATTATTCACCTAATACACATTCAATTGATCAATGATGTTACACAAGATTTCCTTTTGAAGGAATGAGGATCATGTGACTCTGAAGCCTGAAGTACCGTAATGTCAATGTAGGAATAAATTACTTTAAATAAGAAAATAAATAGAAGAATATTATAGATATTTACTGTTTTTACTATATGATCAAATGAATAAGCATAAGAACCTTCTTTAAAAAACATTTAAAAAAATGTACCAATCCCAAACTTTTGAATGGTAGAGTACATATCACTTAAAAACAGTACAAATATTCAGGACACTAAATTTTCACAGTAAAGAGGTATTACTTCTGCAGAGCTAAATCAGATGAATAGACACAGGCAGCACATTATCTTCTGCCCTAGATAGGACCTGACCCAGAGCCATTTTAATTACTTCCCTAACAATGAGAAAAAAATGAAAGACCTAATGCACCTCGCACTTTCTCTGCTTCAGTTGTTTCACTGACGAGGATCCAACACGCTTTGCTTTACTTCTACAATAAACCTATTACAGCGGTATGTCATCAGAAAGACATTATGTAATAGCAGCAGCACCCAGAATGAGTCACGCTTACAAGATTGAATCACTGAATGTCATAGTAATAAACCTTCCATGGAAAAAAAACAGTCTACAGATATATACAGCACAAGCCCCTGAAGGAGCCTCTATTCTTCACTGGGTCTGGAAACTACAAGTGTCACTTATTAATGAGCTATTTATAGCTGAGTACAGGCTCCTCCTACTTCCTATATTCTAACATTACTGTGTGCATTAACACATAAGATATATATGCTGCGTATCACAACATGAAAAGGCTCGCCAGGACAAATCACCTACCGAAGTCACTTAATAAGACTACCAAGAGACACACAGCTGTGAGTGCGCAGTCCTTGTAAGTGAAACAGGCAGAAACCAGCTCTTGCAGCGTCAAACAGCATGCACAGGTCTGCACCAGCAACACCAGCAACCAAACATGCATGTATAAAGAGCATCATACCGCTCTGTCCAGCTTCAGCACTGAAGATTTTCCTGGCTCGTACTCAAATATGCTCTTGGGCTCGGCGCGGTACTTCCTGGTGTCTACTTTCTTGTCAGGGGGCTCCCACTCATTCCTGCAGGGATGCATGGGGGGAGAGATGAGTGATACAGTGAGGGAGGTGAAGAGTCACCATGGCAACCAACAAGGGCAAGTTTGGGCTGCACGTTCCCATACATGCAGCTTATGTTTTAAAAACGCAGCATACATTTATGTAAAAGCACTTTATTCATCTAACCAGTCTACACCAACATGTGTGCAGCAACACATTTAAGTTTCCTCTAAATTATATTATCATTACAATAATTTATGTGCAAAAATTTTTTTGCTATAAATTAACATTATAGTGCACTGCCATTCAAAAGTTTGGCATCAGTAGATTTCTCTTAAAGAAATTAACACTTTTATTTTAATAAATGTAATGCATTAAAATCTTTTGTAATATTACCTCAACTGGAATATAACAAAACATTTGTATTTAAAATAAATGCTGTTCTTTCTGACATTCTATACATCGAAGAATATGGGGGAAAAAATATATATATTTTTTTTTTAATTAAAAATCCATATTTAAATAATTAACACATTTCAGATTTTCTTATGCAAATCTTTTAATTTTAATTTAACTTTTAATTTTAATTTAAAATCTTAATTTAGATTTAGATTTTTTTATGTGTGTGTTTATATATAAAACCTAAAATAAACTAAAAAGATACAAGGTAAAGATACATTATGGTAATGACTTTTCTGCTAGTGAACACAGATTACTTAATAAACGGGTGTCTATTATGAATTTTAACAGCAAACAGCAACATCTCCTAAACCAACACATGCTTGTTAAGGCAGCATGACAAATGCTGAAATACAGTGTTTCACATATTGAGGTTTTGTGAAGAAATGTCATCATCTCTGTCTTGAGCAACACTGGCATGGTACAAGAATTCACACACAGTTTCAAGATATCAGTTGATGAATGTGCTAGAATCTGCTTCATTAATCATAATATTTGTTTCATGTCACGACTCACCTCTGAGGTTTTAGGGAAGATGTGCGTGTTGGTACAGGCAGCTGTCCTCTGGAGCTCCCCATGTCTACAGCACTCTTGGAGCGAGGGACTGTCCGCACTGAAACACAGCTTTCCTTTAACTAAGAATTCACAGTGTAGTTAATATTTTCCCTCTCGGATTAAAATGAAAACACTTACCATCCTCACCGCCATATGATGGCCTGTCATCTGAAAGAGTCCGAAAATACTTATTAGATACAAATAAATGTTAATACAGCTGACATATTTTGAGAAATTGCAATGTTTTTATTTCACATTTTAAATGCATTCCTAAGGTAGTTTGTAACCTGTTCTAATATTGTGCTGTACTTAGTGTAGCCTGTGCTCTAAAACAGCATCTCCGGGAGGTATTCTAAACATCGAATATATTCTAGGTGAAAATTACAAGGATTAGTGGGACATACATAGCAGTCCATTATCAACTAAACAGCAGCTCCAAGACAAGGCCACTTTATTTCCTCAGACTAATCCGACCAGTAGATGGCACTAGAACCACAGCAGTGTGTTTTCCTCATGCTGGAATATTCCATTAGCTTATTGGTTGGTTACAATACAAATAAGACATTTTCACCGCAAACTAATGCAAGGAGGCATTCGGATGATGATTATTTTACAAATACTTGAGACCAGCATTGGAATGGCATTGCTAACAGTGCATTTGAAAGAATCCAATGGATACACAAAGTCCATTAGATGTGTTGTGACTGCTTTAATAATTTAGCAGAATGGTTCTCTAAAAGCACAGCCACGAAACACATCACAGAGGTATGAAAGCTTTTAAAATGGAGGTAATCAATCTATGAGTTTTAAATACAAGGTGATGTGGTTTTCTCGGTGTGTTGAAAATAGCTCTATTACCCCAGGCTCACCTTGAGCACTAGGATGCCTCTTTAGGACGATCAATTTCTTGACACTGTGTATGTATATATCAGCATATATTGCACATTGGGATTTGTGAAAGAATGGACACAGGATGGAGCCAACAATGTGGCACATTAACACATTATATTTACTGCAGCTATTCTCAGCAAACTTTGGGAAAGAAATGCTAGTTGAATATAATACCTAATGCTTTTATTCAGAAAGGATGCACTAAATTGATAGAAATTGACCCTGAAGACATTTATAACGTTCAAATTCAAATTTCAAATGTTTAACAGAAATCACAGAAATAAATTACGTTTCACAATGCATTCACCTAGAAAACAGTTAATCTAATAGTATTTCACAATATTACTATTTTTACAGTGTTTTTTGATCGAACAAAGGCAGCCTTTCAAAACAATTAACAAAATCTTACAGACTCCAAACTTTTGAACAACAGTGTATATCCTTCCTATTTTGGTTTTGTATACTGTATATAAAAGTACCCAACTCATACATAGAGATAAATGTGATGCTAAATGACAGACGGGAAAGTGTGACATGGAGAAATGTTAATAAATATCAGATTATAACTATCATATAACTAAGGTACCTCTGGTTTTCAGTGGCCTGTCATTGCTCTCTGGAAATATGTAGGTGGGACGATATGGATTTTCCTCGACAGTCTCTGAGTAAGGTGAGTGAAAGACAAAACACAACACACGCCGACAAAGATGACTACACACATAGATACATGACTGAAATGTGACCTTCAGATTAAGACACACAAAAAGATGAAATAAAAGTGCTGATTGTATGTGATTCCCGAGGAGCATCTTTACCAGGGACTTTGTGAATCTGCTTGAACATGTTTCTGTACCAGTCCTTTGACAGCTCTGTGTTCTAGAAAACAAAATTGTACAGATGGTGATGTATTTATACATGATTCTGGATATAGTTATGAATTCAAAGCCTGCACAAGTCTTGAGAACTAAAGGTTGCTGTTTTTACCCGCACTGGGACTCTGGGTGCTGAGATAGCTGAATGTTCAGACAGTCTTATTCTCTTTTCTTCCATGTCTGCTGGAGTCTCAGAGGAAGATTTATTCTGGCTGACGGCAGGGCTCTGATTAGGACCACTGCCCTGCTCCGCCACAGCTTCTGAAGCACAAACTCGTATCATAAGCGTCCAGAACACAAGATAAAATACACACTTTCAGCTGACATATAGGACAAAATCATTAAAAGCATCACTGAATGATTTAATGTTTAAATGAATAAATAATTGCTACAGCTCGTACAGTCTTATATATTTAGTATTTGACAGATGTACTTTGTAATTGAATCCTGTTGGAATCAAACGACTTTCTGTTATTCTCACAATGCTTCTCCTCATTCATTTTAACAGTTGTTGAATACTGTAACTAAAAGTAAAAATGTGTACATTTTATACCAAATGTTTAATCTCCACTCCCATAACCATAAAACAGTCACTACTATCTTAATGTTTTACCTCAAACATAACTTGAGATAAACTAATCACAAGGGTCAGAACATTCTCATTTCTCTTTCTACATCGTGAAAGCATTTAGCTTTTTAATGCACATGATAATTTTAGTTTTGATCCATCCTGAAGTATTGAGAGGTTGGTATTTACCTCTGCTGTACTGCAGCAAGACGATTGTCGGGTTGACGCTGCTGGTGGGGGGGTATGAAGAGGACACTTTGGCTGATGAGGTAACAGCACTCGGCAGATCAAGGCAGGACGAGAGCTGAGACTCACTCTCACTTACAGGTGAGTCCACCTGAGGAGAACATACAAAAACACACACTCTAGTGGTTGTGAAATACAGGCGAGTTTGTATTTCCCAGAATTCCTTATGGGGGAAATTTGCATGAAATTTGCTTCACTACACTTCTCTTTCAAGCAAACAATTGTTGCAAAGATTCCTCTGCGATGCTGATAAAGACAATGACAAATTGCATAAGATAGCACTTAAAGTATGTGATTACTTATTTGTCTAATTATTTACTAATTATTTGTCTTCTGTCTTGAGGAGGTCATCAACACCAGGAGTATTCATTCTAATAAGATTTAATATTTCTTTATTGCTTAGCAAGTTTTATTTTTATAATATTATAGAAGGCTACTCATTTATATAAATTACAAAACGTTACTCAAATTAAAATATTTTACATTGTCAGTTTTCATTTTAAAGATATAGATCTCCAGTCAGTTGGTGGTAGCCATCGACTCCCATAGCATGAAAAAAACACTATACAAGTCAATGGCTACCAGCAACTGTTTGGTTACCAGCATTCTTCAAAATAATGTATTTTATGTTTAACAGAAGCAAGAAATTCATACAGTTTTGGAATAATCTGAGGGTGCATAAATGCTTACATTTTCAGTTTTGGGTGAACTATCCCTTTAATTTAAGTTTTAGGAATTTTGTTATGTGCTTTTGTCAGTGTTCTACTCAGCTTTCATTTATTTTTAAGTTTTAGTCATTTTAGTACTTCAACTTATTCAACTTGACTTTTTCATTTCAGTTTTTTTCTAATAACAATTGTATTATTTTTAAACCTTATAGTTTTACAGTAGGTAACAATACCAACACTTGCAACAAATCACTAGTTAAAAGTTAGTTAATAGTCAGAAATTACATTACTTTTTCAATGACCTTCTCCACTAGTTCCCTAGAGTGCCTTTAGGGATATATAATTGATCACCTTGGATCTATACCATTATAGATGATAATGCAAAAAGAAATGTTATCTTGCTTATAAAATACAGAAAACATTCATTCACTGCTCTCATTTTAAATGATTTTAAAATTGAGGAGTTCCTCAGTCTCTCCAGAGATCTTAGGATCGAGCTGTTTAATTAGCACTGATATCAATCTCTAATTGGCACGTTTGCAAGAAAGCAAAGCACTGCTAAAAAGGAACGGGGTTCAGACATGGTGACTCACCTTTGTTGGTGTCTCATCGACTTGAGTTGAATTTAAATCAGCTCCGGTGTTGTTTACACTTCTCTCAGTCAGACTTGTTTCTGTGGCATCTCCATTGACCGCACCAAGCCATCCACCTGTAACAAATCCAAACACTTGGGATTCTCAAAGGATCAGCCAATCTCCAAGGCACTTTAAAACCTAAAAAGGCATAACTGTGAAATAAAGCTGCCTCCACTTGGCAGCAAACCTGTTTGTTTCCAGAACTAACCACAATTTATGTTTAATGAATTCCTTAATCCTCCGTTAAACGAATCACCAGCCAGAATCTGTCAGAACTGAACCCCACAGAAAGACTGAGTATCCACTGAAATGCTAATTCATGACTGGAAAAAAACGATTCTCTGAACTTTGTCAGAAGAACAAGGGGACCATTGAACCCACTGTAAGAAGTGTTTGTTCCAATGGCCTTTTTATTGAGGCACAACAACAATTAAGGCATCTCTCCCAAGTGCTGGCAGTTAGCCAGGATAGTCCCAACATGGAGATGTTGAAAACGTCCACACTGAAGGTTTCCATTTCCACAGCTCAAAGTGGGTGTGAACAAAAGACGTCTTTGATTATCCCCTGCAAATATGAACATTCACTGAAAGTTATTTGAGCAATGAAGTTGACTGTCAGACAATACTGTATATGTTCCACAAAAAATACAAATTTGTCTCTATAATTTACTGTGCAATTTAGCAACTAACCACACTATGCACATTCACTGTCAAAATAACATGAACCTTTTCATTAATAGGAAAAAAGGAAATTCAAGAAAGCACCATTCCTGTAAACAGAGATCTTTCCAGTTAATGGGGGTACAGAACAAAATAAAGCACTTTTTAGTGCATGTTATCTGCAGCTACAATCATATCCTCAGTAACATAATGACAGCACACAACAATTAGTCTGGCACTGTCCATCTTTGTCCAATATATTCAGAACACTCTCCTATTGACAAATCCTGCCTTTCCAACTCACTTTTGGCAGCGTTCTTGGAAAGCTCTTGGCTTGTGCCGTCCTCATCATCAATGTGCACTAGTGTAGCCCTCAAAGTAACAGCACCCTTGCCCTTGCAAACACGGCTAGGGTCCAGCTCTGCAAAAACATAAGTAAAGAAACTGATTTTATCTTTTAAAAGCACTAAATAAAGTTTAATATTACTCACTTGTTACCCTGGACCACAAAAGCAGTCATACGTAGCCAACAATATACATTGGTCAAAATTATTGGTTTTATTCTAATGCCAAAAATCGTTAAGATATTAAGTACATGTTTCCATGAAGACATGTTGTAATTTTCCTACCGTAAATATATAAAAACTTAATTTTTTATTAGTTACATGCGTTGCAAATAACTTTAAAGGCGATTTATTTACATTTTTTGAATACTTGTAGTCAGCCAGACATTCTTCTTTCCTAACAAACCATACATCAATGGAAAACTTTTTTATTCAGCTTTCAGATGTATCTCAGTTTCCAAAAATTGACACTTATGAATGGTTTTGTGGTCCAAGGTCACATTTGATATTACATTAGACCCCCAAATCCTACAAATGCTGCTCTTACCAGTAGGCATGAGATCAGGGGAGCTCTTCATGGTCCTCAAAGGAGTTACTCGCACAGCAGATACAGTGCGCCGACAGGGTGGACGTGCTGCAAAACATATACAACTATAGGTGTGAGATGTAGAGAACAGCAAAAGAAACTAAAGAGAGCTATTATAAATGCATTTATCATTTTTCAACCTCATCTGTGACATTTTGGGTCATGACCCACTCCTTGAGAAGCACTGCATTAGTTTTACGGAGTTATTTGTTAGTCTTTATTGAGAACAACAGCTCTGATAATGCTCATATAGAGACCCTGGGGCTTTTAAAGTTCTAGGAAGATTGTAATCACAGTGTTCTCCGAAGGCTGGCACAAATATCAAGAAAAGATGGATGAACGGAAGGAAATAGGGGGCCTGGCAGAGAGAATACTGATTCAACAATGACTCAAGCCAGAGAGAAAGACAGAGAGAGTCTGTTTGTGATTGCTTACTCATGAGCCTCCTGCATCAATACATTACACAGCTATTGTTAAGGCCTTATATGCATTCATGTTTTAAAACAGGCTTAAACAATATCATATAGTGTACTACTATGAGACATATATGAACAGATTTAAAACTTGAATTCAGTTAAAACAGGTGTTTAAATTGCCTTTTGCCGTTTTAATATTATTTATGTTGTTTTCTTTATCTGTGTTGCAATTGTTTTGTTTTGCATGTTTCATTCATGCACATAGAACTGTAAATAAAGGCCAGCCAGGCCTGTCAAGAAAATGATGGAGATATTGAAAGTGCTGCACGCTTACCAGGGGCTGCATCAAATATCCCTGTGCCCTCTGCTGGAGAGCCCTGCAAATGAAAATGAGCAAAAGGAGAGATGCTGAGAAAGGGAACAACGTTGCTCAGCATGTCATTAGAAAAGAGAACAAAGAATATTGAGTGGCTGGCCGACAAGATTTCAGCAAGTCAACAACAACACCTCCATGGTATGTTCCTTAGCATGTTTACAAATGCAAAAAAGCTAGTGCAAAAAAATGGGAGTGGGCAATATCACCAACATCTTATTTCACAATTTGAGAAATGTTATCATGATATATATTGTCCTTCGGCACAGCCCTAGCAAAAAGTATTACAATTAGGGTTGTGCCTATAGACGATAGTATCGTATATCAACGATAGTCAAAGATATCGACGATAGCAGATGTCTCTGTCAATAGACAATATTAGGCTTATTCTCCTATTAATGTATTAAATAATAATAATTATTATTTTTATTTTTATGGGCGGGCTATTATAACTCAGCTATCAAACTGCCCAGCTATTTCACTTCAGCACTGCATTTCACACACACACACACACGCACGCAAAAGAGGATTAGAGCCTATAGTCGGTGAATGAGTCTCCATCCACAAACAGACATACATCATCTGCAGATATAAGGTATTTTATTCCACTTTAACAAATAATCTGAAAGAACTATATATGTGCAATATTTTAAACGAGCCCTCACTAACTGAGTTTAATGCCACAGTTATATGAGGATGCATCTCATTCTTGTCTCGTATGACTGATGCATCAGTTCAATTCAACTTTACTACAAATATATGAACTTACCTGTTTATGTCTAATATTAGTGTTAAACTGTTGGACTTTAAATTAAATATAGCTACTACTGAATTTCACCGTTATTATACTATTGATTTTGCAGAACATTTCGACTGATAACTTCCGTGCGCAGATGCGGCAGATTTGTCACAGGACGTGCGATATGACAGTTGCATCCGACTATATGTGAACTTGCTGTTTTAAATACAGTATTTTTATATTTAACGTTAGTTTATCAGTGTGTTTGAAAGTATATTATTTTGATTATTGTTGTTTCCACAGGCTCTCTCGCGTGCACCTGCGTGGTTTAAAACACCAAATAGTTATGCTATGACAAGAACAAAGAGTCTCCCTCTTGATCCACCCATGCACGATAATATCGTGTATCGTTGATCTGACGGGCTGACGATATGAGATTTGAAAACTGACCCAACACTAGTGACAATTAAACAGTCATCACAAAGATAGCTTGACTTGCTTTGTCTATTTAGGCCTGATCTCAATGGCTCTGAATATAAATATTTAAAAACAACCTGATTGGCTGGAATGTGAAATAATGTTACAAACAATCCTACTAATATGGTAAGTGTGAGGGTTCTGATGCATGAGGAGACTAACTAACTGATGTGTCACACCTATAGCTGTGGTTCACACTGAAACAAGATACAAAGTGACCCGTTACAGAACATTGGCTGAGTAAGAAAATATGGGTCAATGAAAATGTATATGTTTCAGTAGCTGCCAATGGATATCCCTGTAACAAATGAGTAAGCCACTTTGGATGAAAGTGTCTGCCAAGACAGACAATAATTAGTATTTTAGATACTTATAACTATTCACCAAACGAGAGCTTTCTTTATACATACAAAATATTGCTGAAGTCCTGGATAATTGCAGATATTCTTGTAACATTTCTAATGGATCCCAATGTAAACATTAACCATCTGTCTCTATGCAAGGTCTCACTGACGTATTTTAGTCTACAGTTGCTGTCTATAGGAAATCAGAACCAGTTAATTAGCCAAATAATTAAACTTAGATAATTTAAGCCTATAGCTTAATTCAATCATATGGTAGGCCTATATATAAAAAATATAGCCTAAATAGAAAACTCTCTCCGATGTTTACAGAAAAGACTATTAGCACTGGATTTATCCATCTGAAAATGGATATCGTCCTAAATTTGGAGTTGTTGAATAGTTGCGTAACAGCGATTTTGTAATTCAATAATACACAAATATGTTGTTTATTTTAAATGTTTATATAGCATACTGAATTGGATAAGTGGGAATCATTTTCCATTGTAAATTTAAAAACAGTTCCAACAAAAACAGCTGCATGCATCAATCCATCAGTAAAGAGTCACACGGTTTGAGGATCCTTAATACTCTGAATTGCTCCACATGCTGCACTGTAGAAAATATGCTAATAATCCTGATTTAACTTAAACTTTTGAGGTGTTCCAAAGCCATAATAGTCAATACTCATATTTGAAACGGATTTATTTCTACATATTAATCTTGTTAATATCATACAGACATGACCTACCTGTAAGGACCTTCACCTTCAGAGAACTTCAGTTGAGCTTAACTTGGTTTAAAGACCTAACAAACACCCAAACATTGAGGGTGCCCTTTTAAATGTCCTTTGTTGGGGCCTATCATACAAATCCAGACTATCATGTTCTATTCTCATCAAAGAACTGAACCTTAACAATGCTTTGCCTCTTTCAACTACCAAGATGGACCTGTCAGCACCTGCCACCTGGGAATGTAGCACCTACTTAGCATGTGATGAACGAATTACAGCATCCTGCTTTCCATCCACCTCTCCATCCCTGTCTGGCATGCCACGCACCTCATGAGGCTATGAACTATATTAAGATAACTGTAAGATAATAGACCAAATATGTTATAAATCTGGACGTTTGTCATACTAATATGATAAAGTATGGACTGTTGACTGTTTGATTTGAGGGGTATCAGAATAGGACATGGGCCAAGTTGGACTAGACACAACTTTCTCACAGTAAACAGTGACCTGGGTGGTCATATCAAGGTCAAAGGCATGAACACTGACAGTTCAGGCCACTCTAGTGTATTAAAAACACTTATGATGATTACAGTCTCCATCCAGTCGGCTAAAAATAAAATAGATCCAGTATAGTTATCCAGATTTAAAAGGCATGCTAGAAATATCCTAGGAAATTAATCTTTAAAAAGTGTCCTGACCAAGAATGACACAACAAAACAATAAATAATAAACAGTAACAATAAAAACTTCTTATTTTTCCAATCCAGCCATGAGCACAACAAATGGCCTCTCTTAAGTCCAAAATCATGCTCATCTCCCCATAACTGTACATTATATCAGATATCTTTAATCAGCTGTATTTTTTTGTAATGTCATGCAACAGATTTGTGTTCAAACATGCAAATCGTGTGAACAGACAAATTGCTGGAAACTTGTTGCATTGTGCCTGGTAACTGCTGTACTCAGTCCAACTGGCCTTCTCGGCAAAGCTGTAAAACAGAGCAACTGCTGAAAGGCTCATGTCAGACATGGGCCTAAGTCTTTGTTTCAGAACCAAAACACTAGCTCAGATCTCACTCAAGGCCAAGCTGTAACTCTCAGGTCCACAGCTTTGGCTCTTGTAACTACTGGTGAGAAAAGGGGAGTCCTGCAAGGACACTTAGTAGTTCAATAAATAAATGTCTCCACAGAGTCTCTTACATTTCTGAATGTTTTAGCTCACTGAAAGTCCAATACAAAACATTAATGTTTTATTTATTAAGATAATTTTTTTTTTTTTACAAAAATGAAACTATCTTTACAGAGACTGTAAAGATATCTATCAAAATATAAATAATTTTAAACAGTAAAAGATTTTTTAAATGTTAGGGTAAAAATCTGTTAATTTGTTTAACAGCTTCCTTCTGTGTAAAAAAAAAAAATTTTTTTTATTAAATACCTGTAATAGATAATGGACACTTAACGGGACACTTTATAAAGTAATTTTATACATTACACTGATTAGCCATAAATGTATTTTTTGTTATCAGTTATGCTCATTAGTGTTTCCATTTTATGTTCCATCTTATCATCTGGCAACCACAGATGAAATAATGATAAAATAAAATACCTCATCCTACTAACACGCATTTATGGGCTTTTCTCCTAAATTGCAATAATCACGTAACATACTCTCCCCAATTTTCAGCCACAGTCTGTTTTTAATTTAGAATATAATTTATAACACACTGTAATGTGGTAACTATTTGAAGTTATATATATACACACACACACACACACATATATATATATATATATATATATATATACACTGTATATATATATATATATATATATATATATATATATATATATATATATATATATATATATATATATATATATATGATATACATTTTAATATTGCTAACATTTTTGACTAAAAAAAACAATTAATTCAGACATTATTACATAAAGTACATGTTTGGGTTATTTCTTTCAGTGTAGACAACTTATGAAAAATAAAGGGTCCCTTTGGTGAGCATTCTTTGCTAAATTCCCTCCCTTCAACCAGTTTATTTCTGTGCGCATTATTGTCTTGTGAACTTCTATTCCTCACAAATCAATAATGCTGCTGAAAGCCTTTTAAGATCTTGGCAAAACCCTGTGAAATTCAACCAGATATTCTGGATTTTGATGCCAGAACTATTGGCTAAATAAAAGACTTTTCAAATAAAATCTGTGGGAACTCTCCAACCATCACAATATCCAGAAAATTAATAAGTCCCAGCATTAGATTCTGAAGCACAGCTAAAGGTCATCATGTACATCCCGCACTGTTTTCCATTCCATTATGCCAGTCCTCTTAAAATAATAAAGGGGGTGACACAAGAAAAAGAGCTGTGATATTCCACCCAAGAATCTCTGTGGATTGCCTCATTTTATTTCCATGACAGCTTAAAGTGTCCAGCTTTAATACACAAAGGAGATCTACAAGGGGCCTGCTGTAGCCGAAGCGAGGGGGCTGGAGGGGAGGGGGCTCTTACATAACACAGTTTGACTTCTGCTTTGTTAACAAATGGCAAAGGGGGACAGAGAGAGAGTAAAGCTCACCAGGATCACAGCAAACAGCTCCAAACATGGCTCGAGAGTAGCGCTGAAGAAGAACAACCGTGGGTGTTTAATTGAGAATAGCCCATCAGTACTGTAAACATCTTCAGCAGACACACTGGACGGAGGCCTAGACTCTCATACTCACAACACATTTCAACAACGGCATCATAAAAGGAAATGTATTCAACTGTGGTATTTGCCTCAGCCACCAGCCATCTACACGTGTCTTTTTTTCCGAGCATGACATTACTTTCAGAGAAACCGGAATAATAGGAAAGGTGATGAACAACTGAAAAGGGAACTAATAACTGCAACGAAACAAATACAGGTGTAGATAATATTAATGCTGAGGCTTAATGCTAATAGTCAAAGATTTGTAAGCTTATTTTGTTTTATTTACTATTCTGAACTCCTATTTGCTTTCGGGCACACCAATAATGCATATCAAAGTTTTTTCGATTTCAGAAATACTCAGATGTTTAAATAATGCATTTTAAATAGACCTATGAACAGAAAAAAAAAATAGTTTTGCAGTTTACTTCTATTTGTCCTTTTCCCAACATGTACAGGGATTTAATTACAGTATAGTTTCCTTGTTTAACTGTTTGCCAGTTTTATTTACATTTATTCTGGTCCTAATATTAGTAACTTGCTTTTTCTTATTATAGTTAATTCCTATATTAATATGAGTAGTTAGTTAGATTATTAAGTGTGTGTGTAATGAGTAATTTGATTTATTATTATTATTATGAGTGTGTGATGGTTTTCATGTGATGTGGTCAATACTTTAGGACAACAAGCACTTTACTCCCACGACATGTAAATTAATTTAAAGAAAATAAATACATAACATTAAAATAGTGTAAATACGGGAAACTTTATAATTATTTTTAGTTTATCTTTTATCTTGGGCATATGTAATATTTCAAATTAAATATATATACACAAGTACACAATATTGTATACAAGTTATATTAAGTGATATACACTGTTTAAAAGTTTGAGGTCAGTAATATATTTATTTAAGAAATTAATAATTTTATTCAGCGAGGACATATTAAAATTAATCGAAAGTAACAGTAAATTAACATTTAAGTTAATATAAGGACAGTTAATTTAAGTTATCACATTTTAAACAATTAACTTTAAAAAAATTACTAATTTAAAACAAAAATTAAAAAAATTAGAAAAACAAAAAGTCATGCAAACTGGGGATATTTCACCCAAAAATAAAAATTCTGTCATAATTTACCCATCCTCAGGTTGTTCAAAACTGTATTCATTTCTTTCTTCTGGTGAACACACACACATAAAATATATTTTGAATAATGTTGCTAAACTTTATATCAAATTATATCATATCCAAATTATTTTATGTTCAACAGAAGAAAGACACTCATACAGTTTTGGAACAACTAAAGGGTGAGTAAATGATGACAATTTAATTTTTGGGTAAACTATACCTTTAAGACGCCAAACTGAAACCAATAACATACTATACAAAGTAATAATTTACTACATATTCTATGACTATTACAAAAAAAGCTCAAATGTTAGAGTGATAATAAAGCAGCGTGATGCTATAATACTAATACTTTCCATTTTTTACATGACTGTTTCAAACTGTTCGTTAGCAAAGACTAACAATTACTAAAATGAACAATTATTATATATTCCGCTCACAATCACCTGGATTTATTACTCATTAAACATTTCCGTACCACTACCGAACACTTATACTGTAGCACACTGGCTAGTGGCTACTGAGAGCTATCTTCCCCTGTAAACCAGTCAGCGCTGTACTATCTGATACAGAGTGACGTTTAAAATAACAAATGATATTACATCATGGAATACAGAAGCCCATTATGTCTGGAAGATGTTCTAGTGCACAGCTTTGTATAGATGAGTCAAAGTCTCCGGGTCTGGCCCTCGCAGGCCCTGGCATTTGCTGACCAGGACAACAGACAGCCACAGAGGGAGGGGTACGCGGCACGCCGTGCATGCACAGCATCAACCGCAGCCCAAGCCAGAAAAAAGCCTTTGTGTGCAGCATGGATGTTCTAGAAGGACAGATGGGGCAATGATAATGAGTTTCACACTTGGGATACAAAGCAGTGCATAATGGGGCGGCTTTTGATGTCGAATGACTGACAAAGCCCATAAGGCATGCAGGGATTTATTTTGTAGGTAATAAACATAAAAATGGACCAGACTGAGATCTGGGATACTGAATTTTGACACCTAAGTGAACAGCTCAGGATGTGACACATAAGGGTTGATGTGTCATAAGAGCAAAAAAAAAAAAGTTCTAAATTCCAAAAAATAAGAAGAAGAAATGATAAACAATTATAAGAATGCTAACATTTTAAAGTAAGGTCCCATTAATTAATGTTGATTAACACATGAACTAACATTAACTAACAATGAGCAGTACAATTGTTTCAGTATTTATTAATTTCCTATCTTAGTTGATGAAAATGCATCTGTTCAATGTTAATACACGTTAGATCAGGTTTAACTCTATTTTGAATCAAACTACATTGTGTTGTGTTTTATGGTTGAAGGAAATATGCGTAACCTTAATGAAAAATGCATTGGTCATTTTCTGACTGGACATTATCTGGCTTTCTACTGATATTTTTGAGCATTGGAAATCTTACCAGCCAGCAATTCATCAATATTATCCTAACCAGTAGAGACTATAGGCGTCCCACTTGCAATGCAGACAGAGACAACTGTTTCAGACCTCTCAGTTATTTGACTGGTGCCTGATAATTTTGTCAGGGGATGTAAACTATTCAACCACACCTAAAAACGGCTCTATGATAATCCAGACACTTCAAGTGCTTCCCTAATGATGGAGGACCCCAAATCTCAGTGTTGAGCAACACCAGCAGGCACAGCCTTTATAAAGCAAGCCAAGCCGTACACATTCACACACAAACACACACACACACACACACACACTTGGACTTCACACTCTCTTGAAAAGTGAATAGTTCACAGCGATCTGAAAAACACAATATTAACGCATTATCTGAAGATCCATCACACGGAGTGTCCCAGCTATGTGTTACATGGCAAATAAATTAAATGCATAACATTGAAGCCCTGATATATCATTGTCACGTTCTGTCTAAATATGATCTGCACTCAAACTATGAACTCTCATCGGGCAAACATCATCTCAACACTGACCTCAAGCCAGCTGGTCCACAATCTGTCAAAGCAGCAAGAGGTGGAAAGAAAAATCTGTCGGCACAACACAATCTGAAAGCAGAGACGGTCTGTTCAACTTTTTGTTTGCATTAGCGTGTTGCTTTGTGCACACAGACCTTGAAATTTGTAGCGCTAACAAAGCAAATCGCTAACTCGCGCACATTTCAAGTGCCACTCAAAGCCACGCTGCAGTCAATTGGGTGGAAGGAAAGTATATGTATAGGGTTAGATGAAAGTTGCTAAGCAACATGGTATGAGACTGAAATGGTTTGGATGGGAGTGGATGTGGTGTATGATCTTTCAAGGGCGCCTCAATCATTGTCTGAGGCTGCAGGTAACCAATAACATGCAGACATTCAGACCAACAGCATGATAATGAGTGTGATATTACTTTACAAAAAAGGTAAAAAGTTAAGTTCAGATTTACAGGCATTTTAGAAACAATAATGCCAGATACTTTGTGTATGTTGTGTAGCTGTCTATGTACAGAAACACACCAATGGTGTTTCTTTCTTCAGCGTTTTTTCACTAATCAGCTGAGTTAATGATTCAATGACTCACTCACATTTTTAATTCCTGAATAATCGGAATCTTGTAACAAAACAATTGACTGAATAAAGCAAATCCAATTGAAAGTTGAGGCCATATGGACTTTACAACGAATTGCTGGTAAACAAAGAAATTTACCTACTTTTCAATTTCTTGTTAATTTGAAAAAGAATAGACTTGAACTGTTCTTTTCGAGATACATTTTACAAAACATTGTTTCATGTATTTTGGCACTGCACTCATGTAAGGAAACCTGGAAAGATCTGAGAAAATTCATAAAAATATTTACCTCACTTTTTCTCTGCGTTTGGAAAATATTTGATGTGGTTTTACTAATGTCCCCTCGAATTAAAAAATGTATGTATTACTATAGCATACCTCCCTGGCTGTGTATTTTCTTTTATTTATATTAATGTAGTTTTGAATGTACTTTGACAATCTTTCTTTTCTGTTGCACTTTAAACTTCAATTTACAAAAAGAAATACGCCTTTTTAAAAACATTTTAAAATGTATTAAAAACTTTGGAAAGATTTGACTAAATTTATGTTTTTAAATCCAACAAATGACAACAGAAAAACAAGGTTATTCAAAACTACAACAGTAATATAAATACAAGAAAATAGACTTAAAACTGCTGTAGGATTGACTGTATTTCAGCTCTCTTAAAACGCCACTCAACCAATCAAATTTGAGGGCTTGATGAATCATTAAATAATGCAGAATGCATGCTTTGTTTTTAAGCAAATAAATGAACCACTTAATTTATTAGTGGACACTGGACATGAATAATGTTGTGACATATTTATAATGGTAAATGGCTACAAGTTGTAAATAATACCGCATCAATGTTCTACACTGATCTGCAGAATTATTAAAAGTCATCTGTGAAACTGATAAAGACAACACAATACATGATCTCATAACTAGGCCAGGGTACAAATAACCTCATGTTAAAAAACAGAGGATACAATTAATATGGTAATCCACTCAGTCCTATGGATGTGAGTGACTAAGGAGCCATGAATAGAAAGCCTGCGATTTTAATCTCACTGAGAGCACTTCCTCTGTCTTCATTCCATCTGCTGTCAAACGCCTGCCCTCGCTCTCTTACCAATTCCTGCCTGTTTTTATCCAATTTGAGTGATATGCAAAACAAAGAACGTGCCTAAGTGCATACGATGACAAATCTAAAAGCTTAATTTTTGGTTAACAAGTGTTTCAATAGCAGTGAAATGAGAAGTGGCAGCAAATGACACTAGGAGAAATGAATAATAGCATGTTATTAGCAGTCAAATCATGTCTTGGCATAATTGCAGTGCTACAAAAAGCCTTTTACTAACTTGACAAACCTATGTAAAAACATTTATGGCTTTATCAGTGCTTACAGAGCTGTAAAAAATACTTCAAAATCCTGAGGTCTCGTGGCCTATACTATAAATCTATATATATATAACATGATCCTATAAGATCAGCAATATCAAATGAATGAGTTTGTCATTCACAAGACAACTCATTTAAACGGCATTTCACCAGCAATCTTTTGGGCACCTGTTCACCACACAAGACAGTAACATGAGTCTACACAAAGCTTATCAAATATTAAGCAGGCGACACAAATTATTCATTATCTTTGTAAGGAGACGGCTTCCAAAGATGCTGGCAGGAACTTCTCACAAATGTTGCAGTCTCTCACCTACTTAAGACTGTAATGTTGTTCACTTCCTCTTGGTGAAATACTATATATCTCCTGTGCCCGAGGACGATGATAACATCACGTATGTCTGGCACAGGTGTTGAGCTAAAACATCTGTAAACACAGATACACATTTTTCACAGGTGATGTGAGTTATAAGGTGCAAACTATTCTTTATTTTTTTGCCAGTGTACAATCC
Source organism: Carassius auratus (assembly GCF_003368295.1). Classification (NCBI taxonomy): domain Eukaryota; kingdom Metazoa; phylum Chordata; class Actinopteri; order Cypriniformes; family Cyprinidae; genus Carassius; species Carassius auratus. Next base: position 10,682,650 of record NC_039280.1, read on the forward strand.
TCTTGTCAGTGTGCTTCAGTTGCATTACAATCACATTATGCTATTAAGGAACAGAACAGAACTACTTATAGTTATAATATTTTGCCCCGTATTAATGACTTTAGAAAAACCTGCTATTTTAAAACAGGAAAACTATGTTATTAAGTTTAAAAATTATGTTAAGCTTATACACCTGGTTTTCAATTCCTATAAATTAATTTAACCAGGCTAACTAATTTTAAAAGAATAAGAACAACCTTCGGTTTTAAAATTTCAGAATTCTAAATTTAGGAATACTAATTTGTCTTCAGTTTAAATTATTAGAATTGTTGTTGTTTTTAATAATTCTTCCAGGGGGTTTAGAATTTTGGTTAGTTATTGCCTGTGTGGTGGAGAGTTTATTATGAGAAGTAAAATACATCAGCAAAAATGGGACAAACAACACAATTTAAAAAATGGTGCATAATGAAGAGGATTCAGCATCATTATGCGTTTACTGTTGGCCTGTTTATTATATGCAAACTGGAAGGTAAGTTACCAACAATATATTTCTGATAAACCGCTCGGTTTCTAGATTGATTGTGCTGGTCATTTATGGTCTAGAGATGATAGATGAACTACCAGCCTGTGAGACTGAGGTTGATCTGACATACCATGATAAAGTTAGCTGGTAGACCACTGGAGTTGGTAGACTATACAAGTTCAACAAACCATTTTAAGAAGAAAAAAAAAAGGTTAAAGCAATACATGTCTACAGAGTTTAGAAACTGAATAGAATATTATTGTAGATATTTAAATCTGGATGGCTTAGAGCATCAAAAAAAGATCATGCTGAGAGTGAAAAGCTTTTATCTGTGCACCATCACAAATCTACCAAAAACCGTTCAACTGCATAGTTGATCTACTGTATATCTGCCGCATACACCGCACTGCTGTACAAATAAAATCTGACTAAACTGTCCCGTTGCATTTTTTCAAGCCAACAACAATGCGATGGATTGAACTCGTGGAGTGTCGTTTCACTGTCCTTCTATCTCCACATTTTGAGTGAATCCTATTCTATTCCTTATTTGGATCTCTTTTCCTGCGGAACACAAATAATCTCTATCCCATCTCCTTCATCATCAGATACAACCTGCTTTCAATAAGAGCTATAGTTTCACCCTTTATATCCGTCAATAGAGACATAAAATGAGCACCATACATTAACACCACTCATGCTGAGTAAGTGAAACACTTAGCTGCCGATCTTCTGCACTGCACATTTGTATGCAATGCATGGCTGCTGCGGTTTATTATAATAAACCGTGGGAAAAATTACAATGCCCCAGACGAAGTAAACACGCAAACTTTCTGTTTTAGTTTGGTGTGAAATATCACTGAGCTATTCAAACACTGGGAATATTACTGAGAATGAAGCAGGCGGTGCGTAATACCCACCTTTCTGAGGAAGCAGTCCAGGTTTCCGTATTGATAACGCTGCTGCACGCTGAACAGTGACGGTCACCGCACGCGCTCGCCCGTGCATGGAGCCTCTCACGCTCTCATCATAATATCAGCGAGTGGGAGGAGAGGGGCGTTCCGTAGAGCCACAGACGTTTAATCAAACTTTCATTTTAATAAAGGTGCATTTTCAGTGCACATTTGAATGATCAACAATGATAATAAAAGAAAATACATTTAAATGACACATATTGCATTCCGTTAATAGCTTACTAGTAGTTATAAAAATACAACAATACAAATGATGCAAGTTGACATGTTGGCTATTTTCAGTTTTAGCGTTTTTGGGTAACGTTAATAATCAAGTTATTTACATTTTCATGAGTTTAAAATATTTTAAAGTCATCTTGCCCCTTCTTGAAAGTTTGCTGAGGCCCTCTAGTGGTCCCAGGACCCCTAGTTGAGAATCACTAGTCGACGGATGAGCTAAAAAATGAAAGTAAATATATACATATATAAAAATATATAGATATTTATTTTTATTTTTTCAAAGTCAAAATTAAAAGACAAAATAATCGAAATAAATGTATTTGAATTATAATGGCACATATAAAAACATATCAGAAAGTCATTTTTAACATTAACATGAAATGTATTAAGCAAGTAGCAAAAATATAGCCACTGGATTGCATATTAAATACATTTGTGAATGAAAGTTTGAGCATATTATCTGTCAAAAGATCAAATATGTTTCAAGTACATTGGGTAGGCTAATAGCCTACTCATTCTTATTAGGTAAATATATGCATTTGTCAAACACTTCCACAGTTCCACATATATATATATATATATATATATATATATATATATATATATATATATATATATATATATATATATATATATATAGACTATATATAGTGAGGGCCTCTATAGAGGCCAGCTTTTACAAACAAAGTCTTGCAAAGTTTTTAAAAAGGATGGCAATATGGAAGAAGAGACTACATCCTTTTAATCTTGACTTTAATCAGTTCTGTCTTCACGATCTAACAAACATGTACACACCCACAAATACTGCACACACACAAACCACACATCTGCCATTTTCACACTGTGCATTCACACTTTTTATGCTGTTAAATACCCTCTTTCTCTGCTTCTCTTTGGGTGATATATCATAATCAGCAATAAAAAGTGAATACATCAATAAATACTTTTAAAATGCATAAAACTATTCAGCTTAAAATCTCTTCATCTAAAGACCAATCCCAGCCAACACAACCTATATTTCAAATATATTTAAAAAAAATTGGTTCCAAGATTGCTATTTGCTACTGATGGGACTAAGAGAGCACAAACCAAATGGCTATATTGCAAACAAGTGACCATAAGACCCCTCCAACATATTGCATTTCTTCAGCTGAAGATTGATCATTTAATACCTATAAACTAAGGTGAATGTTTGCATTGCAAGTTGAGTCTAGATGAAAACCCTTGAGGAACACTGGGTACTGAAACCACAGGCAGTATATGAAAAATAAAATAGCATTAAGACTTCTGAAACTAATGTTTGCATAATATCCTCTGTGCTACGTAGATGGCAGTTGGTAAATATAAATGGCAAACCAGTTTCCTTAAGAGGCACTTTCATACAAAACCTCTGTAAGGTCATTGACTGACAGGGCAGCAAAGCAGCTGTCTTCAGTTTTGGACATAATCAGTAACTTTTGTTCCACCTTGAAGAGACTACAGATCTCAAAGGCTCAACAAGAAAAGTGCAGAGTCAATAGAATGAAAGCCAGCCATGTTGAAGCATGCCATCACCATGTGCGTCTTGGTATGGGTGGAGGTGCTATGGGCCTTTGCGCAGACGTCTGATGAACAGGACGGGATGGAGTTGATACATATCGCTCGTTTAGTACCTCTGGATTCCTAAGAGACAGCAGGTTAAATTTAAAATGAGCAATATACAAACTGAGCTCCAGACAAACCAGGGAAATGGGTTACATCTGTTAAATGTGTGTAGCCTAATAAATAAAGATCAATATATGTAGAGGCTTTTTAAACCCCAAATATTAGACAGTGAATTCTATTGTTCAAAAGTCTGAGGTCTGTAAGATTTTTTTAATGTTTATAAAAAATAATCCTCACCAAGGCTGTATTTATTTGATTAGACATACAGTAAACAGTTATACTTAATATTATTACATTTAAAATATAATTTGTTCCTATGGTGGCAAAGCTGAATTTTCAGCATGCACATCATCCTTTAGAAATAACTTTTTAATATCATAATTTTGAAAACAGTTGCCCGGTGATACATTTCTTTCAGGAATGAACAGAAGGTTCAAAAGAACACAATTGAATTGTATTATTTTCTTTTCGTTTCTCCATATATTACTTATTTATTTTTTATTAGCTCATCCTCAGTCTTCATACAGTAGTTGTAAGTTTATCATGTTTCATGTTGTATGTTTTATTTCAACCTCTTTACAAAGAAATTGAAAATTTAAGTTTGAAAATCTCCTCTTTGACTTGCACTGATCAAATATTTTGCATGTAGCATGTGGTTTAGAACATTTGAAACCTGAATTGTGATCGTTCTTGTCTTCTTTGCATATATGTTTTCACTTATAGCCACCTTAAAAGGTACAGTACTTGGGTTGGATGTACACAGACTGCACGCCTTTCTAAAATTTCTCTAATTTTATCATAGCTCCTATAAGCTAGGCAAGATTTAGCAGTGGATGTGTGGCACCCACATCAGACTGCGGATGTTCATCACCCCCATATTTCTGACACCAATCCTCTGATGTTTGTGTTTGTGTATATTAGCTGATGAAGATGTAGCACATTCTAAACCCACAATCCGTCTTCATGAGATTTTAAGGTTGATGCCGCTACACTTGATCAAGTCACTGATGGAAAGTTAAGCTTCACAAACTCCAGCATTGTGGTTTTAAAAGTTTAGCGATTGCTGCTGTGGTTTGTCACATGGGGAGGTGTAGAGTTTCATAAACGAAGCACCTTCGCTTCACCTACAAACTTTTATCCAATCATCTGGTACATTCTCACAGTGAAACTTTTCGAAAAGTAAAACTAACTCTCTATGTACATGTTTGCTCTGTACAGCTTCAAATCTAAAGACTTGCTCTATAAAATAATTAATTCTCAGTTAAATGAATTTTTACTTACAGTTTGAATTATACTTCAGAATAAAGCTATGACAGAAAACACACTCATTTTTTTAGATTCCAACACAGTTGGGTTTTACCTGGTGTTGTGTACTCCATTTTTAACACGTACCTCTCTATTACCCGTGGTGGGACCCTGGGTGGAGGGAGCACTGGTGGAGTATCCACTACAGACCGGAAAGGCCGAGGAGGAAGTGGAATATCTGGAGGCTCCTTAAAAACATGAAAGAAAATACATACGATATTAGGAATTTATAATACAACAACCTAAGCAAAAAACTTTGTGCCAGTAATATTTCAATATAACAGTAGTAATAGATAATGGTTTAAAAATAATAATAACAAAAATAAAAATATACATATATTTTGAATATTTTTTAAAATATAATGAATTCCTGTGATTGCCAAGCTGAATTTTCTTGAAATTTTTCATTATCCCAGTCTTCAGTGTCTCTTGATCTTTCAGAAGTCATTTCTAATATGCAGATAGGCCGCTCAAGAAACATTTCTTAATGTTGAAAACATTAGTTTCTGTGGAAACTGTGATTAAAACTGACCTCACATTCTCCTTCCACCCCACTGCTGTTGCTGACAGTGCTCTGAATGCTCAATCTGTGACTGCTACTACCTGCACAGGTAAAACCTTTACCTTTACATTGTAGAAAAACTCCATACTTGTAAACAGTGTTCTGTTCACAGTAATATCAGATGTTATTGTGTGAGATTAAAGAAGTTATTTGTTACATACTAGAAGTGCTGGAGGTGCTTCCTGTCTGCCAGCTTCCTCTCTGCAGCGGTCTACTTACAGGAGGGGGTTGAGCGATCGAACGAGGTGCAGGTTCATACACGGAGCAATTCACGTTCATTTGAGAACCCCACTGACTGTTTGTTTGCATGGGTGCTGTAATCATAAGCTCTAATGGAAAAACAGAAAGGTTTGTACATTTTAATAGCATCCCATGTTCACCACTTCTGAGTTTATTGTATAATGAAATGTGTGCTAAATATCCTTACCATTTGTCCCTTTGCCTCTACAGCGTCGAGTGATGCTGTCTCTTAATCTTTGTAAATTGTCCTTAAAGAAAAGTGTTACAGAGACACTCATTTCATTTGTTAAACCTATGAAGGGTTAACATTGTATTTCATTTGCAAGGCCTCTAAATTATCCATATGACTAAAGCTTTGCTGAGAAACCTCTTTTACACAATCTAGCACATGCATTCTGATTAATAATAATCTTAGAAAAAGGAAGAATGAGTCATTTTGCTGTGAAATCTAAATGTAAGAATACCTTTATATTGTTATTTATATTCCAAGATGAACACAGTTTAATTATCCATACAGAAAAATAATGTTAAAATGTGATTTAAAGATATAATACATTAGGTTTTTGACGAACATTTATTTGTATCTTCCAGTTATCATTGTTTCGCCTCATAATAATAAAACTAAGGATTTAAATATAATCTTAACAAGACATATTATTGGGAAAATAGAGTGACAACTGATATTTATATGCATTTTATGTATGTAGTCTACTGTACTGTTATAAATATCTCATTGATTTACATTACAAGCTATCAGAATTTAATCTATTTATATAAATAATATCTTCATCAAGGAGCATATTTTCACTTAGTTTGGGCTTAGTTTTTTTTTTCCCCTTCTTGATTATAAGCTCCATATTCTCAATATATCAAACTCTATGAGCCATAAAAGCCTGATCAAATATGATATCAAAAAAAAAAAAGAAAAATGCCAAAATGTGACCCGGAGTTTCTTACCTGCTGAAAGCGGAGAGAGCGCCATCTTTTATCCTGATCAAACTGCCAAGCCTTGAACTCCTGCACTGCCTCTTCCACAGTCAGCTCACCCACCTTCACCCTCTCCTGCAGAGAGATGAGCTGCCTCTGTCCCGGGGTCTTCATACCTGCAAAGGGGTCATGGTGACTGCTCATGTCTCTGTCTCTCACCAGCCGTACAGGAGCTGCAAGCATGGAAATCGAGATTTACTTTCAATTGAATAATCCATATTCTGTTCTCAATTAGGCTCAGGAGACTTTTATACCTAAAGAGGAATCTCTTTCTGGCCGTTGACTGAGTGAGTATACAGGTTCCTTGAGAGAGAAAACTGTAAAACAGATCAAATTGAACTGAAATTACTATAAGGGGACTTTTTTCAGAGAGAAGGTGTTCCTCAGAAATGAGAATTCTGTAATAATTTACTCACCCTCATGTCATTCGAAAATTGCAAAACTTTCTTTATTCCATGAAACACAAAATAAGATATTTTGAAGAATGTTGAAAAGCGTGTTGAAATATCAAAATATCTTCTTTTGCGTTCCGTAGAAAAAATAAGATGTAGAATGATGAAAGAGGGAGTAAATGATGCAACAGTTTCTGATTTTAAAAGCTAAAATTAGAGCTATGTTTGCACTGTGGTTTAGCGGGGTTTGCGTAATGAACTTTTGGTTTGCACCTTTGGAAATGTAGGTTGTGTTCTCTTCAGGCTCTGGCAGGTTGGCAGGTCGTGGAATCGGTGCTGGTGGGCGGTTGATTATTTCGGGGGTGGATTGTGGCTCCACCGTGTCATAAATTTGATCAGGGCAGCATGGATTATAAAGGTCCTCATCTTCTATGTCCCCATAGATATCCACATTAAGGTCATGGTAATCTTCATCATCCATTTCAGGTAATCCACCATTGGTTGAAGTATGTTCAAAGGACTTTAAACTCTTGGTCAGGTTGTGCTAAAGGAAAACATGTTATTTCTACACCAATTAACATTGCACTTTATAAATGCCATATATTAGCAAGTTGCTCTGGTTTTTGCACTACGCAAACAAGCTACATCCTGTGACAGAGAGGTTCAAACATACATACAAGCAGATTCTGCTAAATTGTCTTAATAACTGGACTATTTCCTGGTATGTTATGTTGCAAACATGAAAATAAGACTGTAAGCCTTTGCAAAAATGTTTTACACCAGGTGAAATTTGCAAGTAATGTGTTTTCAGACTTTTTAATAAGCAACACGTTTTCACAGATATATATATATAAATATATATATGTATAAAAAAAGACAAGATGGAGGGTGTTATCACACGGGAAAAAGTGGCAGAAGTCACATAGTCACACAAAGAACTGTTGTGTCGTGATCAACATTTCTCATTGACGTACCTTCAAAAAACTTTCTCAGCATTGTCTCCGAGTTACAGTCCTCCAGAGCACTTTCCAGATCATCATCTGTAGAAACAACTGACATTAGACACATGAACCTTTTTTTTAATGCTTACATTTTATCATCACATATAATCACAAGTTAGCAGTAGTAACAAAATATGCCTTGAAAAAATAAGAAGAAGAAATGCTATAATTTATGCAATAATGACTACTGTTCTTGTGGAAGAAATATCCTAGAGTTTCAAAAGAAAATGCCAAACACGAACCCATGTCAGGATTCAGTTTCATCATAGACTCGTAAATGTCCTCATTATCGAAATTTGTGATGAAATTTTGGGAAGCCGTCAACATGTCCTCATAGATATCCTCGTTGCCAGCTGTGTCCTGAGATTCCTCCATGTGGGTCTTCACTAGATCTACTGTCTCCTGTTTTGTTTTATGAAAAAAGGAAGCTTGCATTTATTAGCGGCATCATCACAGCTATACTTCAATGAAGACTAATAGAAATACTGCTGTATAAATGTGTGCTGATTATTAACAGAGCTATATAACAAAATGAAACTGTGAATAGCACTTTTACAATGCTTTGATATTTAGTTTTACATGCATTGAGATGTTTATGTGTTCCTTCCCACAGCATTTCAGGAATTGGTTGACTTTGGTACTACAACTTGTCGTCAGTTACAGAAGTAAACAAGAACATTTATGCAATTAACTCACAACAAATTCGTCCATGAACTGTCTTAAATCAGAGAAGCCACTCTTCTCGGCCAGTTTGTTAGGGTAATCGCCATCTTTGTTCATCACACTGTAGGCCTGCATGGCTCCAGGACACCGCATTAACAAAGACGTTAACTTTTTAAAGCCATACTTGGCTGAGAAGTGAAGCAGTGTGGGAAGATCCACGTCACGGTGATCTGAAAACAAAGAGATTGCTTTTCATTATTGTTCAATAGAGTTTCCTGTCTTCGAAAAAAAAAATCTAACCATCCACACCAGTTCCTTAACTTGGTGTTATGTTATCTGTCACCATAAAAGATATTCATCATAAGCAAGACTTCTATAAACTATAAGACAAGCAAGCTGTTATGAATGAAATCACTTACTCGCTGGTGTGTTATCTGCAATTTGACTTATTCCAAATACTTGTAATGCATTTAGAGGCATCCGTTCTTCCAGACAGTCAGCAAGCAAATTATCCAATGACTCGGGCACCTTTGATGTGATATCAAATGCCTGAAAATTGAATATTATAAAAACAATAATTAAAAAAGCTCAATGTTAGTCTTTAAACTTAAGGTAATCTTCTGTAAATACTTTAAAAAGGGGAAAACATTATGGTCTGCATGTTAACATTTAATTTAATGTTTATTTCTGTTCCTGTTGCCTCACAATTTTTTTTTTTACATGTAAAATTTACCTTTTTTTATTGTTACTGACTAAAAAACAGATTTAGCATAAAGCATCTTGCATTACTGATTTCAGGGCTGTGTGTTGCTATTCAGGCGTATGAGAACAGACCACCTGTGGGGCCAATACACTGTCACCACTGATATCTGACATAAAATTACAGCATATTATAATATTTCAAAAGTTAAATCGTTTCATTTATTCATTTAATTATAATTTTACAAATTAATGAACACATTTTTCACAAGACCATAATGTTTCACTGATATATAATTATATACAAAACATTTAGCTACTTTGATATTATTAACATTTTGAAAAGTGCTATGCAAATAAGCATGGCAGGCCTTAACTCTATTATTCACGAGTCATTTCAGTTCATGAGATTCAGTTTTTCTGTTTCATCATTACCTGACACATGAACTGAACTGGATCCATTGCTTTCTTTAGATACATGCATATTTCCTCCATTTCTGTGTAATATGTTACAGTTGTTGAACAGACCACAGATTCATTCTGATAAAGAGTCAATGAGACTTTCCCAGCTGGCATATCTAAGAGGAAAAATATATTTTAAGCAAACAACCCTGACAAATCCAAACACAAATTTACAAAAGACAAAGCTTCTCTTATAATAAGTGAGCACATTAACAGGAAACAATATGTAAATTCAGTAGAAAGTGAAAAGGGATGGAGGAACCGATATGAAAAGTTCCTCTTTCTGTGTTTTTGTCTTACCAGGTGACTGTACAGTAACAATGTACTCATTTACAAGAGTTCCAGGCATCCGCTGAGGTGTCGAGTATTGAGAGTGAAACTCCACCTCCAGTCTGCCCTCATCCACAATTTTCTTTACCATGATTATATAAATATCCACACGATTCTTTATGGGAACAAGCAAATGGTGAGAAAGTCACGAGACAGTATCAAATACAGTAAATGACATAGAGTAACACAAAACGAGTGATGTTAATTCCTCAAATGTCCGCAAATGCTTTCGAATGAAATGCTGAAGCCATAGTTGCTAGAGTGTAAAATTCTTTGATTTTACAAAATTCAAAAGTAACAACAGTTTACAATGTAGAGGATAAAGAGTTTAAAAAAATATGAACAACACTTAACACTATTTAAGCCATATGTACACGAAAATATCAAAATATCAAGTTGTATGAGTGTCTACTGTATAAAAATGTCTCTTCGTCCATTAAATTCAGTTGGATTTATTATATTCACAAATAATCAAATCGACTGATTCAAAACTACTCGGCAAAGTATTTAAGTGGTTAGTAAAAACACCCTACAGCCAGGAACTAAGGTAGTCTATGAAGACGACAACTTCATTCATCTGTGATATTGTTTTAATCAGTTTATCGCCCATCGCTGCTACATCATCCTTCTTTCAACATATCACCGAATTAAGAATGTTATCTAAATGAAGGTTGTTAGACAAGGGCCCTGCACTGACTTCCTGTCTAATTTTAAAAAGCACGAAGAAGTGTGATCTCAAACCATGTGAGCTTCATGCTGACATTAACAACTATGCCCATATAAATTTGGAAAAGCTTTTTTATTTAGGCTCTGCACATTATTCAATTATTCATGCACTGCACTTACCCCACAGAGTATTCTGTCTGGTTGGACAGTGAGACAAGTTTGGTCATCTTGTGGCTCTGTGGTATTTGAAGAAGTTTGCTCAGTATTACAGACATCATTCCCGTTCAACTGAATCGGTTCTGTCTCATCGGGCAAAGGCTCGGGAAAATCTGATAATGTGAACTCATTCATTTGTTCTTCTAGTTCAATTTCATATGGATCCTGGCAATGGCTTTCACTAACAGATCCTAGAAATGAAAATGTATATATTAAACTTTACTTCAGGCTGACCCCTTCATGATTAGTTAGATTAATTATGATCCACAATGCAAAAATATTTGTGCAAATTTAATTTAATTTAATTTAATTTAATTTAATTTAATTTAATTTAATTTAATTTAATTTAATTTAATTTAATTTAATTTAATTTAATTTAATTTATAGCTCAGACATATGCGGACCTCAAAATATAATTATTTCAAACCAAATATATTACTAGAATTAATTATGTATTATTTGGTCAAATTAATTATTGTCCAACATGCATAATTATTTATAGTACATAAAAAAATATATTTTTTTTAAATAGAAATGAAAAATAAAGATAAATATGAATACTAAAAAAACAAATATACATCTTAATCAACATAAATGTAGGTAATATACAAAAGTAAAATTATATTCATATGCACTCTTTTGCAGTGTTTGTCAGACTGCAGGGGAGTCATGTTAATGTTTTACATCTTTTTAGCCCATCGTTGTCATTAAAGGTGAACAACAGTGCAAGTAATTCATATGTTCTTATGCTGAATGCACATACCGTTTAAAGAATACATACCATTATCAATACACTCAAGGACAGTAGACACATATACTGATGGTTCGTCTTCTGAATTGAGCTTTCTCCAATATTCCCAGTATTCAAAATAGTCCGCTGACACTTGCCCTTCTGTTATACCACACAAAAAGGCAACGATTTTGAATGGAGGCTGAAGAAGATCCCGGAAAAGTGTCCTGCACCTCAGGGTCTAGCTGCATGTCCAGCAACGCAGCAGACAGCAAAAGCATGATGCATTTGCTGGAGCCAAACAGCTCATGGTTTTTCATCCACATCTCTTCATTCACATCATACAGAATGATGGAGCCTTCTGTAAAGTTACACGATGCTGCCAAAATTTGCTGTAGATAGTCGGCCCATTCCCTGGCTTCACTGGTATAAACAATTAACACCTCACACATTGTGGAGCATCCAGGATGTTCTGCAACACAAATGGATAATAAATGGAACAGAAGAATTTAAAATAATTTCTTGGTTCATCAACTACCAAAACTAAAAGTTACACTGTAAAATATTACTTTGAAATAATTTTCACTCAGAAATGTCCTCAAAATGCAAACATTTCACACATACATAAAGTAGAACACATTGAATTATATGTGAAATTTAAATTAGAAAGACACTCCAATAAACTTTATTTAAAAATTATTAAGTTTCTGCAAAACTGTGCAATTTAAATGAACTGATGTATTCAAATCGAACCAAAGTACACCCTAAAGAGTTTGTTTATTCGCTGATTAATGATTGATGAATAGTGAAGATCTGAAGGCCAGCCATGTTGCAAGAGGTTCCTTATAGAGCTTGCAATGTTTTGTCGTAAGATGATTGAGCAATAAGTTGGTTTTGTCAAAAATTAGTCATCTTCTGTCTCCTAAACTCTGACATAGTGTCTGTTTACAAATAAAATTAGAAAACACATGATATGAATAAAGAAAGTACCAATGGAATTTTAATGAATCAGGCTGGCTAACTATGAAACATCTTCTATGAACCCACATCAATAGTACAGTAGTGATCAAATACGGTTAAAGATACATTTCAGTGCAAAGCCTGTTTAGGATGTCACAAACGATTAACAACAAATTTCACATTTTACGCTATCTATACATTTGTGTGACTCTCCTGTTTGCGATGTAACCTGTCAGAGGAGAATCCACTTTTCATGAAACTACTACAGTTCCCACTTCAAGTAGATATAAACAGAAACTCAAATTCTAAAAAAGGAAATGCAATTATGCAACTTTATATCATATGCAGAGTTATCTTTTATTATTGTTTCCCACAGAGTCGATGAATGTCAAAGCAAATGCACAGGAAGATTTTTTTTTTTTTTCAACTTCCTTTTCGCTTTCAACAAAATTGTTATTTTGCATCATGTCATCTCTATCATTTTCAGCAACAAAAAATTTGATATGCTTACGTCAGTAATCTATTTAAATTCTAAAATGAATTAAAAACTAAAATTCTTAACCAAAAACCAAACAAAGAATGTTTTGTTTGTTCAAGTGTAACATTTTAACAGCAGTAAAAGAGATCTTTATTTAAAAATGACTCACCTTGTTACTTGTTATACGAGTCCCAGGTTGCAATAAACAGTGTCTTGTTTCAGGTGGTGTATAATGGCTGCAGCTTCACACAGTGGCTTTATGTTTGCCTCCGTTCTTGGTCTATAGCTTCTGATGAAAATACACCGCGTATATGACTGTGGTATAAGACCGAAATGCATTCAGCTCATGACTTACATCTACTAAAAGAAATAGTCCATTTCCTGATGGTGGGTGTTAGCGTCACTTCCTAAAATACACAGCAACTGCTTAACCTCACACAGACAGAGCTGCTGTAGGCTGCTGTGACCCTGTAAAACAGACAGAAAATTCCCCACACAAGTTAAAAAAAGAAGTTAAATTGAACTATAATGTAGCTTCCATGTAAAACAGACAGCACACACAGAGCATTCACAAACTGTGTATACATTATAGTAGCTAAAGGTTCATTACTTGATTTATAACAGTGTTTCATCACATTTCAACAGTGTAAAATAAATTAAGAAATAAAATAAAAAACTACACTAATAAAACATTCAGACTGCAAAATAAATATTATAAAAAACAATAAAATACTGTTAAATACAGCTGACATTCCAAGATTTCTATGTGACACCTCACATTGGATGGTTTTTCATTAATGTTTCTTAGATGTTTCTTATCAGTTATGTACATCTTACAGCATTTAATTATTCTTTATTGCATTATTTCATATGTGTTACCTTCATAGTGTTTTTCATTTGTGAGTATAACACCTCACACCTTCTATATATATATATATATATATATATATATATATATATATATATATTAGGATTTACCTCAACTACTTGTGATGAACTTTGATTAATCATGTGGCTTTCTGGTTACCACCAGTGACATTACGGTGTTTATCAGCATATGTTAAATACACAAAACAGATTTTCATAATTAGGTATATTAACGTTATTTCAGGTTTTTTTTACTGTAAACGCCAGCTTTATATATATATTTATATAAACAGTGCAGTTTAAACCCCGTTTTAGATTATTATTTTACTAGATGAATCTGAGCTCTAGAAATGAACTCTGTTCAGTGGGACTACACTGCTTTTCAAACTGGCCTTTATTTAACTCTGTATGAGTAAATACAGAAACAATGCAAAACCATTAAAGTTCCTATTTAAAAGCTGCTTTTAATGCCATTAATCTACCCACAATTAACTAAAAGGAGGAACTAAAACATTGCAGCCTTCGCAGTGTTTCAGGTACATCTGAGTCAGGTTGAAGCAAAATGGTGAAGTGAAAAATACATTAATTGCGAGAAAAAAGTGGAGATAAATTAGGACACATAGTATCTACAATTTAAATATGCAAGGCAATATAGCTAACATTTCTATAATGATTTCTATGACTACAAACAGCATTTCTATGAGCTTTGGTAAATGACGAGAAAAGCTTGCAAATGTCACTCACCCTGAGATTTTATTCTGTGCTCTGTTGTACCCTCCAGAGAAGCATCGTGAACTTCTTCTTTAGTTTGTGATGTAAAACAAGAACCATACTGTGGGTGTAAGAAAAAAGTATCACTTTGTAGAGACCACATGGGAAGGATGTTCTGAAATTGGACAGTGGACATTTGAATTAACATATCTGAACATCATGAACTGATCGATTTATAATGTTGGGAAACATAAATGTCATTTTCACTTCATACTAATAAACACCAACAAGGGTCTAATCCAGCATTAATCCAACAAAACCCAATTGCAATTTGGTATTTGTTGGCTAACAAGCCATATATCCAAAAAGTGTCAACCACATAGACAAAAGGCAGAAATGTGGACATTTTAATATTTTTTATAAATTTTTCTTAGGGCCAAGTTGCAAGATTCTATGTAGGCTAATATGTATCATCTTGTAATCTAACCTTTTCGGTTACTAAGACATATTTTGAAAACACTGTTATATGTTTATATGAAACATGTAAAAAGGTGTAGCTTTGGGCCTTGAAAAAGGAGGTCATGCCCCATAATTCAAACCATAATTTACCTGCCAACTGATGAGAGAGTGAGATAAACCCCCTACACACCAGTATTGACAGACTAAAAGACCAAAACACGACACATAGCCTACATACACAGTAAACAACATTGGGTTTTTTTTTTAACCCGACCGTTGGGTTACTGGGTCAATGTGTTGGGTTATCTAAAAATTTGTTGGAACTTGGGTCATTTTTTTTTCGTTGTTGGGTTATTTTTAGTTATATCCCAACTGTTGGGTTAAATATGTTTCCCGCTTCACTCCATTGAAATTATAACGGTCCAGTCAGAGACTCAGAGCACGGACATCAGCGGCAGCATTTAGCTCATCCAAGTGCACACACACAGCAGTGAGAAGTGAACACACCCCCAGAGCAGTGGGCAGCTATAGATCCAGCGCCTGGGGAGCAACCGGGGGTTCAGTATCTTGCTCAAGGATACTTCAGTCATGGGAATTGAGGGTGGAAGAGAGCACTGTTCATTACTCCCTCCTACAACTCCTGCCAGCACCGAGACTCAAACCTGCAACCTTCAGATTACAGGTCCAACTCTCTAACCATTAGGCCATAGCCCTTAACTGTATTTAAACATTTGTGTGTTTTGATATGAATATGAATTTTTGTGAATAATTTGTACATCTTGAAAATGTCAGTTGTATTTTTCCACATTCTTGTACATTTAAATAAAATATTTTTAAATATATTTGTAAATGTGTAATTTGCATATTAAAATTAAGCCTGTAATTTACAACAAAGTATTTATATGATTGTATTAAGTATTTTTTTATAAAAATACTGATGTTATTTAATATAAATAATTTACTCAACTGTTGGGTAACTTTTAACCCAATGGGTTGGGTTTAAATAACCCATAGATGGGAAGGTGCTATACCAACCCATAGTTGGGTTACAGGTTGGGTTACTTTTAACCCAACATTTTTTATAGTGTACAGACAAAACATAGTTTTTCATGCGCTGTTCAAATTTCACATTTTGGGCTATTTTGCTTCCAAAATCTCTTTCAGACCAGAAAGAAAATGCTTATTTTATTTTACTTATTGTATCTATTTGTTCCTATAAAGTTCAAGGCCATTTTCTCAAAATGTGTTTTTACTCATGAAATCAGAAATCTTCACTTCAGTAGCATTTACAGACAACATTGCAGTTTGGTCCTTTCTATATTCTGAAGGTTTTAACAGATGGGATTATTGTCTTATTCGCCTGGTTTATATAACATTTATCTGCTAATCAGGAAATGTATGGAAATAAGAGTTGTCTTTTTACAATAGCGATTAGAAGTTTATTTTAAAGTGTAAAAGTACTGTAAAAATGTTATTTGCATTTTGAAAACTAGCCCATGTTGTTACTGAGTGTGTCCACACACTCGTGATCTTCCTGTACAGCTGAACATATGGGTCAAATACAGGAAACATATCAGTAAGAAGACAAGTTCAAAGACCACAAATGTTGGTTTTGGGACAGGCCCAATGTATTGAAAAAAAAAAAACATTGACCTGTCATATCCGCTAACTCACTGTGCAAGAAGCCTGCTTTTGTCTGTGAGATACACAGCTTGCCCTGTAGATGGCGCCAGAATATCTGGAAGAGAGAAAGGCACAGTGACTGTGACTGATCAAGGGCAATGCCATAATCATCCATATCAGAAGCTAATTATTAAAATATGAGCGCTAGCAACATAACAACCGAATAATTGTGATATTATAATTTTTTTTTAAATAAAATATTTATTATAAATATGTAACATTTATTCGTTTATTATTCGTTATCAAAGACTGTGCGTCGTTGACTGACCTCTGCTGGTGAACACTTGAAGAAAACATGGCTGCCCACCAGAGCTCAGAGTGGAGGAGCGTGTGCGAGAAATTTCGCCTGGCCCAGGAGCTCTCCGAAATAGAGTCGAGAAAAGACCCTGAGAACAACCCTTTCCGATCGAAATACAAAGCTAGAGATCTGTTGAAGGAAATCCATTGTTCACTGAAAAAAATTGAAATCGAGGAGGAGGGCGAGGCTGACAATGAAGCAGACTGTGAGTCCAGGGAGATGGTGGATGGAGAACTGGGGAGTGAATGCGGGAAATCGTGTTCCGGAGACTCTCCCGCCGGTCTGCGAGCGGCCAGGCTCGCGGTGGTGCAGTACTGTCTCGGTGTGAACCACATAGAGACCGAGGAGCTGTCCGCTGGAGAGCAGCATCTGATGAACTGCCTGAAACTCATCGACAAGTGCACAACAACACGGGAGAACGTCTCGTTATTCATACAGGCCCGGGTAAACATACACGAGCCATTCCTCATAAAAGCTTCATGTAGTTTAATAATTGTGCAGAGTTGTTATTGGTGATTGACTTCTGCGCTTTGGTGTGATTGCGGTGTGATTTTTTTTTTGTTTTGTTTTTTACAGAATCAGCTCGGCATTTTGTGGGCGGGGAGAGATGAGATCGAAAAAGCACAAGGATTTCTGGAAATCGCCGAATCTATGTATTTGCTATACATGAGAGAGGTGTGTGTGTGGCACGTTTTCTGTCAAAACCTATTGAACTAAGTTACCTAAACAACGGTATTTTGGACATCATATTATGAGTTCTGTATGACGTCGCTGTGACGTATCCTCAGTATTTTACCATAGCCTGATAGCTTGCTAAAAACAAGGTAGTGTCCCAAATGACTGCACACTATGCACTTACATTATATACTCTACCGTCCAGTTTAGGAATTTTATAAGATTGTTTTTTTTTTTTTGCATTATGTGTGCGAATGGGACAGGTTTCATAAGCTGTTTCTTACTGGTACAAGCGACAGGCCCTTTGACAGCTAGACACCAGTGACATATTTCACAGTTAATTTCTTCCCCTTAAATGGATAGTTCATACAAAAATGAAAATTATGTCATTAATTACTCACCCTCATGTCGTTTCAAACATGTAAGACCTTCGTTCATCCTCAGAACATAAATCAATATAATTTTGATGTAATCTGAGAGCTGTCTGACCCTCCCATAGACAGCAATGGAACTGAAATGTTCCCAGATCGGTAAACGGTCCATGTGACATCAGAGGCTCAACTTCAGTTTTGCAAAGCTGCGAGAATACTTCTTGTGTTTAAAGAAAACAAAAAATAACAATTTATTCAGAAGGGTCATCGGATGCGACATGCACTTTCACAAGTGGTTTGAACTGACCACAACCAACCTAAAAGGATAAAGATCCACCCAGTGTTTATTTTTTTATTTTTATTTTTATCTCAGTATATCATTTCCCTTTCCCCAAATTGAGCTGATCTCAGATGACATCACACAGACAGGCCCCTCCCACGATTGTTTGATTGACAGTGGTGTTTCAGCACAGACTGGAATCTTTCCTTAAACCCATCCTGAGTGAGCTGTCATCTGTCCACCATTGGACCAGAAGTAGACAAGAATGTCTCTTAAATAATTGAGGTGCTCTGTTGTTGGAATCGAAAAATGAACATTTTTGGGTTGAATTAACCCTTTAACTGTAGAAGCTCCAAAAAGTCCCAAAAATATATAAAACTACATACAGTTGCGCGTACATGATGATGACGATGATGTTTTGAGCTGACATTTGTTTATTTTTTTGTGCATGTCAGGATGGTCAACCCCCACTGGATCTTGAAGACTTTTTCGTACTAGAGGGAGAAGAATTATCTCAACAAGAGAAGATAAGAAGGTAATATCCATCCCTATGTTCCTCTATATAAAACATTATTGTGCTTCTACAAATGTTTTAACCCCAGTTTGTCCCCACATGTGTCAGCAGGTTTGAAATGGCATATACGCACACACTGTATTATCTGGCTCAAGTCTACAAGAATCTGCAGCAGTATGAGAAAGCGGGACAGTACTGTCACAGCACACTACAGAGACAGCTGGAGTACAAGCAGTTTGTGCCCCTCGAGTGGGCTATTAATGCAGCCACACTGTCACAGTACTACATCACAAAGGTATGAAGTGTACATAGTGTGTGTTCCACAGCGTCTTTTCTTTTTTGTAAATAGAGGTTGGCAAACCTACTGGAAGATGCATACTGCTGCCTACTGCACAACACCAGCATGACAGCTGATGTAAAATAAGGATCGAGCTTAGGACAGCCATACGCTCTATGATTCTGGAGTCAAGGTCATAGTAATTAACTTTGTCTCTTTTGTCATTGTATCACAGACACGGTACATGGAGGCTCGTCACTGTTTGGCTGCGGCTAGCGTAATTGCTACTCTTGCAGGAGAAATCCCCTCAGAAGCAGCTGCCAAAGAAAGTGGGTTTCTGTGAGGTCTTCGTTCTTGTATGTTGCTGGATATTGTGTATTTCCTTGCACTTCAGTTGCTTTACTGAATATCATATGGTGGTTGCTAAATGAAAACAAAACTCCCTATATTTAGGCCTTTCACGAGTGGCCTTAGTTTCACTTAAAGTGAAACTATCACTGTAATAATACCGTATTTCATTATAAAGTAGTACTGAAACCATGTATTTTAACACTATATGTCTGTTATTGTTACACTCATGCTTGTGGGTTGTTTTGCATTTCATCAGATCCTGAGGTTGTACAAACCAGCAAACTGTGGCTTGTACAACTTTGACCAATGAAACGGAACCTATAGAGATGTATTGACCGTAAATTAGTTTTGTGCAGCAGAGACTACAATGAAATACTAAAAGGTTATGTCTACTAAACATATTTAAAAGATCTAGAAAAGTGTTATCATGCTGCATTTGAAACCTGAGACTAATGGTATTTACAAATGTAGAGTCAACGTATTATATAAACTACCAATAAAATGTTGGTTCAGTTAATTTTTTTTTAAAGCAATTAATACTTTTAATTTTTTAGCAAAGATGCAATAAATTGATTAACAGTGAAGACATTTATAATGTTACAAAATATTACTATTACAAATAAATGCTGTTCTTTTGAAAATTTTCAATAGAAGAATCCTGGAATCCTGTTTCCATAAAAAAATATTAAGCAACGTGATGAAAAATGTTTCTTGAGTAGGAAATCATCATATTAGAATGATTTCTAACGGACCATGTGACTAAAAACTGAAGTAATGGCTGCTGAAAATTCAGTTTTGACATGACATAGTAATAAATTAACTTTAAAAAAATTGTAAATTAAAGGAATCATTAAAAATCCTTATGTCCCCAAATAAAGTATTTTCCTGCTTTCCTTTTGTTTTATAGCATTAAAATTGATACATGTAAGTTAAAAATTATATGATATATTACTATAAATTATGAATGTTTTTAAAGGTGATGCTGAATGTGAAAAACGTGAAGAGCTCCTGCAGAAGCGATCTGAAATTGCCAGATGCTGGATTAAATATTGCCTTAATCTGATGCAAGATGCTAAAAAACTTCTTGAGGTAGCCATGCTTCTTTCTTTTACATTTTAAAGAGATTTGACTTATTACTTTGACTTGTCTAAGCATTTTCCATTGCTCCATAGGATAATATCGGAGAACTAGACTTAGATCGGCAGGAAGAACTGAAGAGGGCACGTCGCAGTGTAGAGGAAGAAAAAGAGAAGGGAAGAAAAAGTGCCATCCTTTTTGGTTCAAGCGATACCTTTGACTCTATTTGCAGCCTGGAAGAGAAAGTAAGCAGCATGCTTCCACTAGATTTTGAAGAAGCCCGTAGCATCTTTCTAGTGGGTCAAAGCTACGTAGCCCAGGCCAAAGAGTATTTCGCAATGGATGGTCATGTGACAGATCACATTGAGATCTTGCAAGACCATAGTGCTCTCTTCAAAGTCCTGGCCTTCTTTGAACAGGATCTGGAACGCCGCTGCAAGATGCACAAACGTCGCGTCGACATGCTAGAGCCAATCTGCAAGGATCTGAATGCTCAGTATTATTTGCTAATCTGCCGACAGCTGCAGTTTGAACTTGCAGAAACCTATTATGAGATGATGGACCTGAAGTTGGCTGTGGCTGACAGGCAGGATCAGCCAGATGTGCACACCATAAAGAAGTTTAACAACTTGTGTTCCTCCTCTATGAAGTATTATCAGATGTTCCTCGACTCCATCCGCTCACCAGAGGGCAAGTTTCCTGAAAAGCTCGAGGATGACCTGCTAAGGCCGGCGCTGGTGGCCAGATTCCGTGTTGCCAGATTACAGTCCAAGCTTATTTCCAGTAACCTGGACACCCAACTGGAGAATCTCACCAACTCGCTGGATTCGTACAACTTTGTAGTACAATACTGTGAGGAGAACCCAGAAGCCAAGAAGGCTGTTGAAACCGAGCTAGAGTTGAGCATTGAGATGGTCTCCCTGCTTCCTCTCAAGATAAATCGAATTAGATCCAAAATTACCTCCTGCAACTAATGGGGTGTTGAAGACGGTTTATTTTGGCCCCTCACATAAATATGAACGTACACTACTGCTTGTTCCTTGCCAGACCTAGATATATTGAGCTTTCCTAGGACCACCGTGTAAGAAACTCCTTCAACCATAGAACCATTTATCACAAACTCTTGTGAACCGATGTAACTGCATGATTTACAGTCACTCATTAATTTTCAGTGTGCAATGTACAATTGTATTTAATGCAGTAAAATGTTTGTTTCAAATTTGATGACTGGTATGTTTAGTAGGCCCAAGATTTAACATATAACTGTACTAATATTAAAGCATTTTATGCCAATAAACATAAAAAGTATAAATGCCATTCTTTGTTTTGTCTTATTCAGTCAAGACATAATATTAAAGGAATAGCTCACCCAAAAATCTCAATTTGCTGAAAATATACTCTCTCTCAGTCCATCCAAGATGTACTGTAGATACGTTTGTTTCTTCATCCAAACAGATTTTGATAAATTTAGCATTTCATCATTTCATCTGCAGTAAACAGCTGATAAAAACATCACAGTAGTCCACAAGTAATCTTACTCTAGATCATAAATTAACGTTTTGTGCACTGAAAAGCTGTTTATAAGAAACAAATTCATCATTAAGGTGTTATAGCTCTAAGTCAATCTGCAGTTGTCCTCTTACATCAAAATCAACTATGCTTGATCGGTGCATTTTTCTCTCCTGATTTAGAAAAGGCTACTTTTTAATTGGATAAAGCAATATTATGGTTAGAGTAATATTTTAGCCGAAAGTAACAGTCCTGAAGAATTTGTTAATTACAAACATGCAGCTTTTAACGTCACAAGATGTTGTTTGGTGGACTGGAGATGTGTGGATTGCTTGTGGATTATAGTGATGTTTTTATCAGCTGTTTGGACTCTTATTCTGATGGCACCCGTTCACTGCAGACATTTTTAGCACATTAAAATTTTTAGGTACACTATTCCTTTAATTGTAAGTTTCCATTTACACAAACACACACACATGTGCAGCCATTATACTGGTAGATTATCCAGCTGAGTGCAGAGGAAAGAACCAGAGAGTACAGTGTCTGTCATGTTAATGTAGCATCAAGAACATTTCAGCAGCATTCTAGGCGTACATTCTTTCTTCGCAAAGGATGTGGTTCATATTGTACAAGATGGATCACCGATTAGAACAGCATTCATAATATGAGCTGATTTCACAGAGTGAACTGTGCAACTAACGGCTGTTTTCAACAGACAGTTGAACTATATGTAATGAACAGTTGACACACACAGTATACACCAAACTTACTGCATTTCCTTCTCGAAATATTTCAGTAATACCTTTCTGGTGCTTCTCTTTATTGTCATGCTATAGGCCTATCCATTGTACATTCTTGTGATAAACAACTAATACCAAAATAAATACTTTACTAAGTGTGGTTGTATGCCACGTTTTACTCTAATATAAAATTAGATATCAACTAGAGTCTGGAAAAAGAGACTTTCTGCAGTTTAAATTTGTTTATTGAACTCATTTTTACTCTCTGGTTCAGAAATTATAATCCAGTAAAACTCAATGGTTTTGTAATAATTGTTTCAGTTTCAGTGTGATTAGTTTTAGGTTAGAGTAAAATCAGGAAACCTCTTACTTGCCTGCTATAGACATAAATGAAGAAACACAGAGAATGCTGACATAGTTTTATCAGAGTATAACTGTAAAGAAGAGAAAATGCAGAGAGTGCAGGGTTTTTTCCCAGAGGAAATAGCATTACGTGTTTTAGTCAAGTCTCTGCAAGGAGCAAATATGACTACCTCAGAGGAAGCTCTACCAAACCGAAATTACACGCTACTGTTCTTAATACAGCATCTGATCATTATACTTGATATATGAGTAAATGTCCTGTGTCTGTGTGTTTGAGACAATCATCTTCAGCCTGAGAGACAAACTTGAGATACTGAACCTAGTCAAGAGTCAAGTATATAGTTTGACAAACACCAAACTCTGTGTATATTCCATCTCAGTCCCATTTAAAACATTTTACATCTTCATTTACAACTCTGTCTTTGAGTTTTAGGACTCTTTTTTTTTTTTACTTATCTGAATCAGTTTTCAGGTAATTTCCATATGCCTAAATTATACTTAATGTTGTACATTAAACCCAAAATTGTGTTCTTAAAGTAATAATTGTCCAAAAAGTGATAAGTCCGGTTGCTACCGTGCGGCCAAATTACCAGAGTTAACAGAAACATAAACTCCCCAGCAAACAGTAGTTGTAAAACTGAATAATAATAATCGGAAAGACAGAATTTCCCACACTTTACTTTTGCTTATATGCATGTAATGGAAAACTCCTCTCTGTCTTGCCATGCTATATGCAAATAAAAGGAGAAACCTTGTCATTTCCTGTGTGCGCAAACCCACTTCCTGCAAATTATGACAGCTTTGTATCAACTGTGTCGACACTTTCATATAGCCGACTGTGCGCAACACTGCTCCACTATATTTTACTGTTTTACATTTAAAAAAATGTATTCATATGTTCATGTTTATAGCAACATACTAAATATCCATCGTACGTCAAAAGAAAAACATAATTTTTGTTATGTATATAGCATTTCTTGGCAGTCATTCATCAACATGGATAGTAATACACAAGTAATACACATTGAGTAGTAAACATCACTATTAAATTAATTCATAATAAAACATACCTCCACATGCAGACACTTTTTGTTTTTGTTAAAAGTGCCAGTGTTGTCTGTTATTTGTATGTTGAATTTCAAATCCATGTTATTTCATATAATCTAGTGGGAGTGACATTAACACGTTCCCACAGAAGTTGTAAATTTATGGGTGATTCTGCAGAAATTTGACATCATTAATCATAGGCTGAGGGTTAATATTGCTCAACATCTCATCACAAGTTACAACGACAAAATGAAATTAATGTGAAAAGATAGTGTACCTGATATGGGGCAATGGCTTTCAGGATGTTACAGCAGAATTTATTTATAGCATGTGTTGCTCAAGTCTGCACCTGACACAGTAATGATTTATAATGGAGTACAGATTAAACAATAAACATGGACCTTATAAATCAGGGATGTCCAAACTCAGTCCTGGAGGGCCGGTGTCCTTTAGAGATTAGCTCCAACCCTAATTAACACACCTGAACCAGCTAAACAAGCTCTTACTAGGCACACTAGAAACTTCCAGTCAGGTGTGTTGAGGCAAGTTGGAGCTAAACTCTTCAGGACAACGGCCCTACAGGACCGAGTTTGGGCACCCCTTTTATAAATGATGAACTGATATCACTTATAAATAGCTAACATTTTCAAATTAATTTTATTGTGTAGTAGAGCACTAGCCTTTATTGTCACGCACTCTAAAATGTCTAGCTTTCAGTTTTCCAGTATACCACTTTTATTGGTATATTTTTGTTTAGTTTTAATCTGACTTGTTTTGCCGTTCATGTTGTGTATTTTTAAAACGACGTTTGGAGTCGGTTTGTGTATTAGTAGGCTAATACTCGGTGTTTATAGGATTCTTTGTTGAGAAACCTTGCCAAACCGAGCTGCTGTAGGCTGCTTTCAGGAAACAGTGACGCACGCAGAGGCAGGGTCTTCATAGTATTGAACCTGAAAAGTTCTTGTCTGACATCCATCTGAAGTCATTTCTTTTCGAATTCTTTCGAGACAACAGAATGAAATTTTACCACAGAATAACTTTGGCACTGGCGATAATATGCCTTTTTGGGGACAGTGGACTGGGTAAGTTTATTATTTTCGCATTTTAAGATCAGTTGTTAAACATAGATGTTATACTTAATAGTCTGTTACGGAAAGTTTCTAAATGCGTGTCTTCAAGTAAAGACCAAAATTAATTATTTTGTAATATATTTTAATAAAACAAAATAGATTTAAGTAGCCCAACTTCCAACACCAGTAGTTGACTGTCAAATCATCCACTATTATATTGGAGAAAAAAAATCCAGTACTGTTACATACACAATTAAGCTTGGCATTTTACATGACGTTATTTTTGCGCTTTTAATTTGTCGATTTAAAAGAAAGAGAGAGAGAATAAAAGATTAGGCTAATTTACTTAAATTAATTCACTATATTAATAGTGCCATTAATTAGTAACTTAATTATGTTTTTTTTTCATATAAATGGTATAATCATTGTGAATTTAGGCTACCTGTTCTTCGATGTCGGTTCTTTAATGGTTTTATCTACTAATCTTTTAATAGCCTCCTTTTAAGGAGGAAATATGTATTAATTGGATCTTATTGGACATAAGCCTGTTGATGCTTTAAAAAATGTATTTCAACAGAAGATATATGTGGTTTTGATTCACTACAAAGAACCGGCTCATTAGAATTATTCGTTCGGATTTCGGATTACACTGCAACGTGAAGCACGGGTTTGATTCACTAAAAAGAACCGACTCCTTAGAGTCGTTAGTTTAGGAATCAGACTACACTGATCTCTTCGCGCAGTAAATTCAGTAGCGGTGTTGCGGCTGGATAGTAGTGCAGTATATGGTTTTAAATGTCATGACATGAGAAAATGTTCATTCAAATATATATAATACATACTATTTACTAAAATATAATACAAACAAACAATACATAAATAACACATAAAATATAAGCCTAGCTAGCCTACATTAATAAATAAAAAAGAAAACATGAAATCTATTTAATAAATACAATTTGTGCTTTCAAATAGGCCTAATAATAATAATAATTAAATACATCATAAAAACAAAGAAGATGGCCTATTTAAGTAATCTGACCAATTAATTTATTAAAAAGCATTCCTGAGGAGTTTGAGGATGGTGGTAATGTCTGACAAACCTCTCTGTCATTCTGAACACAGGAGTCCCAGCCAAAGGCAGGGTGAAATGCAACCCAGATGATAAGTACTCAAACTGTGTACAAGAAATGAGCCCCTTGGTGCCCCTATCAGGGCAACGCTCTCAACTTTCACCTTCTGCTGCAAAACACATGTAAGTTGCCTGTCTATTCATCCTGTTTTATTGAGAATTAGTATTATGGTATGTTGTGTTCATTTTAAAACTAGAATCTGTTCAGTAATATCATTGACGTGTTTATTATATGTCACTACTAAAAATAAATAGTATAATTTGATTAGATTTAGATTCAGTTTTAATAACACAACAAAAATCATATCACCACTATATAAAAATTAAATATATATTGTGTAGTGTGTGTGTGTGTGTGTGTGTATAAATCAACAAATAAACATGATTAAGGATGGGACCTCAGGAGTTTTATCATCCATCGATATTGTTTTAATAATTTCAATATTTACAAGAGGAAGCTGGATTTTTTTACATAACTGTAAAGGGATTTCAAAAAAACTCATCACATTTACATTTAGTCATTTTGCAGACTTAAAAATGGTGAATACATCAAGCGAGTCTCTTAAAAGAGGCAAACAGACACAGGAAGTGCTCGTAATACAAAGTTTTAGGCATTGCTCAAATAAGTTAGCTAGAAAAGGAAATAAATAGATAAAGATAAAGACAAAGTTGTTTTTGCGTAAAAAGTTTTCACCATCAGAGATGCTATCAGTGTTAAAGTACCAACCAGCAAGTAATCAAAGGAGTCTGTAAAACATAAAGTGTTGTGAGAGACTTTGTTTTCGAACTACAGGAAGAACTGACTGCTTCCTGAAGTATCATATAGAAGATTGAGGTTAAAAAAATAATATTTTTCAACAAAATATGCTGAAGTTGTTGAACGTCAGGGGCATTTCCCAAGTCACTCTTATGTTGTGATATATTGATTGTGAGGCCTTACCACATGATTTAAATCTATGTTATCGTTTCCCTGGTGATGCAGATCATTTCTGCTCAAAGTAGTATAGACTAGGTCTTTTCTTGGAAATATAAATATTCGTAAGGCTTTAGAGATGTTTTCTGCAAGGTTTTATAATGTCAAATATACAATTGTAGTGCTCATTTTTACAACTATAATTGTTGTGTATTATATAACTAGACAAGGCGCTAGAAATAGCACTCATATATTTTATAATTTCTGTCAATCAAACAATATGTGGTCTTATTGGTATCAATGTAACATCAACGTTTATTTATTTTTTATTACTTCAAATTTATGTTCAGATTGTGCCTTTTTTCTACTCAGCATTTCTCATGCTGAATCACTTCCTTCCACACATCAGTCACATTGACGTCACCGCTGTATCTCCTCAAAATGTTCATGATCTTCATGATTATTGATTGGTTGATTTTGAACAGAAAAGAAGATACTTTGTAGAATGTTGGTAAACCGTTTCTGGTCCTCAGTGACTTCAACAGTCATTTTTTTCCCATACTGTGGAAATCAATGGCTACCAGCAACTGTTTGGCATCTTCCAAATAACTTTAAAAAGAAAGTCATACAGGTTGGGAACAACTTCAGGGTGAATAAATTGTGTGTGTGTGTGTGTGTGTTTGTGTGAACTGTTCCTTTAATATTTACTCACTGTTGTGGTTAAGTGTTACATTTCCCAATGTCTTCCCTATATTAAAGTAGCTACTCTAAAATATTGCGCTTGTCACGAGGAATATGCATTTTTTATTTAGATTTTCCATTTTTTAGTTTTTTTTTAAGTCTAGAGCAGTGAGGTCAGTGAGGTTAAGAAATGGGCTCCTTATGTGCTCATCAAAAATACAGGAGCTGAGAGGATGTTGGAGCACTCTTGAACGACTTTGTGCTTTTGTTTCCAACAGATTCCCAGTTAGCAAAGAGGAAGCCACTCCTGAGATGGAGGAGCAGTCAGGAGAGGGTTCAGGTAACTCCGACGCCTTCCCTCCTTTTATCGGCATGGATCAGAAGTTGACGAGAGACGCAAGAAGTCTCAAGGAAGAAGTCAACAAGAATGAAGAAGAAGGGTCAACTGAGTCCAGTGGAGACATTGATTACTCTGAATATGTAATACCTCAGAAACTAGATTTGCTTTCTAAAGAGGATTTGAAAGAGGAAAACATTATTGCATAAAAAGGGCTACATTAGATTTCATGTGCTTTTTTTATTATTATTATTTCTACAATGTGAACCTTACAGGATGCTGCTTTTTTGGTCACAGATATAATTGATTTATTCTTAAACTGTGACATGCTCTGCAAAAGTCTATTGTATTCCAGTTTGCATTTGTAAGGATCTATTTTTGTTTGCTCTTCAACTTTGAAACCTTTATTATTATTATTATTTTATTTACTCTTAATGTCCGCAGCTATGAACTGTATTAAAACAATAATTTAAATTCTAAATTCAGCAGGGGCATCTTAAATAAAGTGTTTGGATAGCAAGAAGTATATTTTGTACAAATATTTTTTTGCCATTTTTTTTTTATTTGTAATATATTCTGAACTTTCAAAAAAAACAACAACTGTTGAACTATAAAGCATTTGTCTCTTGTTTTAAGCACTTTACACCAGAAAGAGGAGGAATGAACTGTTTTGAAATAATGTTCTAAATGTGAGATGAGGTCAGCCGTTCAGGCTTCCTGTTTAACCAGAAGTGTATTATCACACTTTGGCTGACTTGTGCGTTTCCGGACTCTCATCTCATGACCCGTTTCTCAGCGTTTTGAGTACAGACATAAAGTCTAGAATCAATCTACATGTAAAGCAACATTATAAAATTGTTTTCAAAAGGTGCAAATGTGCGAATTCAAAAGGATGCCATGTGGTTAAGAGGACAAACTGCTTTTAGAAACCATTAACACCTAGTTTCCATTACACCAACACAATAAAATATTTTCCCTCGCTTTGGATTCAATACTTGTAATTTTCCAGAAGCAAAGTTAGATTTTCATCTGGATTGAAAGCTTGATTTCATATAGGGCCATTTCATATAGCTAGCAAACGCCATATGTGACTTATCAGAAGTGGCAGCCACTCTAAGATCAAAACTGTTCAGTATCTCCAGTTTCTTGTACTCCGGCCAAATAGATCTGCAGCTCCATTAGTGGCTGGCCTTTTGTTTAACTCTGACCATCACTTAATTTGAATAGATCGCCTGACATTAGAAGAAGTTTGTGTTGTGCAGTGTTTCATCTGTTGTGTAAAAATTATTACACAGCTTCAAGGGAAGGTCAAGAAACGTTTTTTTTTTTTGTTGTTGTTGTTGTTGTATTTTTTGCTAATATAATTCTGAAGAAGCTTGGATAAGTGTTTAAGATTAATTAGGCCTAAATGTGACTTAATTTTTTTTTTTTTTACACATTTTAATTTATATACCAAAAAAGAAAGAAAAGAAAACCATGCTTTTAAATATTACTTTGCAACATAAAAACATGCAGGTTTCTCAGAGCAGGTTTATTTTTGACCAATAGTGGGGCAAGTTGTCACAATATATCGGGTAAATTTACCACAGTTCCACTCAACAGTCTACTAAAGGCTTTTCAGTAAAATGTAAACATTAAACATTTATAAAGAACAAAAAACATTGAATGAAATTCACTTGAATTGGATCAATTGTAATTAAGGCACATATACAAATGTGGCATACAAAATTGCCATAAAACTGTTCTGACCATCAGAAATTGTACTTAATGTAATAATTCAGTTATTGAAATAATCAAACCAGACGAGTACAATAGTTGCCTGAAAGTATTAATAAATTACATTTATGCAAGCGACTTACAGTGCATTCAGGCTATCAATTTTTACCTATCATGTGATCCCGGGCAATCGAACCCCCCCAACCTTCATAGCACAATGCTCTACCACTTGAGCTACAAGAACACTAATAATAATAATATTCATTTTTTCTTTTCTTTTAAAAAGACTAGCATGAGATTCTAGCATTTTTATGTTACAACATGAAGAATATGTAAACTAAATATATTTAAGGAATTATGTGAAACGTAATAATAATAATATTAATAATGATAATAATTGTTTACACAAAATGTGCTTTTAAGCTGTTAAAAAAAACTTTTATTTTGAAGTTGAGTGGTGTGAGTGACGTTTCAGCGCTCACGCGCCGTGTTCCTGTCGGTCCCAGTCCGTCCGTTCAGCTCAGAGGATCGAGAGGAGCAGGGATCAGGCGGAGGCTGTGCTGAGGAGAACTGTGTTCAAGCCAAAGCTACACAGCTGAAATGGTGAGCGTTAATTCAGACCGCAATTAATGGTAGAAATTCTTGAACTTAATACACCGCTTGCCTTATTCCCTGTGGGATAAAAGCCACCAGTCCTGTCAAACATGTCTGCAGTGTATCAATCCAGTCCGAAGTAACGTCAGGCCATGGAGGTCGTGAAGGACTGGGTGGGGAGGCAGCTCATTACCAATCAGATAAAACACAGTAAACCCACTCTAGTGGCCTTACAAATTAGCTTTAATAGTCCATTTGTACATTCTGAGTTTGTTTAAAAACTTACATCCACGCATGTCCTCCAGGACTTTTCAAAACAGCTGTAAAGCTGAAGGTTGAATCCAAACTAGGTCGTGTTGTTTTACTCTAAAATGAAGCTATTTGTAAATAAACGGTTTTACACAGTCTGGTAAATGTTTCTACAGCGCTTCCTCTCTCCGTAGGGATATCGAGCAATGCAATGCACTTGATACTTAAACGTTTTCGCACTCTGTAAGTATTTCCTTGTACTGACAGGGTTGTTTATGTTGTGATTATATTTGAAAGATTGAATAGTTAAGCTAATACCAACATGTTAATTGATGTGTAAACCAGATTGGAATGCCGCAGTAGGTGTGAAGTCTGAAGTCTTCACCCAGTTGTGATGTAGGAGCACAAATTAGTCACCCCCTAATAGTTATGTCAAGGTGTTCAGAATTATGAACTCTTACATTTTTTTTTGTTGTTGTTGTTTTTTTACTAGACTGTTTTTATACTACTGCTGCACAAGTGACGTAAAAATGCCTGCTACTAAAAATTGGGATATGTCAAAAGTTTAAGACCATGATTTGGGAAAAATTCAATTTTCAATATTCTCACACTGAATCTAAACTAGGTATGTGAAGTGGGACAAAGACGAAAAGAAACATTAGATGACATTAAAAGAATTGATGTAATTTAAGGATCACAGTACAGCTACCAAAACTCCTTCAAACTAAGTTTTTCATCATTTAAAATATAGTAAAATGTAGTATGCTCACTTTTTCTTTTACATATTTTAATAAGCACAGATCAGAATTAATGTTTCTTTATTGTTAAATAAGTCTGTTACACTGAATGACAATTGAACATTATTTCTCACATATTTTGACAATTTATTTTCACAAAAGTTATCTAAAATGTTAAAGTAGACTCTCTACTTGTATTTGTTATCCATTATAGGTTTGTAAAATCACTTTTGTAAATTAAATTCAGTGCGGAAACCAAAATAGGATGTCTCATATTTGATCCAAATACAAAAGTTTGTGTAATGAAGTTGACATGAAATGAAAATTCACCTTGTCTTTTTTTTTAAGTGCATGTTATAGATCAAATTATACATACATATGTTTTTACTGTCACAACTCGATCTTCTGGGTAAATGTCAGACTTATCCAATCAGTTTTGTTTTGACAACATGGAGGAAAAGATTTGTTGCTACTTCCATTTTTATCACAACATTAATAATATATATTTAAAAAAATATATTCTTTCAGAGTTTCCTTGGAGGTCTGTTTGGTCCAGTGTGGGAAATCGATGTCACTCTGAACGATGCTGAAAGCAGAAAAACAGCCGAGCTGAAGACTGAAGAAGGGAAATTGGAGAAGCATTATTTGTTTTATGATGGAGAATCAGTTTCAGGAAAGGTGAGCGAGTAGACATCTCCTGTGTGAGTCATCTCTTAATTTCAAAGACAGCTCACACGCTATCTTATGTCACCCCAAGGTAAATATCAATGTGAAACAGACAGGCAAAAGGCTTGAACATCAGGGAATTCGCATCGAGTTTGTAGGACAGATCGGTGAGTTAACTCAACACATTCACTCTCTTTCTTCAGTGCATTCATGCAGTAAAGCATGTTCTCATGTGCCGAGAGCTTAGGAGAGCATGTGGTTGTCACATGGAAAGGGAGCTTGACTGCTCTACACATTTCTGAGGGAGCCATCTGTTATGGTGCCCCAGTTGAATTCATTATTAAGGTCTTATGTTTCCCACACTGCAGAAATTGATTTTTCTAAGTTGTAAACAAAACAAAGGTTATTGGAAAACTCTTGTTTCTGTTTTTCTACAAAATTTCACATTAAATTCAATTTGTTGCTTGCAATTACTTGAAACTGGAAATTAAAGTTGTCATTAGTGATTCTGATTGTCTCAGCTGTCTCAAGATTGCTGCATGCAATGTTTTTTCTTTCTGTCTAGCTGTTGCATAAGTGTGTGTGTGTGTGTTTCCCTTTCTGCAGAGCTCTTCAGTGATAAAAGCAATACTCATGAGTTTGTAAACCTTGTGAAGGAGCTCGCTCTGCCCGGAGAGCTGACACAGAACCGCAGCTATGACTTTGAGTTCATGCAGGTCGAGAAGCCATACGAGTCTTACGTTGGAGCGAATGTGCGATTGAGGTTAGTGAAGACTTTGCAAATGTTTTTCTTTTTTTTTGTTATCATCCTGGCTGAGCATTAATGAGAAAAATGATAGTATCTGTCTTTCGACTGCTGCTTTATCACACAGTTGGCATTTAAAATTTGTCCTGGCTTTAATGTAAACGGTTTATCTTTTTTCATAAGTCAGACAAGGACATGTGCTTTTCACGTCTCTGCAGGTATTTCCTTAAAGTTACAGTTGTGAGGAGGCTGTCTGATTTGGTAAAGGAGTATGACCTCATTGTGCATCAGCTGGCC
Source organism: Carassius auratus (assembly GCF_003368295.1). Taxonomy (NCBI): domain Eukaryota; kingdom Metazoa; phylum Chordata; class Actinopteri; order Cypriniformes; family Cyprinidae; genus Carassius; species Carassius auratus. The sequence goes on from NC_039280.1 coordinate 10,716,036, forward strand.
ACCTACCCTGATGTCAACAACTCTATCAAGATGGAAGTGGGCATTGAAGACTGCCTACATATAGAGTTTGAATACAATAAGTCCAAGTAAGTGCACTTAGAACTTGACTGTTGATTTAATCTTAGTTACATGAAGTGAGCGGTTGAGAAATTCTGAGTATGTGTGGATTGATTGGTTTGAACTTATTAGACTAATTGTTTTTGAGCTAACAGAGGTCTCCATGCCTATCAGGTATCACCTCAAAGATGTGATTGTGGGTAAAATCTACTTCTTACTTATACGGATTAAAATCCAGCACATGGAACTTCAGTTGATCAAGAAAGAATTGACAGGAATTGGTATGATCAAATTTTCTGTTAAGTTTTATACACGTATTTGTGCATATGATTTAAGAAAGACTGTTTACAGTTCTTATTAAAGAATATTTATTGTAGTCCACATTATTTTGCTTTTTATTTATTTTAAACAAATTTCTTCATATACACCACTGTTCAAAAGTTTGGGGTTGGTAAAATGTTTCTGAAAAAAAATTGCTCACCAAGGCTGCATTAAATACAGTAACACGATGCTATAAAAGCAATGAAGTATTACATTTTATAAAAATAGTATTTCAGTTTTAATATATTTCAAAATGTAATTTATTCCTTTGAATTTTCAGTGGCCAGCATGACACTATCCATCAGAAAAAAGTCTGAAATGACATCATCCAGGTGGATGCTGCACACTGGTGGTGGATGAGGAGATCCCCCTGACAATGTAAAGCGCTTTGAGTGCTTAGAAAAGTGCTATATAAATATAAGGAATTATTATTAATGATAATGATTTAAAACTGATTTAGTGTTTAATAACCATTTTGTATTTGTATCAATGTTGAAAACAGTTGTGCTGCTTAATATTTTTGTGGAAATAAGGGTGCCTTTTTTTCAGGATTCTTTGAATAGAAAGTTCAAAACGGCACCAAATATTTTAAATATAAATCTTTAATAACACAATAAAACATATAATATTAAAATTTAATAATAAAAAAAAAGATTAAAAAAATTGTCCCCAAACTTTTGAACAATAGTATGTTTGTAATTTATTTGGATAAACTTAGTTTTTCAGAAAACATGTGACCTTGTATCCTCAAGCACTTCAAATTCATTAGTTTCTTATTTAGTGCTGAACAATGTGAGATTTATGAAGTGCACCATGTGACATGCCTATCTAGGGCCGAGCACAACTACTGAGACCGAGACTGTGGCCAAATATGAGATTATGGATGGAGCACCAGTGAAAGGTGAGCAGCCGCTCCACAACATTTTCTGTTTCGTTTTTTAAATGATATAAATGTAGATAAGATGTGTACAGAAGACACAGAGTACCAGTGCCAGAACACAAATAATGGGCCTCGTTCATGAATCATGAACGGAACAAATTTCTGTGTAAACCATTCGTTAAACCTTTCTTGAATGAATCATCACATTCAGTTCAATGCAGGGTCAGTGAAGTAGAATAAACTTAACTGCCAATTTCATTACTGACTTTTTCTCCCTATTGGGCTAAAAATGTATTTCTAGGTGAATCCATTCCTATTCGCCTATTCCTGGGTGGTTATGACCTTACACCCACAATGAGAGATGTAAACAAGAAATTCTCTGTGAGGTACTTTCTGAACTTGGTGCTTGTGGATGAAGAAGATAGGAGATACTTCAAACAGCAGGTACAGCAGTATAGAAATTATTTTGGATGTGTAATTATCATATAAAAATTGTACACTTTCAGTGTCTGTTGGTCCAGCAATGTGAACAGAATGATTCGTATTTTTTGTAGGAAATAGTTTTGTGGAGGAAGGCACCCGAGAAACTGCGGAAACGTAACTTCCATCAGCGCTACGAGTCACCTGAGCCTCGGCCGAGTCTTCCTGCTGAGCAGCCGGAAATGTGAACAGGGTCTGGAGAGCAAGCAGCCAGGGACACATGTACCTCTCAGTGAGCCGTCGCAGGAGAGGAGAACATCTTCCATCTTCTGCTGTTCACATTGTCACCCCTCACAGCTCAGGGTGACGAACTGTGCCTGATTTGGCTCTGTCCTCCCTGTCGTCTACAGCAAGTAATCTGTTAATATACGAGGACACTTTTTAGAAAGCACTGGAAACAATAATTTAAGTAATACAGCACATCTTCAAGGTTGCACACCTGCCTAGTAGAACCATTTTTTTTTTTTTAAGTGCACTCACTGGTATCCTGTCTGTACCACATCATAGAGCAGAAACACATAGACCTAAACATGTTTTAAAGAGCTTCCTCAGGCATACTAGCTGGTGAATCTGAGTTCATAGTACCAGTTAATAAAGACAATGGGCTCAGTTTAAAAAAGGTCAAGAAATGTAATGGCACCCTGCCACACTGTATATGCAATTCACTTAAACGCTGGAAAACATTTCTGTTTAACTTATTTAGCCATCTTCTCTTGTTGTTGTTGTTGTTTGTTTGTTTTTCAAATACTCTGTTAAGTTAATTCTGTCTTTAAAAAATAAAAAAAGAATATGTCTGCTCTATATATAAAATATTTAAAGAGGTTTTGGACTAGAAACTTTATAAAACCAGGGCAGTTTGTGTAATTAAAATGGGGCATATGTATTCAACTTGTCAGCCCAGTTTTAAATAACACACTGGCTTTGTAGTCAAAGAGAGTTTTGTGAAATTCTGAGAAGATTCGTTGCTATTGATTGCTAAATAGAATCTCTGCTGCATTTCATACTGTCTAAATTAGACACCACAGAGAAATGCTGGAATGTTGTTGTATCCTTTGCAATGTCATCCTTCATAAGGTTTCCTATCAAAAAGGGATGTCAACATTTTTTCATTGTTGCATCGTGTGCTCTTACATATTTTAAGTGGTTTGTAGATTAAATGTTTATTTGGACCTTTTCATTTTGAAGCCGTTTTTGATTTCACTCTAAAACGAATGTATTCTCTAATTTTTTATTTATTTAAAAACTCACTCTACATTACTCATCTGTGAAATCATTGAATGCCCCAATTGAAAATACATAAGAGTGTTTGGAGAACTAAGTCATTTGTACATCTTGAAAATTTGTACATATCCAGCCATAGTTTTATCTGCTGTCAAATAAAAATGCAAGTTTATACATATAGCTACACTGTTTTTTCTTTGTTTTTAAATATCAATGTGATTATTGAGAGGTGATAAAAATCCATCTCTCAGACATCTATCTATTGTGATTTATACATGACCTGTCGGAACGGATTTTGCGGAAAATTCTGTACATGCATCATTGGCATGTGCGTCATATTCATAACAAAGTGATGGTGAATATATTTTTAGTGAATATATTTTTAGTGAATATATTTACTGTTAAACATTTCAACTAGATAATGGTATTGGATCAAATCTTTCAAACCTTAGTGATATTTGATTTGTAAGTAAATAAGTCTGTTCTTTTCAATTAGTAAGTCAAACCATTTCACACGGGTCTGCATCCAAAGAGTTTTTTTTTTTCTTTTTTTTTTGACTGAAAGCCATATAAATTTATTGATCGAGGTGAGTTGGAAACCTGTCTGTCCATAAAAATAAAATATTAAAAGATTACAAGTTTCCAGTTTTTGTGTCACTGTTGTCATTTATTTCTTTTTTTTAATACACGAGTTTTCACTTGCGTTGAAATCAACAATCCAGGGGCTGTTTATAGTCGTTTGTATAAAGCTGAAATTTTAGTCCTAAGTTTATCAAAATTCTAAAATGTAATTAATTTTACTCTTATATAGACTCAAGAATAAGAGTGATTCATGAAAGTTCCCAAGTGTTAAGACAAGGTCTCAGATCATACAATATTTAAGAGAGCTGGAGAGGCCTTCTAACCTAGTTAGGATTAACAAGATGGCAGCAAAGAGGAGGAGACAAACACTACGAAGATATGGGGTACTAGAGTTATATGCTGATATGGAGTTAATAACAAACAATTCAAACTTATTGTCAAGAAAGCCAATTCTTTCTGTAACTGATAAAGTAAGAAATTTAATAACTTCTTTCACTCTACAAATCAAAGCTCTAGCTGCAGAAATAAAAGTATTAATTACATTTTTGGGCTGGAAAAAATGCAGCAATGCACTGGTGATGACACCGTAAACAGGGCCTTCACTATTGTGACACTAACCAATTAGAAAATCAAAATATGAGGAAAAAAACTCTGACCAGTGCTGCCAACTGCATTTTAGCAACTAAAACAGCTGCTAAATTTTGCTATATTACATCATAATGGCGAAATATAGATCAGTGGGAAAGTCTTTGAATCTAGATACGTTTTTTTTTTTTTAGATTTTTGCCCTTTTGAAAAACATCTTTATTTTATTTTTTTTATTTTTTCCTAGGCTGGCATCACTTTTGGCCAATACTATATGGCAGTTCTTTGACATTCCAACTAACTGTCAAACCATGCTGTAAAAACAAGCCACTTTTATGATGATTGTGGGCTTTCCTGAAGTTGTTGGAGCCATTTTGATAGAGTTCATGTTCTCATCAGTGCTCCAAATGTAAACGAGGAGACATGCCAACAGAAAACAATTTCAAAGCATCAGTAAACATTTGTGAAAATTTTACACAATGCAAAGCATTTTTTAAATAAATGAATATATATTAAAATATTTCAGTATCTTAGTTAAATTATTTTATTGTAGTTACATTAAATGACTGGTGTTGTACTGTTGTGACTTCACATGAGCAGGCTCTCTATTGGCTAATTCAGAGGTCGAGGTCAGCCATTTGGTGTTGACATCATGTGGTCCTTAGTTCACAACACTTAAGTGTCACCTCAGTCTTAGACTTTGCTGAAAGTGGCTTTTATCTTCTTTATTAAAGTCTCATACTCTTAGAAAAGTCCTACTTTTTATTAAGAATTTGTTGACACTTAAGTTAAAGCTTAAGACTATTCTTAAGAGCATATCTGAGAAGTTTTACATACGGGCCCAGGGACCATATTCACAAAACATCTAAGACTAAAAGTAGCTCATAGCTCACCGATTTAGTAGAAAATCTTACAAAAAAAAGGGCATGTGAATCCTAAATTTAGGACTCCTAAATTTATGCTCTTAGAGTATTTCACAAAGCGTTTTAGCTCTGAAACTAGCTCCTAAATCTGTGAAAGGTTAGGAGTAGTTAAGAGGACTCTTAAGTCACTAAAACCAAGCCACAAACTATCCTAAAATGGCTGTTAGGATCTTTCTAAAATCTGCCTCTGGATTGTAGGCCTTTAGAAACATTTGATGATAATGACCTTTTAAAAAGGTTTAGCCTTTGGTTTTTGAGGTTATCCCAACTCTAAATCCTCCTTTGATTATGTCCTTGTTTTCATTAACCAGTTGGGCAAGAAGTATCAGTTGAGCTTGTGTCCAGTTTTGTGTCCAGCAATGATTATTCTACTCTGTTAATTAAAAGGTTGTTTATATGCATATTCAGTAAGTGTTTACAAGAAGCAAACATGTAAGCTGAACATAAACTTGTTTAATTAGTGACAATTAACCAGAATTTAAAACTCTTTATTTGAATGCGGCAACATTTCTATCAATAAATCTCTGACAGAGACCCCCCCGACTCCCCTATCAGCCAATCACTGTGTGCATAGTTAATAAGCTCGCTGACATCATCCAAAGCAACACGGTCAACCCCGCCCTTTCTCTTAGCTTAGAAAGTTTTTAGAGAAAGGTTTTGAGGCCAGGTTTTAAGAGAAAACTATTAGCTAAAGATTTTACCTATATTTAGGAGCTCTTAGTGGTAAACTAAAATGTTTTTTGTGAATACGGGCCTTGTTCCCTAAATCTTATTAAAACACACACACACAAAAAAAAAACACAGGCATTACTTCGGGCACCAAAAGACTCGGGTCCTTCTGCACGTTGTCACTGAGAGGAGCTTGACCTCCTTGTCATCATAGTAGCTGGTACTGTTGCTGTAACTAAACCGTTTATTAACATGAAGTTTATAATATAAATTGCACTCGTTTAACAGGAGGCTAAAAATGTCGGTACATCGCTGTGTTTACTTATTGTCGCGGTCTCACATCCGATACCGGGTCTGTGCTAGCACAGCTGCTGTAGCGAACAACACTACACTGCATCCAACAAGAAGGACATTTGAAAATCTATCATGTAGACATTCATCTTCATACAGTTCATCGAAACCCCTGGACACATCACTGTTTGTACCGCTCACCGTCAGAAGTGATGAAGTCTCGAGCGGCGCAGTCGGCGAGGAGTTGACGCAACCGCTGGATAAAAGTACAGACCGTGTTTATTAGTGTTATGTTATTAGTATATGATCGATTATAGATGATTCACTTTAAGTTCTGATCATATTATTTGCATGTGAATGTATTTAAATATACCTCATTCAACATATATGAAACCAAACTAGATGTGATCATACAGATAATATTATAATACTCGATTCTGTTAACTATTAATCAGAAATACGTTTGATCGTTGTTTGTTTATGCGTTTTAACAGGTGAACTACTGAAGGTACTGAATAGATTCTACAAAAGAAAAGAGATGCAAAAACTGGCTGCTGACCAGGGGCTTGATGGTAAGAATCATGGACTACATGATCTTACATAATTAACATTGTATTTGCCAACTACACCCATCATATTATGTTATTACAACAACACGCCCATCTAAAAACTGTGCACATAGATAAGATGTAAGGAATGCTACTGTATTTTGTTTGTTACAATGCATTTTTCTGATTGTTGTATATTTGTTCTTCAACAGCTCGTCTCTTTCATCAAGCTTTTGTCAGTTTTAGGAAATATGTGCTGGAAATGAACTCACTAAATGCTGACTTGCATATTATTCTTAATGACATCTGTTGTGGAGCTGGTGAGTATTTATGTCAGTTAGAATAAATTGTCAATATCCATTAGAAACCCCTAAATCTATCATTTAATCCTTTCTTTCATTCCAGGTCACATAGATGACATTTTCCCTTACTTTATGAGACATGCCAAACAGATTTTTCCTATGTTGGACTGTATTGATGATTTACGCAAGATCAGTGACCTACGGGTCCCAGCAAACTGGTACTGAGAGTTTCATCCACAGATTTCTCATCTGCACTTTCTAAAGATTTCTTCCACAATACTGTGAATTACTCATTACACTTTTACATATATATTTTTTTACCAATAGAATCTTCTTAACATGATAAATGTGTGTTACAGGTATCCAGAGGCCAGGGCTATTCAAAGAAAGATTGTTTTTCATGCAGGACCCACCAACAGTGGTAAGACCTATCATGCAATCCAGAGATTCCTTGCAGCCAAGTCTGGAGTTTACTGTGGACCGCTGAAGCTGCTGGCCCATGAAATCTATGAGAAGAGTAATGACGCAGTGAGTTTCATTCCTCAAACTAGGTTATTTTGTTTTTTAATGTAATTACACATTAGTTGTGAACGTTAGAGCCGCTATGTATGGTTTCCTATTAGGGAGTGCCATGTGATCTGGTCACAGGAGAAGAGAGAATATTTGTTGATCCAGAAGGAAGAACGTCTGGCCACATTGCCTCTACCATAGAGATGTGCAGTGTCACAACTCCATGTGAGTATAGAGAACAAGATCGTTTGAACCAGAATTCAATACCTGAGTTTATTTTGAATACTGATAGTAATCTTAAGCAATGTAATGAAAATGCATAATTAAAAAGAACAGATATATATATATATATATATATATATATATATATATATATATATATATATATATTTTTTTTTTTTTTTTAACTTATGTTCTTTAATTGTATATTGACTGTAAAGCTACCTTTTGAGCTTATGGAAGTATACCATATAACTTAAACAAATGATTAATGTTTTGTTTAGATGAAGTGGCTGTCATTGATGAGATTCAAATGATCAAAGATCCTGCCAGAGGATGGGCTTGGACGAGAGCTCTTCTTGGTGGGTTGGAACAGTGTTTATTTACACATACAGTAGGGTTCAAATATTTGGGAGAAGATGAATCTTTTGGGGATTTAAATGTAATTATTTCTTATTTTTTTCAACAAGGAAAAAAAAACAGCTTTAGGAACTAAAAAAAAGAAAGAAAAACATTTCTTAGTCACTAAGCAAATTTGTGTAATTGACTAAGAAAAAGTTTAGTGCCTTTCGTCTAAACCTTTATATCAATATTAATTAATGAAAGCATTTAATCACTTATTAGCTTATTAATCACTTATTTTCTTGTTTGGACTGTACTCACGGATCTTAACAATTAATTTCTTGTTATTAATAACATGTAGATTCCTTTCTAATTTCTACTTTATTAATTTCCTGTTTCTGAGTAGGGTTGTGTGCTGAGGAGATCCATGTGTGTGGAGAAGCTGCAGCAGTTGACTTTGTCACTGAACTCATGTACACCACTGGTGAAGAGGTCGAGGTGAGTCTCAGCAGTTCTTAATAAAAATGGTTGACTTGTCATTAATATTTTTTTTTGCCTTTGCCTTTTTTTATTATTTTGATGCCTACTATATGTATATTGTTTTGATTATCAAATATTTTGTTTTTTGCTTGATGATATGAGATGCTGAGGCCATTAGTGTGCTTTGACATAAATGTGTTTTTATCTTTAAGGTACATAATTATAAGAGGCTGACCCCCTTTTCAGTCTCGAACCATGCAGTGGAATCGTTAGATAACCTGAAGCCCGGCGACTGTATCGTGTGCTTCAACAAAAATGACATCTACTCAATCAGCCGACAGATAGAAGTCCGTGGCCTGGAGTGCGCCGTCATTTATGGCAGCCTGCCTCCTGGTGAGAGTCCTTGAGTCGGTTTGTTCAGATGTGTCATAAGAGAAATCATCCACATGGTATATTTATGATCTGGTTCTAGTTTATTTAATTAATGTATTAATATCACATTGTCGACCCTGTCATTACATCACAATATTTTGCTTTTAAATTTTATCTTACGTTTTGACTGATCAACAGGCACCAAGTTGGCTCAAGCAAAAAAGTTTAATGATCCAGATGACCCTTGCAAAATCCTCGTTGCCACAGATGCAATTGGAATGGGGCTGAATCTGTAAGTAACTTTTTTTGACCCTGAGAATTAAATCAGTGGTTCTCAAACTTTTTGATCCATAGGCCTTCCATACTGGTGGAGATATAGTACTTTATACTGTTAATATAACAAAAGAAAAGAAAAAAACTGTAGTATTAATATATTAAATTAACAGTTCATTTTGTGATTCCAGAAGTTTCAAGGTTTTCAATTGAGAAAATACAAACAAAATATGATTTTTTTTTTTTTTTAGCATTTTAATTTAGATTTTAATGTTATAGCAGACAAGTGACTGTATAGTTATTGTAATATGTTAATAATTATTTCTTAATTTTAAATACTAAGTTGCTGCCCTTAGGTCGTCCCCTTGTGGCACCCAGCCTCCTGTCCGAGAAACAATGAATTGAATCTATACTTTTGACTACTTTGCCAATTATAAAATATTTTACATTTCTTTTGCATTACATTCAGCCTTTTGTGTAACTGCACTAATAACATCATATTTGCACAACAGTGATTTGATGTATTCAAGAATACACTTTGCTTCCTTTAGGAGTATTAGGAGAATCATCTTTAACTCTCTGGTGAAACCCAGTGTGAATGAGAAGGGGGAGAGGGAGCTGGACACTATTTCGACCTCACAGGCGCTGCAGATCGCTGGCCGAGCAGGACGCTTCAGCTCTGTGTTTAAAGAGGGGGAGGTCACTACTATGCAAAGGGACGACTTAACTGTTTTAAAGGAGATCTTGGGAAAGCCTGTTGACCCTATTGAGGTAGGAATAATAAAAGTAGATATGTTGTTTGGAAAAAGGTTTTATTATTTGTTGATTTCTCATCTACTCCTGGTCTCAGACTGCAGGATTACACCCCACAGCAGAGCAGATAGAGATGTTTGCCTACCATCTTCCCCAAGCGACTCTCTCAAACCTCATTGTAGGTCTAAATATTCAACATCATCTCAGAATTATTTCACTGACTTTTAATCATGCTCATTTGAAATGCTCCCTGTCCTTTCTATTCCTCTGCACAGGATATATTTGTGAGTCTTGCGCAAGTGGATGGACTTTACTTTGTCTGCAACATTGATGACTTTAAATTCTTAGCGGATATGATTCAGCACATCCCTCTGAATCTGCGTTCACGCTACGTGTTCTGCACGGCTCCTATTAACAAGAAACAGGCCTTCGTTTGCACATCCTTTCTCAAGGTGAGCGTTACTACTTGTGAGCTCAAAACCTGAATAGTTCACAGCAAAAAATGGATTACAGAGGATTAATAGACAATTTTGTCATTTGATTTGTTTTAGTTAAGAAATTACTTCTAATGCAGTGGAAATAAGGTGTGAAAATTGTGCAGATGTCATCACTGCAGGATTTCCAGAAAAATTTCTAGGCCCAGAAACAACATGGAAAAGAATAAAGTTCTATTATGGAAATCAAAAAAACAACAACTGGACAATTCATAAATATTCATTGGACAAATGGTGCAGGAACCCTGTTTGTTCCAGAGTAGAAACAGAAATTTTAGTACAAAAAGCAATTTTTAGTGTCTACTTTAAATATAATTTTCTTGGTTAAAGTTCATAAAAATTAAGATGATTTAATAAGTTGGTAAAACTTTACAATAAGGTTCTATATGTTAACATAATATAAAGCAGTAATATGAAATAACAATGAACAATATTTGTATATATTAAGTATAAATTTATGTTAAGTGTAATTGAAATGAACAATACAGTATAGTAACAATGATGACAATAATAGTAATATATTAGCAGTGTTATTTTAGTTTTTTGTATTTGTATACTATATCCGTTTATTTTAAATTTAGTTTTTATTTTTATATTTTCAGTTTCATTTTAATTTTGCGATTTTTTTTTTTTTTTTTTTGCACTGTATGTTCACTTAAGACATAACCGACTGTTTTTTTTTGTTGTTTTTTTTACCGACTGTGTTTACAAGACTATTATTATTATTATTTTATTTTGAGATCATTTTGTGTATGTATGTGTTCATTCAGAAGCAAGGATATACAAAAGAGGAATCAAGTCTGTGTACGGGCATTGTCTGAAATGCGTCTCTCTGTGCACGCAGAAATCAGCGCGCTAGCTGTGAATGTGCACAAATGTTTTAAAAACACAAATATTTAAATCAGCAAGACTTCGAAACAAGTGCAACGCATCAACTACGATCCATTTCACCCCTACAAGCGAGTGAACAACCCGAATCAAGTTCACAATCTTATATCACTATTCGAAATAGCCGGTTGGGCAGGGCGGTGATACATTTTGGTAGCCCGATTGGAAAACACAGTAGCCACGGGAGGTAGGGCTAGCAATTTTGCGAGCTCTGGTATAGTAGTAATTGTATAATAGTATATTTTAAATTAACGTTGATCTAGTTAAGTAATACTGTAAACATCTGTCCTCTGTAGTTTGCCAGACAGTTCAGCAGAGATGAGCCTCTGACATTCAACTGGGTGTGTCGACATGTGAATTGGCCCCTGGCCCCTCCCAAAAACATCAAGGACCTTGTTCATCTGGAGGCTGTCCATGATGTGCTAGATCTTTACCTTTGGCTCAGGTATTTTTTTTAACCCTAAAGATTGAACCCAAACCATCTGTAACCATTTATTTAAATTGTAGCATTCAACCAGAGAGCAATAATTAACAAGAAACCCATTTCCAATGGTTTACCACTTGGACTGCTTCCCTCTCGCAGCTATCGCTTCATGGATATGTTCCCAGATGCTAATCTGGTCCGTGATATTCAGAAGGAACTGGACGGAATCATCCAGGTGGGCGTGCGTAACATCACACGGCTGATCCGTGCCACCGAGGATCAGTCCGCCTCTCCAGAAACAGCTACCTCTGTAAGACTTCCTGTTTTAGACACATCGTCACTGAGGAGGGGGCGAGGGTCAAAGAATCAAAGAAAAGAGCCCAGTGTGACGGACTCTTCACTGAGCTCAAGGTTGGTGCAGGACGGACTACTGACAAAAGAACTGTTACAGCAGCTTCAGAAAGAATGGGTCCGAGAGCAGAATGGAGGTGACTCCAATTCAGCAAATAAAGGGAAAAGAAAGAAAAAGTGAACCCTAAACTCTGCAACATGGACTTCAATATAATTTTAAAGGATCAAGAGAACAATGTGGCTCTACAGCTGATGTTTTGAGCTTGTCTCTTCATTTTTGGACCTCTATCTTGCTGTAAAACATCAGTTTTCTTAGAAAATTAAAACTGAGTGTCAGAAAGAGTCCTGTAACACCCCTTTTTAGATGTGACAATAAAAGTATAATAATGTTTTTAATGGATCCCCAATGCTTAAGAATTGAAAAATGCAGTTTGTTCCACAAGATAAAAACCAGAATAAAAAAAAAAAAACTGAAAAAGAGATAATTTCGGTCACCCTTAGGTTCCCATGACCTAAAAGAAGAATGCAAGGCTGCAGCACTTGACCTACAGTCCACTGAACCGGTTGTTGAAAAACAATAATTTGTATTTACCCTCTTCTGTTTTTCAGCATGATTACATAGTCTGATGTTATTTTAGGAAGTCTACTGAACCAATGAAATACTACAGCTGATATCTGGATTGATGTTTTTTTCATTGTTCACCTTACTGCAACAGCCTTGTAGAGTTCAGGGTAGTGTCTGGCTCAATTAAAAAAAAAATCAGTGCAAATCAGAACTTGTCATATCTAACATGATCAATTTAATGGTACTGTCTACTAGAGCTGCATGATTAATTGATAAAAGTTTGCAATCTTGATTCAAACACTCACACTTCTAACACAATCTTATTTCTAAATGACAATGATTCATCTGTGACTGTTAACCTTTTGACCGTCATATCAGGACATCAAATAATTTGTTTATTTTTTCACAATAATTCATTCAAATTAAGCAAACAGTTTTGAATAAAATGAAGCAATTAATATGTTGTCACAGCCTCTAGTGAATTACATGTTATTTTGCTTTTTCTCAGTTTATCCAGAATCATGCAGCACTGTCTATATATAATATATAAATATGTATATTGCAGTTTGATTTTATATTTATATTATTATTATCGTCATTAAAGGTAATGGACTACCTGTTTTTGTACCCTATTTGTAAAAATTACCTGGACTGTTTTATCTACAAATGGATCATTGTACACCATTGTAAATAACTTAAGAGGAAATGCTAATAGCATGCTGGGTCATTTTTTCAGGGAATGATCATGCAGCAAGCTACATTTTCACAAAAGGTCTCCCACCAGTGTACCGACCATACTCTGGCCTGCTTAGGTTTAGTGAAGAACCAGACTCTGCCTACTGCGTGCAACAGTTGCGTTTTGGGGAAGTTGTGGCCTAATGATTAGAAAGTTTTACTCCTAACCCTAAGGTTGTGGGTTTGAGTCTCGGGCTGGCAAAACCATGAATGAGGTACCCTTGAGCAAGCAGCATAAATGGCTGCCCACTGCTGTGTGTGTGTGTGTGTGTGTGTGTGTGTGTGTGCACTTTGGATGGGTTAAATGCAGAACATGAATTCTGAATCTGAAGTCCGTTTCGTTCTACTTAGAATTTTGCACCCATACAAGTCAGGGAATGAGCACCCCCTGCTGGCCGGACTAAACCTAGCTCCAGCAGCAGGCTATTCACAATGGCTTTCATGATTACACTGCGGTTCTTGGCAACAGGTATGCTAGCTAAAAAAATATTAAACCTTTTCTTTTGCTTATACTACGCATTTTAAGTTTAAGGTAGATGAACTTTAATTTTGAATAATGTGCTTGAGCTAGCTTGAAATTCTAGTTCTATATTGTGGCAAGTCGAATAACATACACACTTGTAATTGTTAAAAATATAGTAACAATTTAATAAGTGTAATCAGCCTGTTTTATAGATATATGGCTTACCTTAGCTGTATAGTTTTTGATAATGCATTTAGAAAATGCCTACAAAAAGTGCTTGATTGACACTGGAAAAAAATATACAGTATACCATTCAGTATAGATAACTGTTATTTGCTTTCAGTTATTTACAGGGTAAAGCTTCAGGAGCCTTTCAGTGTCAGTAAGTAGCATGTTGTCCACCTCATGCAGGAAATGCGGCAGTATATGATGTGGGGGCAAGTTCCGCATTCTGTGCTTAAGGTTTTTGTAGTATGAAGAGATGGCATCATTCTTTTTTTTCTGAGAAGCTAGATTTTGTGCACATCAAGTTTTTTGACTCCTCACTGAAGGAATCTTCCAGCATCTTCCTGCTGCGCTTCACACAAGGCCTTGGTGTAAGTGTCCAAAGGTGCTTGGCAAAGGCTCCTCTGTAAATGCTGTGGACTCTTCTCCACAGATGCTGAATTCTGCTACTGAACTGCTGGGCCATTGCACTGCTGAGTGCCTTTCGTCAGGGGCTGAATCCCCATATTTGTGCTCAGATGGCCATCTATGATGACAATTTGGGACTAGAGAGCTTTATGCAGCACACTTCGAGCATCTCCCAATGCCTCCCACTGTAATCCACAGTGGATATCATCCTGGGACGCTCCTGGCTCAACCAACATTCTCCAGAAGTCAGATGGGATCCCTGTGAAATTGCTCTCTGGAGCGAGGCCTGTTTTAAACAGCTTATAAAAGCGTCGTGCACATTTTACTTTCACTTTCAAATAGCGGCAATTTAGTGTAAAGCAATTGTTCATTTGTCAGTCAGCTCGACTCAATCTCCACACTTGATAAATTAAATCTGATCTGTGATGCCACTGTCATTCGGCACGCTGCATTGAGCAGCCGCATTTAGGTTTTAATTGTAGTATCTGTTCTATTACTCAGCTAAATGGTTTTTATTATTATAAAAAATCTAAACGACAGTGGGGGTCGGTTCCGCTGTGGGGGCAAATGACATAACTGGTGTTAACCATCTATCACTCCCTTTGCCTTTGGTCCATTCACCACAGAGCCCCTTCAACCCCCATCCCCTTCCAGAATCTAGAGTTTCAATAAAAAATTACGATTTTTTTTTTTTACCCCAAAAAACTAAAAGGGGTAGAGTTTTTTTGGGCCAAAGTTTTAAGTTTCTCCAAATAACTTAAAATTCACTCTGCTGGTAGAGGCATCTTAAAATAAGATAGGAGTGCAAGTCCTAGCTCTCTAGATCTCTCTGGAGCTGAGATCTTTAGATCCCACTTGCAACCTATTCCATTGTAAAAACAGTGGACAGTGGATTTTTGCCACCAAACTTGGTGCTATAACTTTCAGGGGGCCTGCTGAGTGCTGATAAATAGGTTTTTATCAAAATAGTTAATCATGAAAGGCCTAAAACCAATGTGACTACCAAACACATATCTGAGCCTCATGCAAATGAAACATGACATGCAAATGAGATAAATGAGTACAATAGACTACTAAAACAGGAGAGGTGTTGAAACATGTGATTAATCATCTATGCACAGTGCTCTATACCACCAAGCTATTATCCAGTTCCCATACAATAGGTTGGAAGTGGGAGGCATTAAATTGGCCTGGACATTCTGTTGTCATTATTTCCCCACCTTAATCATAAATTTGACCTCATTGTTTAGGCTGGCAATGCATGCTGATGTCCACATTATGCTTGTCAGTATGTGCTACCCCTCTATTAGGGCAGCTTCATTAAGGTCCCTACTTCGAATGCAGCTGTTGCATGCAGTATGCAGAGTCTGGTCCCTCACTAAAGCTAAGCAGGCCAGAGCCTGGTCAGTGCACTGGTGGGAGACTGAAATAAAATAGGTTACGTTTTCTTGTATTTGCACTGTATTTACTTCACTTAGTATTTAAGGTACTGAAAATGTGTTAATTATACCTCTAGAAATCACTATGCCAAATAAACTACATTACAGCAGTTAAAAGTTAATTTTGAAAATAATGTTTTCCTTTCTTTCACATCCTTGCAGTTGTAGATGGTGATTACTGGCATTTGTTGAATCCAGGTGAGTACAAGATAATAGTGTAGACAGAAAGCTATTTCCCACGCATCCGGCTCTGATCTGACACATGACCATCTGCAGCTATTCTGCAAAGCCAGACGAGTATTATTCATGATTTAAAGCTACTTGTTTTCACTTTTTCAATTGTTTTCCTCAGTCTGAGAGTACACAGAGTATCCCTGGTCTGTTGTTCAACTTTTGAATGTTGTTGTTTTTTTTTTATATATCACTAACAGAGATTTCTAAGAATGCTCAGAGCAAGACTCTAAAATTGTAGCTGGTTTCTACACTCTATAATATATGATTATTAATGATATTATAATTAAAGCTACTTAAAGATTTTACAGAAAGCACCTCTCAGTTTCCTCAGCTGTCTTAATTTATTGGCATCAGCACGGCATGATTATTTTGGG
Source organism: Carassius auratus (assembly GCF_003368295.1). Classification (NCBI taxonomy): domain Eukaryota; kingdom Metazoa; phylum Chordata; class Actinopteri; order Cypriniformes; family Cyprinidae; genus Carassius; species Carassius auratus. Next base: position 10,732,444 of record NC_039280.1, read on the forward strand.
GGAAGAAATTGCTGAAACATGCTAAAATACATTCATATTCATTACGTTAGACCTGAGAGCCAGTTTTATAACAGTATTAGGACATTTCTTGCAATCACACATGGAAATTTGAAAGTTCATTAAGAAGAAAGGGAAAACTGCCTGAGCTGGATGTCTGCAATCAAAATGTAGCATTTATGCTATTCTGTGGCACTGTGTGCGTGCGTGCATAGTTTTAAGAAAATTAAAATAAAGTTTTTTTTTAAATTAGCATTTATGTTTTTAAAACATTTTACATTACTTAATTTATTAAAAAATTCAGATCTGTGGATTTCACACTTCCTGAGCAACCCAGGTCATATTACATACTTCTGCTTTCAAACTATTATATACAATTCCTTTCAAAAGTTTGGGGTAATTTGTTTTTTTTCTTTGAAGGAAAAGAATAGTTTCATACAGCAGGGATTCAATTATTTGATCATAAATGACAGTAAAGACATTTATAATGTTACAAAGATTCCAATAAATGCTGTTCTATTGAAATTTCTATTCATCAAAGATTCCTGAAAAGCATTATGGTTTCCTCAAAAAACAATATTCCGCAGCACAACTGTTTTCAACATTGATAATAAGAAGAAATATTATTAGAACAGTTTCTGATGGATCATGTGACAATGAAGACTGGAGTAGTGACTGCTGAAACATCACATGAGCTTTGAAATTGCATAAATGACATTTTAAAATATATCAAAATGATCAAACATCAAGTCACTTTAAATTGTAATATTTCACAATATTTCTGTTTTACTGATCAGATAATTGCAGCCTTGTGAGCATAAGAGATTTCTTTCAAAAACATTTTTAACAATCTTAATGATCCCAAACCGATGAATGGTATTGCATATATTATCTAAAACCCTTTGCTATATGTAAAGAAAGCATTAAGACCCAAAAAGCCATGGTTTCAAGCAATTGATAACTGCTAAAGGGGTGTTGACGTGGAGCTGTTATAAATTCACTGTAAATCACAGCTTCACAGGGCTTATCCCTTATATACATAGCAAGGTGTCACAAAATAAAACAAAGCAAATCAAATGTAATAATATTAATAAAAACACTGTTATTCTGCTAAACAATGTAGTTCCTCAGAAACAGATGGGATTGCAACAAAGTGGTGGCCGAGCAACACACAGAAGCAGAAAAAAAGGGGTGCATGTTTGTGGAGTAATTTACAACAGCTTCGAATACAGCTCAACCAATCAGAATCAAGGACCGGAACGATCCGTTTTATAATCAACCAAATTCTACATGTTTCCTTTTGCATGTGGATGATGAAATACCAGAGTTTTAGAAAAATGACATTTTCCTCCATCCAGCGCTTGACCTGAAACGTCATGCCGGTTCTAAATAATCAGTTTAAAGGTTCCAGATGCCGAGGCATATTCAGTGCAATCAATCTGTCTATGGTACGCTAATACACGTCTCATTTTTGCTTCAAAACTTTTTTCTTTCTCATACCAAACAAAAGATATGAAAAAGTTTCTTTATTTAATCCATCTGTACCACTGCATCCTTAATATTGTTAACATGAATAAAGTGAATCAAATGAAATTGTGGTTGAATAAAGGTAACTTTCACTGTTCCTCTGCTTTTAAAATTCCATGTTCAGGAGCGGTCAATATTTTAATAACTGAGAAGGATGACCAAATAATACTAGTTTCAGAAAAGCAGAATGTTCAGATTTTGTCCTCTTTTTTTTCCTTTTCATTTTAAGAAAGCTAAACTTATCTGTATAAAACACTCATCCAACAGTCAAACATGCCTCCTCCCATTGTCCTCATGTCTAGAGTTCGAAGCCCCCACTGATGTGAGCATCTAAACATTTCAGAACTGCTGATTGTCAATGTAGAGGCCAGAAGCATTTGAAAAACAGAACGGTACAAAATTCCCAGTCCATTCAGTCCACCATCGGCAGAAGTCCTATTCATCCCAATACTCAAACGTACATGGTACATACTGTATTGACAATCTATGAATAAGACCTCAGTTAGTGTTGTTACAGACAAGCAGTCCAAAAATAAAACGAACGATTAGTAAAAGTGAAGCACTTCCAGAAAAAAATGTTTCTTAAAAAGAAAATGGCATTGCAAAGTCTAAAATGTTTGGCAAAATGCAAAAACTGCCGTCTGCTTGAACTGCTTAGAGTTGCATGAAAATGATTGACTTAAACGGTTACTGCAGTGCTGCATGGATGAGCAACCAAAAGATAATTCTCCCATAATCCTCTAACGCTCGCATGACTCATTCAACCTCTATTGTGGAGGAAAAACTAATGCTGTTTGCTTTGCTTCAGTTACGTTTACACAGCATAAAGAACAAATACATCTAAAAATGACAAACTTGTAGAAGGTCATTCAAATGCAGTGTGACCTCAAACGCACCAAAAAAAAACAACTACACCACCACACGCTCTGTTCAAGGTAGTTTTGTTCTCCCATTATCCCCTAGACCAATCAGAAGCTTCTTCCAAATAGTCCAGCAATCAGTGTAAATTCTAATGCATCTGTATGAGTTAAAAGTGTGGTTGATACAGAGCTACGCGTCCGCTAAGGCAGCCCGATGCGAACTGACAGTGAGTGGGTGAGAACTTGGAGGTGAGCACCACATCGCTGTGAGAGTAGATGGAGCGAATCTCCCGCAGCAGAGCCGTCCGCACAGGCATGCAGTCTGCCAGCTCGCCACACTGCTCATCGAACGCCAGCAAGCGCACGCCATAACCGTACGGCGAGCAGATGAGCCGGCCGTCCGGACTGAAGCACAGCTCCTTAATGTAGCCCCGTCCAACATTAGCCTCCTCGATGTAGTGTGTGAGACGCAGAGAGCAGCGAGGAGACACCGGAGGTCGAGGCGGAGCTCCCTCTTGAAACTCATACACACACGTCCACTGAGAAAGACAGATATGAGACTGTTCATTCATTTTTACATGCTCCACAATTCTTAGGTTTAGGTTACAGCACTGACCTCCTGGTCGTCCATGTTGCTGGAGCAGCGTAACAATGTGGCCCAGCCTTTGGGATGCAGTTGCAAGGAGGTGATGCAGTTGCCACGGTCCCTCTCGCCCGGGATCTCCGGGGTTAAAACCTCAAGACTGTTTCTGGGTGACAGACCTGGATAAAGACAAAAGGTGAACAATGGAGTGAAAACTCTGTAGTAAAAGCAGTATTTGGTACTAATGTACATAACATATTAAACTCTTACCCTCACATATTAAAGGCTTACCCTCTCTGTGTGGATGGGTTTTGCTGTCAATGGTGTGACGGGAACCTCCTGACCTAGAACCTGCTGATGAACCTTCTGAAAGAAAAGAGACTTGATCTTAAAATGATGACGATGAGCACAGGATTCCCAACACAATTAACCAGTAGTTCACTGTGTCATATGGTGTTCGATAGGGTTGTGCAGCATTCAAAATTGAATTAAAGCGTAGTCCACCCCAAAATTAAAATTGTCATTACTCACTTGCCCCCATGTCGTTTCAAACCTGTAAAAGCTTTGTTCGTCTTCGGAACACAATTTAAGATATTTTGGATGAAAACCGGGATGCTTGAGAGTGTCCCATTGACTGCAAAAGTTAAATATACTGTCAAGGTCCAGAAAAGTATGAAAAGCATCATCAGAATAGTCCATTTGCCATAAGTGGTTCAACCGTAGTATTATGAAGCCACGAGAATACTTTTTGAACACAAAGAAAACAAAAATAATGACTTTATTAAACAATTTGTCTCCTGTTATGGGCATCTTATGCTCTTCTGTGTCAGCCGCACCACAAGGATGTGCTGTTTTCGTTCAAATCAAAGTGTAAAATACACATAGAAAATGAATCTTTGTGGCATGGCTGACACAGAAGAGCATAAGCTGCCTGCGTTCAACTCATATTCTCTAAAACGGTGCTACGGTGATGTGTAGAGACACAGAGGAGAGGAATTGTTGAATAAAGTTGTTATTTTTGTTTTCTTCACGTACAAAAAGTATTCTTGTTACTTCATAAAATTCAGATTGAACCAGAGATGGCAGATGGACTTTTGTGACAACGCTTTTCATACTTTTCTGGACCTTGACAACTTACTTGGCAGTCAATGGGACAAGCCTCCAAAATACCTTAAATTGTGTTCCGAAGATGAAAAAAGCTTTTACAGGTTTGGAACGGTTTTGTTTGTGTGCGGCAGTCGTCCGTGAGGGGGATTTTCATGCCATCTCCATAATTTCAGAGCTTAGTATTCATCTTTTCAGATTCACATGTATCTTCTTTGTTTATGCTTTCTGTAAGTACCTGTGCTGAGTGGAGCTCTGCGCGACCGTAGGATGCGGTAGCTGCCGACCTCAAGGCTCTGGGTGAGATCAAGGTCATGTAAGATGAGCAGGTAACCAGAGGAGGTGGAGATTAACATCTTACTGCAGTCTGGAGTCAGACGCATTCGCATAAGATAGCGTGTGTGGAAAAACTTCTTGTGCGGACAGCCATCCTCTGTGAACCTAAACAAACAGCAAGTGCAATGACACACAGTCGCACACAACCACTTGTATATGCACTTACTCTTAAAAGACTAGTACACAAAAAAAATTAAAAATTGTGCTGTCAAACGATTAATCACGTTTAATCACATCCAAAGTTAAAGATTTTGTGTACATAATATGTGTGTGTGTGTACTGTGAATGTTTATTTTGTATATAAAAACACACATACAGTATACATTTTGAAAATATTTTCATGTTTATATATATATATATATATATATATATATATATATATATATATATATATATATATATATATATATATATATATATATATATATATATATATATAATTTATTATATTATTATATTTATTGATATATTTAATGTACAAACATAAAATTCTAAAATATACATGCATGTGTGTGTATTTTTTTATAAATAATAAATATACACACCACACACACATATATTATGTAAACAAAACCTTTTATTTTGGATGTGATTAATTGTTTGACAGCACTAAAATATATATATATATATATATATATATATATATATATATATATATATATATATATAATACGAGTCTTCCATCCATTACATTGCTTTCTACAGTGAATAAAAGGTCTCGTCTGAATCAGGAGAGAAGTAAACTGTACACAGATCAAACAGTTAACAAGTGAAAACTCTACAAAACAGTTGTAAACAAATATGTCGGTGGATTCTGATGAGAGAGAACAACAGGGGACGGATTTAGTGGAGGAAGCATTATTTTGAATAGTGGACTTGCACTTTGTGTTTTTAGTTTAGACTTTTATTCTGATGGCACCCATTCATTGCACAGCATCCACTGGTGAGCAAATGCTGTAGTGTAAATTTTTCTAAATCTGTTCTGATGAAGAAACAAACTTCATTATGGATTGGCCTGTGGGTTTTAACAAATGTCAATTATTTGTGAACTATTCCTTCATTTAAGCCAGCTAGGAAACACAAAACCTACCTGTTGGTATCCCATGTGATGACATTTCCGTCAAATCCTGACGTCACCAGCAGGCGAGTGTGAGTATCATACTCTATGTTCTTGACCCAGCTGGCGTGGCCATGCAATGAGCACACCTTCGAGTTCAGTTTACGCAAATCCCACAATGCAATGGTGGTGTCATCAGAGCAGGTCGCAAACAGCCGGTTGTCGAGAAACCTGAATAGTACACAGCCAAACAAACTTATACTTAGACAACACTGGTCATCCTCATGGGCTTAATGATTGTGCCAGACATTCAGTGTGTGTGTAAGTATCAAAAAGAATCACAGAAGCAACTAAGACATGCAAATTTTGCAGTGTGCAAATCTTATTGTTTAATATGTAAATGGTTATGAAATAGTTCTTACATTAAAACTGATATAGAAGAGCTTTCACTCATGTAACTGAGGTTCCTGCACACTGGATCAATTATATATTGTGTGCACATGTACCTTATGTTGTTTACACAGTCCTCATGAGCCTCCACCAGTGTTTTGATATGTCTGGAAGAAACCGGGTCAAACAAAAGCACTTCTGTCTGCTCACAAGCAACCGTCAAAACTGACCTAGAAAAAAAAATTATACAGGTGTTTGTCAATTAGGACAGAAATGTTCTCTATGGTAGATGTATCCTATTGTAAAAAAACAACAACAACAGTGTTTTGCTTAAATCAAGGATAAATGTGTATTATATAGAATAGACCGATAACATTAAACATTTGATTGCAAAGTTTATTTCATTATCGCTTTGGCTAATTATTATTATTTTTTTACATTCTGTAAACTGCAAGTGCAATTTTTAGAACCGTTTACATCACAACTCTAATGTGCGTTTGCAAAATGTAGTCCCCCAAAACATTTAATTCATCCATCCTCCAAAAGCCTATGTGTCAGCAAATTCACCAATGTCATTTAAATTAAGTTTTTTTATTTTTGTGAGAGCTGTACTGGTCAAAATGTGTCCATTTCTTTTTAACCAAACGGTGAACTGTTGACATGGACAGCTTACTACACCATACTTACACCATACATTTGGTCTAGATGGAAGCTTCTATGCATCACATGAAGCATTTAAATTTACTGGGAAAATTCAATACCATATTACACACACAAGCACACGTCACAAGCATTCCATGCCAAAGACATTTACGGAATATATATGCGCATGTCTGGGAGACTTAGATAATTGAATGGATCATTTTGCATGTAAAGGGCCAACAGCAAGTTTAGACAATGATAAGAGTATGAAAATTTTACTGATCAAGTCATCAGTTTAATATTTGCAGGCTATGTGCATTTAATTATTGTGCAATAACTATGGAATTGTACTTTTTTTGCACACATGCAATTAAAAAAAAAATTACAGGAAATGAACATTTATTTGTGTGACAAAAAATTCTGAAAATATTTCTTTGAGGAAAAAAAACAAACAAATTGGAGAAATGAGCAAAAGAGATTAAGAGAAAAAATGTGTCAAGTTAAACATTTTTACATTTGCCACTTTCTCTATTCTGGGCATGTTTATGGCATTTATATTATATATATATAATATAATAATATAATAAATTCCTATAATAAATAAACCTAAAAACAAATTTAAATACTAATTGATATGATAGTCTTTTAGAAAAAAAACTTTAATTAATGGCACTTCTGATCTTAAAACTGTAACTGATGCACCCCCGTTTGAAGATCAGAAATATAATTCATTTGTGTGTGTTTTCCCCATGACTTTAGAGTTGTTGTCATTAATAATCTAACCAGTATTTTTTTTTTCTTGACAGATTACTTTCATGATTTTTATGCTTCTAAAACTGCTTGACTGCTAGCTAACTTAAGGTATCTGCAAGTTTTTTCAAAGTTTGCATTTGTTCCATCACTTATACATGTTTTAATACAAAACACATTTGGAAATAATTGTTAAAAGTTATTGTTTTAATGCTAAGTAGTCAAAAGTTGAAAAGAAGTCGAAGAGTCGAAAGAAGATCTTCAGTCTCGAGACACTCAAACACGGTTTGATCGAAGGGGCAACACTGAACGTACCCGTCTGGCGAGTACTCCAAGTTGAAGACAGCTCCGTGGGTTTGTGTACTGAGGTTCACCGAATCCGTAGCCGGGCTCATGGACGAATAAAGCCGTGTCATGTTACGGAAATTATCTCGCGCGGGGTCTACAAACGGCCCCCTGCGCACTGTCCTCTTGCAAATCCACGCGAACAGAGAGTCTGCAGCGCTCGAGCCCCTGTCCCCCGAGCCTGTCCCGCCGTCCGTGGCCGCCTCGAGCTCCCAGCTGACCTGTGTCCCGGCGCCCCCGCGGCCCGCCTGCGGAGAGGTTGGTCTGCTGGAGCACCTGTCTTCATCGCTCTCCTCCTCCTCCTCCTCCTCGCGAAGCAGGTCTGCGCGCGGCTCCTTGCTGTCGCTCGGCTGCCCCGAGCTCATTGTTGCACGAATATTGCTGGCGGCTCCGTTTTGAGGCTCACCCAAACTCAAACTCCTGCGGATTGCGGACAGGCACTGGACCTGCGAGCCAGGCCGTCTTGCAATATGTGCAGAAACCGCTTAAACATCCATTAATTCATACACAAGTCTGCTGCGGATGTGTGCGGATACAACAGACGACGTACTTCCGGTTCCTTCTCTGCATAAATTAAAACCCAACTGAGACAGTGACACGGCTTTGTTTGCTTTTGTTTTAAGACTTTTTAGACTGTATTAAAAAATAAAGTCTTTCCAACTTAAAAATTATATATACAGGTCCTTCTAAAAAAATTAGCATATTGTGAAAAAGTTCATTATTTTCCATAATGTAATGATGTAAATTAAACTTTCATATATTTTAGATTCATTGCACACCAACTGAAATATTTCAGGTCTCTTATTGTTTTAATACTAATGATTTTGGCATACAGCTCATGAAAACCCAAAATTCTTATCTCAAAAAATTAGCATATTTCATCCAACCAATAAAAGAAAAGTGTTTTTAATACAAAAGAAAAAAAAGAAGTAAACCTTCAAATAATTATGTTCAGTTATGCACTCAATACTTGGTCGGGAATCCTTTTGCAGAAATGACTGCTTCAATGCGGCGTGGCATGGAGGCAATCAGCCTGTGGCACTGCTGAGGTGTTATGGAGGCCCAGGATGCTTCGATAGCGGCCTTTAGCTCATCCAGAGTGTTGGGTCTTGCGTCTCTCAACTTTCTCTTCAGAATATCCCACAGATTCTCTATGGGGTTCAGGTCAGGAGAGTTGGCAGGCCAATTGATCACAGTAATACCATGGTCAGTAAACCATTTACCAGTGGTTTTAGCACTGTGAGCAGGTGCCAGGTCGTGCTGAAAAACAAAATCTTCATGTCCATAAAGCTTTTCAGCAGATGGAAGCATGAAGTGCTCCAAAATCTCCTGATAGCTAGCTGCATTGACCCTGCCCTTGATAAAACACAGTGGACCAACACCAGCAGCTGACATGGCACCCCAGACCATCACTAACTGTGGGTACTTGACACTTCAGGCATTTTGGCATTTCCTTCTCCCTAGTCTTCCTCCAGACTCTGGCACCTTGATTTCCGAATGACATGCAAAATTTGCTTTCATCCGAAAAAAGTACTTTAGACCACTGAGCAACAGTCCAGTGCTGCTTCTCTGTAGCCCATTTCCTGCACACGCCTGTGCACGGTGGCTCTGGATGTTTCTACTCCAGACTCAGTCCACTAATTACGCAGGTCCCCCAAGGTCTGGAACTGGTCCTTCTCCACAATTTTCCTCAGGGTCCGGTCACCTCTTCTCATTGTGCAGCGTTTTTTGCCACACTTTTTCCTTCCCACAGAGGTGCCTTGATACAGCACTCTGGGAACAGCCTATTCGTTCTGTGTCTTACCCTCTCGCTTGAGGGTGTCAATGATGGCCTTCTGGACAGCAGTCAGGTCTTATCCATGATTGCGGTTTTGAGTAATGGACCAGGCTGGGAGTTTTTAAAAGCCTCAGGAATCTTTAGCAGGTGTTTAGAGTTAATTAGTTGATTCAGATGATTAGGTTAATAGCTCGTTTAGAGAACCTTTTCATGATATGCTAATTTTTTTAGATGAGCTGTATGCCAAAATCATCAGTATTAAAAAAATAAAAGACCTGAAATATTTCAGTTGGTGTGCAATGAATCTAGAATATATGAAAGTTTAATTTTTATCATTACATTATGGAAAATAATGAACTTTTTCACAATATGCTAATTTTTTGAGAAGGACCTGTATATATGTTTTATGTGTTGACTTTTAGTTTAACGTTTACATTTATGTTCCATCGATACACCAATATGTGCCAAGTCAGATTACCATACACTCTTCCTATCAGAAGTGCTTGTGGCTATCAATTTTCAACTGACTGAAAGTCCATACATGGTGGATTAACACCACTTGCAACTTGTGATGAGAGGAACGAAGCTTCGCGAAATCGAATCTCTGAATCAACCAAGTGATTTGATTCACTGATTTGAAGCATATGCTGAAAGTATTTACTTGCCAGAGCTGTGTTACTGTAAGAAAACTCAGTTTAAAAAAGCACGAGACATTTACGAACCAAGAGCATTTTTTAAACCTCGATTGTAAATTTAATCTTAGTCGCAAAATTGATCATATTTGCTAAATGCGCCTGTACGCCTTTAAGATACTATAGACAGTAACATGATTTTTGGTAGAGCTCAGATTGTTTCAAGCTTAAATCGTAAAATAAATAAATATTACCGCTGTCTTTGCATAAGTTCTGATTGTTCCTTTAAGTTCTGAGGTCTGTCCATGACTAGACCTGACTCTATACATTATGACCAAAGACTACACATACAGATTATTTTAGAGGGACTTTGTTATAAACCAAGATCACCATTAGTTCATGGGTTCACCAGATCAACACCATCTAGCAGCGAAACATCTGATTTTGGAAATGTTTCGAATTACATATGTTCTGCAATCATGTCAAAACCACTGATTCGAAACAAAAGAATAGTGTTTCAAAGCTTCAAGAAGTAGTGTTTCTAAAGCTATACTAGATATACTATACTGACAACACAATCATAGTGTTCTTGAGAAAATGATTTATTAAAAGGCTTCCAAATAATGAAAAAAGAAACAAAAAGCAGGTTAGTTTCCAGAATGATATTCTTATTCAAATCTAAATAAGATCCACACTTACTCCACATATTCAATCACTACATCAGTGAGGTAAGTTCTATTCACTTAACTGAAAATAAGTTTTATGAGGTATAGTTATGCAAGAGTTTTTTTTACTTCTTATTGCAAAAAGTCAGACTCAGCATAAGATTTTGAAGCTGGATTCAGATCTGAAGCCCTTAGATGTTGCATCTCATCCTCTGCTGGATTTTAATCTTTTAATGCATATTCTTCAGTGTGGTATGACAAAACCCATTGCACTCTGCTATCTTTTTAACTTAAAGGGACAGTTCATGCAAAAATGAAAATTCTGTTCTCATTTACTCCAAACCTTTATGACTGACTTTCTTCTGTGGAAAAAAAAAAAAACATTTTTAGAAGAACCAAACTGTTTTGGTGACCACTGACTTCTATTATAAGGAACATTTCTCAAAATATATTCTTTTATGTTCCACAGAAGAAAGAAATTCATACAGGTTTGGTGTAAATGAGAACAGAATTTTCATTTTTGGTTTAACTATCCCTTTAATGACCATTATGCTCTACAACATATCTCGAACTCTCTGTGATTGACTCTCTATCATGCTGTCGTAGACGGAGCGATACACACGGAGGACCTCAAGCGCCGCTGGCCGCATGCGAGGCTCCTTCCTCTTACATTCTGTGTAGATCTGAAACAAGTGAAAATGGATGACATCACTTCCCAGGACATTCCCCAATAGGAAACGTGTCACATCTGGAACCTTCCAGATGTCCGTCTTTTCATCGTAACCAGGCATGGCTTCATCTGAGAACTGCACATCCTCGCCGTAAGGCCACAACTGCTCAGGAGCAACGAAGTCCCCGGTGAGCTCATGATGACCGCACTTCACCCCTCCCTGTCCCCTCTCCACCTCAGGCAGCGCATCCAGGTCATTGGCCAACAGGTGCATGTCGGATGTGAGCAGGAACTGGCTGAGAGTTTTGTGCAGGTCGTTGGAGTCACACATGACACGGATGCCCACTGGACTGCTGTGCAGGTACGCCAGGAAGGCGACGTAGTCTATGGCCAGCTGTAGTCGAGTTTGCCAGGAGTTTCGCCAGCGATATTGGTCTTGAGTGAGGGTGGCATCGAGAGTCAATGCTGATCCCAGAGGGTGATACTCTGTAACAAACGTACCATCCTCTTCACACTCCCCTACAAGCGTCACGACGTGGGTGCTCTGCAAGGCACGTAGCATTGACAGTCCATGGAGGAAATCATCTGTATACTGCTCCGATGACAATACGGAGAGCGCCACCTTCTGCCCTCGCCACTCAGACAGATAAACCTAGAAGACACAAACATACATCAGTTTAAGTCTTAGAAGATGTATTACAGTTCTCTTATAATTTACTTGATTACAAGTAATAATGTCATAAAAATGTTGATTTTCTTGAACAGGCCAATAATTTAGCTTCAGAAGACTTTGATAAATCATCAGGAGCTGCAGGTATTAGTTTTGCATTTCCTGGATTGCTTATTTTTCCTCAAAGTTACAGTACCCATTGTCTTGCATTTTATGAATCACCAAGGACCATGGGTTAAGCTAAAAATCATATTTAGTGATCTACTGAACAAAGAAAGTCAACTATTACAGTTGTGGCCAAAATGATTAGAACACGAGTAGAAAAATGATTTTAAGTCAGTTATTTCTATCTTTTGTTGCAGTGTGTCAGTAATATCAGTTTACATTTCCAAAAAATTATTTTGCCATTAACTGTAATAATCCAGAGAGTATTTGTTTACACAAGGAGTCTGACAACAGCCAGTGCTCCACACAGACATCTGATCTCACCATCATCAGTCTGTCTGGAATAACATGAAGAAACAGAACAAGCTGAGACAGACTCAGTCCAGAGGATCTGTGGTGACGTATCCAAGATGCTTCAAGAAACTGTATGAAAAGTGATATTTCCTACTGACACACTGCACCAAAATATAGAAATTTAGATAGAACCATTTTTAACTAGTGAAAATAGTAGTGTTTAAATAATTTTGGACACCACTGTACATTTTGGATGATATTGTTTTCCATTTGTTTAAATTATTAATAGAAAAATTTGTTATCAAAATAATCATTAGTTCAGGCAAACTCACCTTCTTCACAGCCCCTTGTCCAATGAGCTTCACACGGCGGACCTCAGCACGGATTTCAGGGCACTGAAGCCAAGGGGTACAAGTGGTCATGGTGCCCACTTTAAAGTGGCGAAGCGGGCACTGCGTGTGTGCTGAGAGAGGGTTAGTGTCCTGATAAAGGGCATCTAGGTAGAGATACAGCAGTAGATTGGCACAGAGGAGAGCTGCCAGACAAAGCAAGACTGCAGGCAGTCCACACCTCATCCCAAAGGTGCCACCCATAATGACATCCTAACCTGTTTATCAAAACACAAGAAGAGATTTCAGACAAATATCACGTGGAAAGTGAGAACAGCACTCAGATTATCAGATATAAGAGGTTTGGACTATAAACGGTTTGAGTGCAGCATATAACTCAAAACAGTAGCCATCTATTAAGACTTTTTAAAAAGCTTTCTATTTGAGAAATTTCGGATTCGGGGAATATTTAAATGCCTTATTCGAGTGTCAGATGTTATAATGCATTTAGTCTAAACTCACGATACCGCTCACTGCATTTTTAAACGAATTTAATTTGATTTAAGCACTGAACACAGAATGATAATACAAAAGAGACTGTTATTTTGCCCAGAGGTTACTTATGCCTAATATGATTTTATGAGTTTATGCCTTGAACACACCAGTTTGCATTAGTATGAGTATACTGGTTCACCAGACGCAGACACAAATGTCTTCCAGTTCATAAATCGTCAAAGCAGTTCATTTCAGTTCAGTGCAAGCGTTGAATAATCTATCGGTTCAGATCCCACGCCGTCAGATTCCTCAATGTTGTTGTTCCGGAATTTCTTGCTCTATGAAGTTACAGCAACGCACTGTGCCTCGAAGACACATCGCCATCTAGCGCCATCACTGGGTAACAACATCGCAGTCCGGTGACAACTCGACAGCACTTCTGATATAGAGAGAAAAAATTATCCACAAAATATTTTTTCCGACAATATCTGTTGCACAGATGGGCGCTCAATATAAACTAAATAGGCCTGTAGTACAAAATTCTTCCCGTTTTGCTTAGATTTAGAACTGTGACCTTTGCAGTTTCAGGTCTCCCCTCAGCGTTTATAAATGAATGAAAAATGGAAATATGTTGAAATAGTATTTTTTATTTGGTTTGACATATTGGATTACATGGAATAGATATTATACACAAAAAGTACAAAATAATATTTATAAGTGTTACTGTAAAAAAAAAAAAAAGGTCAAACATTACATTAGCCTTTTTTTTTACATTAAATGTCTAAATACTTAATACAGTGGCCCCAAATTGTATTTGGATACTTAAGCCACAATCAATCATGTATACATGTCTTTGCATTGTATAGCAAAATATAGAAATATAGACAATTTATTTTAAACAAATATAGCAAAAATCTACTTGTATGAAATGTGTAGGTTTCAGAATTTGAGCCAATAGATAGAGACAAAATAGAGACAAGACGACCTGGACACTTTCTTATTGTCAATGTCAAACCGTGAGCAGGGACATGTTAATACGATGAACTACACCATGCATATGCTGTTTGGACACTTGCATGAACCTGAACTGACTTTAAAAGTTGACCTTAACACCAGTTAAAATTGTAATTAATTGTGGAAAAAAGCTCTAGAATTATTTATTTGCAGATGCTACTTGGTTTAATATTTTGTATATATTCCGACACCTTTAAGTGTGACATTTTCAGCTGCCCAAATACAAATACTGGGGGGGGGGGTATTTTACACTTTAGGTGCTTTTGTTATTAGCTCACACACACAATATGTTCTTTAAGCCACACGTGAGTTATATTTTATTCATAAGAGAACCCAAGTCGGTATCCACGGTCTCCATGGACAGCGTTTATTAAATATTAAAGCATGTGGTGTCGAATTGACACCCTCGAGCCACAAGCCCTTTATCTGAAGGTCAGACAAGACCTTTAATGTCAGGGCATGCACTTTACCTGGTGCACGCTCTAGTTTCAGTCAACCTAAATTTGTATAATGTAGATTTTTTGCTGGCAGAATGGAGCGACGCACATCCCGCACTGAGGAGGAGCGCGCGGAGAGGAGAGTGCGGTTCCGCGTGGCGTCGGCGCACAGCGGCCGCGTGCTGAAGGAGGTGTTCAGAGACGCGCTCGAAGACTCCGCGGACACCGACACCACTGCGAGCTCAGAGCCGGAGCGAGCAAACTCGCCCGTTATCACGGAGGCCAACGGCCACCTGAGCGGCCTGCTGCTGGGGCCAGAACCGGACGACAGCGGCAGCGAACCGGACGAGCTGCTCATGTACGCCAGTGCAACAAAGGAGAAGCTCTTCACCGGAAAACGCGTGAACATCTTCAGCAAGAACGGAACGATTCGGGGCGTGAGGGATAAAGTGAGCGCGGGACAGGTGCTGTTTAACAACCTGTCCAAAATGTATGGGGTAAGGCTTATTTGGAGCAATATAATTATTTAATGCATTTATACAGCTGTGAAGATTTTTCTGTAGGCCTAAAAAAGAAAAGGAGAATGGATGGATTAGTTAGCAGGAAAAAGAAAATCAATCACCCTTATTAAGCCATTCAGGAATAATGCCCGACTAATTGCTGTAAGAAAGAGGCTATTTTTACATAATAGCATGTCCAGGTTCCATTTCACCTAAAAGTCTCTCTCTCTCTCACACACACACACACACACATACACACACACACACACACAAATAAACATTATCCTTAAAAAATACAAATAAAGACTATCTTGGTGCATTGTTGCTGTGACAGTTAAGCACGTTAAAATACAGTAGGCATTTTATACAGAGTAGCCTATAATTAATTTTTCCTTTTGATTTCCAGGTGTTTTCATCAGATGCACCCAACAAAGTCTCATAATTCAGAGGACAATTATTACTCCCATCATATATACAGTATCACGCATTATCAGATATAATAATAAAGAATTATTACAGTACAATGTGAAAGTGTTACCAAGTGTTACAGCAAGTAAAAAGTTTGGACACACCTACTCATTCTTTATTATTACTTATTATTACAACAACAAAAAGTAAACTAAATTAAAACTTGTCTGGTGTAATATATATATATGTGTGTAGAAATGTCTAGATACATTTTTTTAATCAATTTGGTTTTAAAATCAGGTGTTCAAACTTCACTTATAGAATGTTTTTTTTTTTTTTTTGTATAAAAATAATGCTTCCAATGTAATGTTACTGTAGTTATCCTGTATATTACTCGCTCTTGAAGAAACCGCAAAATAATTTATCTTGCTAGCTCTATAACATCAGTTTTGTTGTTACAGTATGACTCTAAATGTTACTTGCCAGATCGTACTTGTCAATATTATTTGGTTAAAGGTTCACACTATTTCATCATTTTCTGTAATGTGTGTCTTTCAAAGGATTCACTTATTATGAACCGGCCTAAAAGACCATGAGATTTTGTCTGTAAACTGCCCTGGATGTCCTGCAGCAGAGGATGCTGGGTCACAATTTAGGACGTCACACTTGGTGGATGTGCAACAGGCTTGAGCGTGTGAAAGTGGTGAACCGCGGCCAATGTTTTATTTATTTATTTGTTTATTTTTTTAAGTGCTTTTCAATATTTGTGTATATTGTAGTTCTGTAAATATATTTTATATTCACAAAAGCAACTGAAGGGATCTGTAAAGTCAACTGGTTGCTTAGAATGTTCTCTTTGCATATGTTTGAGGTGCCTTTTCTTTATTTGGACCTTTCATTGTTTTGTGATGAATTTGTGATTTATTTGTATTTTTTAGAAAATAACATGTAGTAATCAAGTTTTATACATATCTCTTACATTTTAATGCAATAAAATAAAATAAAAATTCACACCAAGTTTTTTTTTTTACATTATTCAGATTATGCATGCATTCCTACATAAAAAATGATTTTGCTAACCCAGCTCTTCAGGTTTTTCCAGCATTTTGTTTTTTATTCATCTGACAAAAATGTACAGTAACTTTGATTTGCCACAACTTTGGCAAGCAATGTGATATTTATGTGTGAACTGAGTTTTAATTTGATCTTAGAGTGATATAGTAGTTGAGATTTCAGAAGACAGTAAGGAGAGCGAAGACCCCGTACAGAAGAGCACAGGGGTAGGCCACCAGCAGCTGCTGCCCACTCATGTCAAGAGTGGAACTGAAGATCTTAGAAGCTGATAGACTGCACCAGCCAATCACAAACAAGGCCAACAGTGTTCCCAAGAGCCCCCTGCATTAAAATAAAAGCCACTTGTTATTCACATGCAACACAGCTGAAATTATACACCCTTAAAGATAAGGTTCAAAAAATGATTTTTTACAGTTTTGGCTCCCCAAAGAAGTTTTCAGTAAATAGTTCTTTAAACAACCATATTTTTATAAGTGTGAAGAACATTTTAATAAGTAGCATAGTCCATACCACAACTATAATGAGAATGACACAGAAAAACTATTTGTTTCCAATCACTTTCAGAACACTTAAAAACAATAATAAAAACAGCCAATCAGAATCCATCCTTTATTAAAAAAAAAAAAATTAGCATCTAAAGGAATCTAAAATTCCTTTCCTTTTTCACTAAAATATGAAAATCTGGGGTTGGGGTAACAGGTTAAAATTTACACACAAACTCAGGCCATTCAAGGTGTGTGTTTCTTCATATGAACAGATTTGGAGAAATGTATCATTAATCAATTATTCACCAGTGGTGAAGATGTAGATTATTGTGATGCTTTTATCAGCTTTGTGAACTCTCATTCTGACGGTATCTCAGTGCGTCGGTGAAGATGATGATATATTTATGGTTAAAGTTATTGTTCTTGGTGTGAATGGGTCTGAATGGCCCACAGATGCCTGTAAAGAACCTTTATGTTTAAAAATGTATGAAAAATGTAAATAGACTTGGACATTTGTTTTGTGGTTTAAAACTGTTTTTTTATTTGTTGTGGCTGTAAAACACTCAAATGTCAAATGTTTCTATACTGTTATGGATACTCACTGAAGGGAATAAAGAACAGCAAACGCAGAGAGTCCCACCATTGGCAGGAGACAGTATCCCAGCACACTCGCCACACATCCACTGGATATGCTGTAACTGCTCATCAGGTTCAACAGCATGTACATCCCCATACATCCCAGAGCACTGATGCCATATACATACCCAAAGTGTGCTTTCCCTGCCTGCCAAGAGAATACAGACACAAATCCACAGGTGCATGCTCTGAACCTTACATGTGCTTTCACTTCCCCTGTGCATTACAAATCATTGTGTACCTCTAGTTAATGGTTTCAAAAAGTTCAGGATGTAGTTTGTACCATCAATAGTGTGGCTCCCAGAGCTATGCAGAAAATAACAGGCCCAGTGAGGTCTGTCTCATTCATAATACAGCCGTCAGCAGGCTTCAGTGGATTTAACACCGTCAGAGTCTTCTGCCAGATATGGTCAAAGTTAATGCCCAACTCTGAGAAAAAAAAAAAACACTTTTCATTCAACATATATTTTCATTTAAGTTTGATTAATGCATACAATGGCCAATTTTTAAAGCTAAGTATGCAAGTTTTCAGTGTTAAAAGAGTTCACCCAAAACATGTTGTTTCAAACTTATTTTTTCCATACTATGGAAATTAAAGGCTACCGGCAACTGCTTGGTTACTGAAATTCTTGAGGTTGTGTAAATGATGACAGAATGTTCATTTTGGGGCAAACTATCCCATTAAGGTGCAATCACATTACAGAAATATCTGCAAATTATTGTATGAAAATTTTAAATTTTTCTATTATAATTAGTGCAGTGATGTATGCAGCAAAGCTCACACAGAAGTCACATTCTAACCAAGTAGCTTTCTGCTGGTCAAATAAATAATTTTGATTACCTTCTAAGAGCGGTGGTTCTGCCTCATATGAGTCTATATATTCTGTTTGCTCCGGTGGCGCTACAGGCTGATACACCTGTCCAGTATAAGATGCTGTAGTGGTATATTCATCTGCTAAATGTGCGGAGTTATCACTGATGATCAGACAGTAAATGATGAATCAACAATTAAATTGCACACAGAAACACATTAGCTGATATACATTAATAAATGAAATATTACACCCACACTTCATGGTAGTCTGGATTGACGTAGGCAGGATCATAGCCATATACATCTTCCTTCTGACCATCCATATCATATCCAGACTGATAGAATTCTTGTTCAAAGTTTTGAAAATCTCCCATTCTGCTTAAAATAATGAAGAACGTCTACCCAAATTCATTTGCAGTATAAACCAATTCTTCACCACTTACCTTTACGTGTCCTTTAAAGTCAGGGTTTGATTTGAAGATCTTGGTTTGTTTGCACTGAGTCTTTGCTTGGTCACTGAGCAGCTGTTTTGCTGTATGTGTGTATGAGAAGCTATTAATAGTCTTCTATATTTACTTGTGGGACATGAGCAACACTATCAGTGTGCTGGGAGGTCATGTTGTAAAGCCATCCTGATGATCTTTAGATCTACTGACTGAAGATATGCTCATCACTCAATGTTCAGTACAACTTCTGTTCAATTTAATTATATATTCTGGTTCTGTCCATTAAAATTATTTTCCTAACATGGTTACAGAAATATAGGCAGGACAAAAAATGACATTCTTGTCATTTGAAGATATAAGCTTTATAATAAAGAAACAAACATCAGTCAAGATTATGTCTAATTCTTTATAATGGCAAAACATGCAGCATCTTTACAGCATAAAAAGGTCTAAAAACAACATTGACACACATTTGTTTTGTAGGTAAAATAACTAATACAGTACATTTGCTTAATGAAACAAAGTATTTCTTAGATTTTCAAAAATAAATAATTTCTTAGGAAAATTAGCTTACATTATAAAAAGTTTACCATCTTCCCACTAAAATGTTATTTTAGTTACATTTAGTTATGCTGTAATTCAATGTCTATGAAATAATTCAGCAATGTGACTAGATCAGAAGACATGAATAAAAAAGGGTTAAAGTTATGGCCATTTTGTTTTATATTAAATACTGTTTGAATTGTTTGTTTGCAATGTATTGTGGGGTGGATTTATGCCATGACATTTCAAGTCTTCTTTTTTTTTTTCTTAAGTTGCAGTTTAGACACACATGAACACTTGCTGGTATTTCATAGCTGATATGCAATATTTAACTTATACTTTGACTTTATTTAGCTCTCTTATCTGTGATTCGGTCAGATGATCTACAGGTCTGGCAGAGCACTTTTCCAGTTTTTTTTCCAGTTTTTTTCAGTTTTCACTGGAGCTCATGCTGGAAACTGGTTCTTGGGTTAAAAAAGTCGCATGGGATTCCTCCTCTTCACTCCTGTGGAAAAGATTAATGCAAATTATGAGTCTATGTGCGATAATGCAGAACAACAAGTCTTCTGAAAGTATTCACCACCATTGTTTTTTCTCTTTCTGACCAGAAAACCATACACATCTGTAGGCATTTCTCACCCTAGACTGCTGCTACACCGGTTCCCTTCAGAATCTGTCAGAGCTGGAGCATGAATTGGTTTCCTTCAGAATTGTAGAAAACAAAAGTGCCATGAAAATTTACGTGTTACTCCTTTGAATCAGTGTCATGAAATTTATTTATTTATTTTATTTTTTCATTATCACTATATTTGTCTCACCAACTCTGCTTTTTAAGGTAGATGATACCTTGATGATACCATATCTCTTAATTTGTAGGATTAAAATGAATACTTACTTCGATGTCAAGCTATTCATTTTAGCAAAGAGCAGTCTGAGAACTCTCTCTCTTTGCTCCCAGGTCATCTCTGATATATTCACTTTGGCTTTCTTCTGACTGCTGATGAAAGAACACAGCATTGTCAAAGACAGTTTTGTTAATGGAAAAAGCATTATTCAGGTAATAACACATTTAGTTATCATTTCATTAGAAGATAATAAAAAAATATTCTAAAAAAATAAACAAAATAAGCATAAGACCCTCACCCTTTTTCAGCCTCATCCATCCTCCTGCTATGATTCACTTCTGCTTCCTGTCTGGATAACATAATGCAGCTTATAATATAGTTGATCTAAAAATAGTTTGATGTTTTTGCAGTAAAATGCAGTCTGGATCTCCTGCTTGTTAACTTTCTAGAATTAACTAGGGGTGTACTATATTGAGAAAAAACTATATGGCACAGAAGCTGCATCTGAAGTACAGACTCAGTACAGACTCTTTAATGCAGCTTATAGGTGCATTTACACTGCATTTACAATTATGTAAATTTGCTATGCAATTTTTTTATATATTTAATTATGAAATTAAAGGGGACATCATACGCAAAATTTACTTTTACATGGTGTTTGAACATAAATGTTTGTTGGCAGTGTGTACATAACATATTTTTTTAATGCGATTTTCATGCGCATCTAATCAGTAAAGGTGCTCTTGTGATTAATTGTATAACTCCAGCACATGCGTTCAGATCAGGGTTGCCAGGTTTTCACTACAAAACCTGCCCAATAGCTTCTCAAAACAGAAAACACAACATGGCGGGGTAAGCAGAGCTCATTAGCATTTAAAGGGAATGCACTAAAACAGCTTGCTGTGAACAGAGATGTTTTTGACAAGGTAAAAAAATTTGTTGTTTTACAGTACCATTGAGAAATTTTAACCAAAATCTAATATTGACTTTTCATTAAGACACTAAAGAATTATACCAATGATATCCCCTTTAAACAATCATTTGATTATAAATCTAAAACCACAGGTAGGTGCTAGCGAGTCACTGTCTGAACAAGTTGAGTAATTGAATCATTCATTCAATAGATTTGTTCAAATTATGGATTAATTCGGAAAAGAAACACTGACGTGTTTTGTTGGAGACACAACACAGTTCTGCTGTAGTTCATTTGGAATTTTCATTAAAAAGAATAAAGCAAATATTGTGTCTAATATGTAACTCAAAATGCTAAGAATTCTTTATGAACTGTTTTATGATCAATACAACATTCACAATCGTGCTGATAATGAAGAAAAACAGCACTCTTGCTCATGTTATACTGCTTAACTATATAATTTGATATTAATTTAAGACAAAAGTCGTGGGTGGGAATTGCCCTGTGTATCTTGCATTTTGGGTGCATTCAAACTGCTTTCATCAAATAGGCTGCAGTGAAGGTCTGTTTTTGTTTGTTTTTGCAAAGAGAATGAGTTAATGAATGAGTTCTGAATTGCACCTGTGCATTAGCATCTCCTGTTTCACTTGGTTCAAAGCCTCATGGAAGTGGACCTCCATATCTGAGCGTTGCTCCACTACGCTGCGGGCTATTCTCCTCACTCTGCTCAGTTCCCTGTCCCGTACACTCAGAAGCTTCTGCAGTTTGTCCAGCTCTACACCACCAGCCTGAGACCTGACTGCAGCCCGCTGCTTGATATCAGCCTTCTCTGACTCAAACTCAGCCACCATGCTGGCCAGGGCCTGCTCCAGTGTGAACACCTTTGCCCTCAGCTCAGAAACAGTGGTCCGCTGGGCTGCAAGCTTAGATATGGTGTAATTTGAGGTGTCTTGACTCATCTCCTGCAGGATGAATGAAATTGTTAGGAAAGGATAAAATTGTAGGTTCCAGTGAAAGCGGTCAAAATCAATGTCTGCGCCTTCATAGGCAAGCTTTATAGTAGACAAGGGTCTATTTGAGATCATTTTAAATTTCACTTAATTTGTGCATGTGTGTTTGTCTGGGTACACAAGAAAGTTAATCTAATAATTATAATTTGTAATGATTAATTTATATAGTATACATAATTTACAATTAATACAATGTAATAATGTAAAGTAATTGTAATAATGTTAAAGTATTTTCTGTAACCTCTAATGAATTGTATGCATCCTTGCTAAAGAAAAGTAAAAAACAGAGAGAGAGAGAAAAAAACTATGGTGTGTGTCACCTTATGCAAACTAAGGATGTTGTTCTCTTCTGCCAGTGCTGTATTTCTCTTCCGCAGATCCTCTACCTTTTTGATGTGGTAACCCAATGCCTTATTTAGACGCACATTCTCCTTGAACACTGAGCGAGATGCATCATCCAGCTGTCTGAGAGGGCCAAGAAGGAGGATGTCATCTCATTTAACTCATGTAAAATGTATCTCACAAACAGTTACAAACGCATCAGGAAGAAATGTGTAGTAGTTCTGGGATACTGAGGGAGATGGAGAAGATGCTAACCTGATGGATTCATTGTGAGCCCTTTCTGCAAGCACACCAATCTTTTGCTCAACTTCCTTCTCTAGAAAAACCTAATGAATGTAGAATGAGAGAGACACTGAGAGAGAATGAGGCAAATTTTGTTGAAATGTTGTTTGTATATGTACCTTATTATTGAAAAACTTTTGCTCCATTCTTGCAAGTGTTTTCTTGTGTCCTAGATCTGCATTTTCCAAAGTTTCTTTCAGCTGTACAAAACAATCATGTTATAAGACATAGCACTTTATACTAGTACCTCTGCATTTGTGTACGTGATACAAATAGGATGATTTATACATTTTTGAGTTCTTGCTCCATTTGAGGCTTTTTCTTAAGGAAGTCATTGATGATCTTAAGCTCCTCTTGAATCATGTCGAACTCACTAGATCTGTTCTCAAACTTCTCCTCCAGCTCACTGATCTTTAGAGTGTACTGAATGGCCTGTGATGACAATCAATGAGAAACGCTGAGCATTCAGCACTGAGACAGTGAGTACAAGAGTAACCCGATCAGTTCCCTTTTAAAAATAACACCGGACCAGAGAAACTAAGTTTATCATAAAATGTATAATTTGAGTATTATCTATTACATTTTGTCCTTTATTAATTAAATGAATGCCATTGTTCAAATGAATATTTACAAAGGGGAAACTTTTAGCTGGCATTATCATTTCCTTTGACTTGCATACAGTTGCTGTCAATATATGCTATTTATATATTTATTAATTTACATGGATGACTTTGAATTCTATATAATTTTCAGGATTTTATTAAATGTTTTTAATCCATTTTCTGTCATCTTTGTTTAAACACATTAAACTGACAAAATAAACTTCAAAACCACAAACACGAGAACAAAGAATTAATTTATCTGTTTTCCCATATGAGGAAAGGCACTTGTTACCAGATTCTCCTTTTCCTGAGAAGCCCTTGTTTTCTCGAGCTGTATTTGTTGTTCCAGTGCCTTTATCTGAGAAAACAACATTTTATAGGGTTACTTTACCACCAAAAATGATATTTATTCCCATGTTGTTCCAAAACCATAAGACTTTTGTATGTCATCTTCGAAACATCATCTATTAGAAGTCTATTATAAGAAAACATTGACACATCACAAAATTTATCAGGAGACCATAAATGAATCCATATGAATCATGCAGTTTAAACCAAGCTTTCGAAAGAGACAATCACTTTATATTATGACGAAGAGTTTTTATTTATATACTTTGTGCAAGTATACCTCATTAGTTATTGAGGTTGTTTGAAGTGTTTACTTTTAAAATATAACAGTTATTTGATCAATGTTTATATAAAATTATACCTATTTAATAAAGGAATGCGTGCCTCCTCAGATTTGTATTAGGCTTAACTACTTGATTCATATGGGTTACTTTTATGGTCTCTTTATAAACTTTGGGAAGCATCAAAATGTTGGTGTAATGGACTTTCAGTAGAAGAACAGACAGACGTCTTCATTTGTGTTTTAAAGATGAACAAAACTTTGAAGGGTTTGTAACGATGAGGTTCATTAGATGATGGCAGTTTGCAAAAGACTAAACCATTAGACATGTACTGTAGCTTTAACAATCAAATCCATTAAAACACCTTGTCCTCGTTTTGCAGGTGTTTGTTCCTCAGAACAGCGACGATCTCGATGCTGTTGTTCTCAGTGTGGTGCTGTAGAGCAGTGAGCTGCTGGTTGATTTGGCTCAGTCTTCGCGCTGCTTCACGGTCCTCCGCGCGTGAACTCTCGGTCAGATCACACCTGGCCTCCCACAGAGCCGCGTTTGCTTTTGCCCTCTCTATATCAGATACCTTAACGCGTTTCGACTCTAGCTTGACATCGTTCTTTTCTTTTCTAGATTAAAAAATACTTATGAGAAAGGCGAATATCAAAACCATATAGTAAATATATGCGGTCAGATATGGGCTACTTTTTAAACTCTTAAGACAAACCCAAGGGCATATTAAAATAAACCAATAGTAGATTAATATTTTTTTTAACTCACCCCTTTGCTTTCTTTCCTTTTTTAATCGGCATTTCTTGTGATTTGATCAGTAACGTTCATTGATATGCTGCTGTAAAATTAGCTTGTATATACCTGTTGTCATGGAGACTGTTACACGTCACATACAATACTTTGCTGGAAACTTTTTATTTTAAATTAAATATTTTCCATAAAAGCCTTGATCTCTTTTGTGAAGGTTTTAGAATAGTAATTATTTTGAATGTTGTATCAAACATTTGAGAAAAAATGAAAGATGGATGAAAAATTATCGTTACTGATATCCATCAAATATAATGCAGCCCTCCGAGTACATTTTAGAGTAAAAAAGCTATTATCTTTTTATAGCGAACATTAAACGAGTTGAGATCATATTCAGGGCTCATCTTATTATTTTGTAGCTAGTATACTTTATTAGTATGATGCTTAGTGAGTTTGATCTGTTAATATAACTGTATTAGTACATTAAACCACGTTAAGCGTTTTTCACGTGAAGCGTTTTAGAATGTCCTTTGCCACATTCTCTTTTTGGATATGCACGATTTCAGAAATTAAAAAAAGTAATTTTTGTTGTTAATCAGCATTCACCTACTTGCAATAGCACACAAACACAAAAGCTCTTACAAATCACCTCTTATTTATTAACCTCATAAAAATATTCCTAAAATTTAGCAAAGACAGACATAATAAAAAGTAATATTGCAACTATAATAATCATATTAAAGCAATCCAACACTGCAAATCCATAAATAATACACAATCACAATCATATAAAATCTCACATCTAAAATCCGAATGCACACATATATCTAGCAACACTTGCACAAGACAACCATTATAAAATATCACCCCATATAAAACCCCCACAGAACGTTTCACATTCAGAGAATAGTAAGGCTTTTGGAAATGTTGAGCTGATTCTGGATCACTGCCAGGGCGCTCTCCTTCCCAACACACGATTAGTGACTTTCTGCAAGAGA
Source organism: Carassius auratus (assembly GCF_003368295.1). Classification (NCBI taxonomy): domain Eukaryota; kingdom Metazoa; phylum Chordata; class Actinopteri; order Cypriniformes; family Cyprinidae; genus Carassius; species Carassius auratus. Next base: position 10,758,457 of record NC_039280.1, read on the forward strand.
AAGAAGACATGCATTAGAAACGTTAATCAAACTCATCAGTTGTATATCTGAAATTTGTGGAATAATACAGATTTAAAAGCTGGCAGTATCACTGTATTTGGGCTATTATATGTATGAAACCTTTAATAATACCTTGTTAAAGAGATGAGCATTGAGGCGGTAAGAGCGGTACTCTGCCTGTCTCCTTTCCTCTTCCTTTCTTCTCTGGACCTCAGGAAGTTGAGCATATTTCCTGAGGGAAGAAACACTTATTTGTCAATTAAAGTGCAAAATTATTTGAATCAATTATATCCAAATAAAATATTAACATACTGCAGTTTAGATCATTACACCTCTGACTGAGCCTATTTTGAATCACAGATAATACACATGAAATAGAAACTTGAAAATAAAAGTTGGATGAGATCTGTATTATTTTAGTAGCACCGACTATAACATTTGTACTATTTACTGTTTATTTATTTTTGCATTTACTTTTAGAATTTGTATTACTATTGTGAATTCAATTTTATTTTTATATTTTGTGCTTTCATCTTAATTTTAAAGTGTTAGTAATTCTGTTGTCTTTTTATCATTTCTAGTTTTTTTTTTTTCATAAATAGGTCTATACAGTTTTAGGTTTTAGTTACTTTAACAGTTCTTAAATACACCTTGTACTGACTTTAACTAAAAGAAAATTAGAAAAGTTGCCTTGGAAACTTGCTGAAAGGTTTTTATGAAGTAATGAAAATGGTTCTCTTTTTATGGTTTTCTTTTTAATGTTAATAAACCTGACAGAGAGACACTCAAAAAAAAAACACCCACACACCACACACACTATTACCTCCTGAGTCTGTCTGTCCTGTCTATATTCTATATTTCCTCCCTACCCAACTGAAAGCATGTATAAGGGCACAAAATGCTTTTTAAGTGTTAAATGACCCATATTTGCACAATTTGATAATATGTGCATTGTCTCTTACCATCTAGACTGTTTGAAAAAGATACAGTGGATACCTACTCTTTGGATCTTTGGACCATCTCTCTTCTTGGAACGACTCGTTTATGGGGTACTGGAGCTGCTGACAGAGGCATGTTTTAGTTTACATCTTAATGCAAGCTGTACCAAACTTGTAAAATATATAATGAACTGAATACTCCCATAACAACACACTAGTAATCTTTCATGTTATAAGGTCACCTGGTCTGTATGGACGTGATGGTGCGGGGCAGTTGAAGAGCTCTTCTCTCTCTCTGTTGAAGACTTCTTGTAACCTCCTCTCCTCAACCAGCAAACCCAGACGCTTCATCCGCTCGCGTGAACGAGATACAAACTCTGGCCGATGGAGCTCCAGAGCTTCCTGTAGGTAAACCATCAATGCAAATGCTCAATGTTAGACTAAAGGTCTTTGCACACGGAGTCCAAAATTCTCTTCACAAATTAAACAATAAATATGACTTCATGTTGTGTCAATCACGTTTACACACTGCCTCCAAAACTTTCAACCGTCATAATTGGATTGGATATGATGACGAACACGCTTGAAAAAACAACCAATATATGAAAATGTCGTGTGCAAGTACCTTAAAATTAACAATCAACTTCCATGTACTATCTAAAAATCACACAGCAGGATTCAAAATGAACATTAAAAAAAAATTGGTACAAGCTTCAATGATACTGTTCTAGTTAGCATTCTTGGTTATCATTATAATTATCAACCTTGGTGTGAACAAGCTTTAAAAAGGATAAATGAAACAATTGCTCGTCACACACCTGAAGTGAAAGTCGAACAAGAGCCGAGGGTTTGTCACTGATATCGGTCTCTGTAGCTGTTATGGACTCTGTTGGCCTCTCTTGTTCTTGCTGGTTCTGTCTCTCTCTTAGTGGTTCTCTGGTTGTTTCTCTCCAGGGTCTGGTTCTGGTGTAAGGCTCAAACCAGACTCTTGGGTAAGATGCTGATTCGTTCTGTGGCTGGTTTTCCTTGTGACCATCGCACTTTAGCTCATCAGCTGCGATGAACCATGACACACCTTAAAAAGAAATGTATAAATAAAACATTACCAGAAAAGGAGAAACAAATGAGTGGCAGAAAAATGCTGTCTGTGAGTATGTAATATGCACCGTTTGGGTAGCGTGTCCGGATGCTCTTGTTGCTGGGGTCTTTCTTCAGAGCAGTCAGGGTTTGGGTGGGTTTAGATGTGAAAGCAGTGGGGATGGGAAAGCCACTCTGAATGTTTCTGCACAATGTGTTTGATGAACGGACATCTTTGAAAGCACCTGGTGAGGGAAAGATGGTGCCCACATCCCGAGTGTGTCTGCGGGTACCATTTGTAACGATTTCCAAATCACCTGCAAAAAGAATACACAACCCCACAACATATTTTGTTGCAGTTACTGTCTAATTTACATGTTGCTTAGTTTAAAAAATGTGGACCACGGTTGTGTAACTGACCTGCCTGCACACCTCTGCTGACTAGTTTGACCTTTGACTTTTTAGAATTTAAGTTTTGGGACACACGTCTTTGCGAATGACGGGGTAAAGTGCATGAAGATGATAAAGAATCAGCAGAGACCTGGAACAATAACAGACGATTAGACAGTTATATAATAAGGATAGAATGACAGTCTCTCAGTCAAAAATGCGGAGTATAATGTACTACTGGATCTTTACACCAGATCTTTGTGATATACTGTACATGTGATTATTGTGCTAGCATCTTTCTTTTTAATTTGTTGATAATCTTTCAAAACTAAGAAGCTGAACAACCTGTATTGAAGAACTCAATCAAGCGAAGACTTACTGTGGAGTCATCAGTGCTCACATCATTGGTAGCAACAGAGACAGCAACATGTTTAGGACGGGGTTTCCTTCGGCCAGTTTTCTGCATATGGATGGTGTTGTAAAGTCTGAGCAAGCTGTCACTGCTTTTCTGTCCCTTACTGGTGACCCGGTGAGGTCCAAAAGCTCGCAGCAGTCGCTCCGTGTCAATAGTGGACAGGCTACTGCTCGTCTCCACACTTGCAGACTCGTCTCTCTCAGCAGGACAGCGATGCACTCTGTCCTGACTCTCCTCATGCTCAGGCCAAGCTTGTTGTGGAGCCACGTCTAACTGAACTCTTTCTCTTTGCTCTTCCCCGTCCATGGTCCCATCCTCTTGATCACTCCTCCTATAATACTTTCCTTTCCTGCTGTGTGACTGTTGTATATTTAGGTCTGTTGGTGTGGTACTGTGAATGAGACGAGACAGACGCTCCAGTCGATCAAGCAGTGACGTTTCTCCCTCATTAGCTGGTCTTGTCTCCTCCATGCTCCATTTTTCACTGAAGCGACGCCACAGCTGGTCCAAAGAACTGCTAATCTCTATGCTAACATCATGAGGTGTTCTGTCCTGCTTTGTCTTGTATCCCTTGTAAGACGTTCTGATTGGCTGAGAAGGTAAATGGTGTGGTTCTAGTGGTAATTTGGGCTCCTGAATAATGCTAGTGTGAAGATGCACATCATCTGTACTGTAGTCGGCCTCCATGTGTAAGGGAACAAAATTTTCTTCCTCCTCTCTATACTCCTCATCAATGCCAACAGTGTCCATGCTCTTCTTAAAAACATAAGCTTCAGGAACGGTATTGTCATTTTGGCCAGCAAGAGTGGTTGCTGATTCTGGAAGACCATTTCCTGACACACTGGGAACTGACAATGGGAGAGACAAAAAAGATTACATGCTGGTGTTTTTTATGTAACAGCTACAGACCACAGCAAAGTTTCTATTACAAAAATGGCAACTTGTCATACATGTGGATGGGTAAATGATGACCATTTCATTTTTGGAGAATTCTTTAAATTAAGTAAATAGTGTACTAATACTAAGGTGCATCTTACCTCTCTTCATATTGGTCCTCTTACTGTAGATGCCTTCCTTGTGTTTCGATGCAATTATGTTGTCTTCTAGCTCTCTAGAGCCTAAAATGTCTGTATTAAAGAGTGGAGGGACAGCATCATCAGAACCTGCAGAGGGAGCGAGAAAGAACAGAAGAGAGCAGGATCAAACAGAGAGCAAACAGCACTGAAGCAGAGGGGCCCAGAAGGGTTTGGCATGTGGATCACACTAGGCTTGTGTTGCTGGATTGGCTTTCTTATGGACAAAGAAAATGAATAATGCAAGACTGAGTGAGAGCATGAACCATCTGCAAGACTCGGGGGGAGGGGCCAGTAGAGGTGCAAGTAAAAACTATTTATGTTCAATCACTAATTATGTATGGAAATTTTGACCTTTTTTATAATCAGAATTCTGTGATACAAAACAGGTGCAGATGAATTAAAGGTCTGTCCAGCAAAGATGTGTCCTCTAATAATCTACATAGTGTATCCGTAATATCCTCTGTACAACTGAGACTTCCATGAAATAATGTAGTAAAAAAATTAGGGATGCTCCGTTCCACCTTTTTCACCTCCGATCCCAATTACGATACCTAGGGTTCAGTATTGGCTGATACTGATCCCGATCTGATACTAAATATTTTTTTTATTTAAATAAATGTAGAATTTATATATCTCTTTGTGTGGAACTCCTAAAAATTCTTTCACAACCTACTGAATACAGACTACTCCATAATAATAAAAAAAAAACAATAAATATGAAAACAATATATGTATATTCATGATCTATGACAAAAAAAAAATACCATAAACTAGGTTAGTGGACAATTCGGCAGGAAAAGCTATTCTAGAAAAATCAGTGCACACATAATTTTTAAATTATTATTCTGTGTGGAACAAATAATAGTGTTGCACTAAATATAGTATAATGTTACACACTTTATATTTTGAATGATAAAATCCATTAATGAATGTATTTATATATAAGTATATACTATTAAATTAAAACTCATTTCTTTTAAATGTATAGCATATTTTTTTAATGAGGCAACTACATATAATTGATTCGATAGAGCAAAACAGTGCGGCATGAAGCGCTTACAATATGTGCATCTGGTGTGCAGAATGATATGCTTGAAGCAACAATGAGAATGAGTCTCAGCACGCAACGCTTTCGCTTTCAGCCATGGGTAGTGGAAGAGAGCACTGTTCATTCACTAGCCCCCACCTACAACTCCTGCTAGCACTGAGACTCAAACCAGTGACCTTCTGGTAACTAGTACGAGTCTTTAACAATTAGGCCACATTTGCTCCTGGTAGCAAGTACCAAACATTAAATTCTGGCATGAAGATAAAGTCCTTTTTGCAAATCTTATAGAGCTTTACCGAGCTGACTGTCATAACTGAAAGCGACCAGGGTTTAAAGGCTGAACAAAACACTGACAGCAACAGCAAAGAAAAGTAGAACCACTGATGGCAGATAGACTATTCTGACCATGTCTTTCATACTTGTGAGATTCTACATTTTGTGATGAAAATATGATGTGCTAACATTTGAAACTTGCTCTTGTTTCATGGTATTTGATTACCCAATGAAGTCAGTTATGCTTATTCAGCTATTATGTTCCAGACATTCCATTGCCTCACTTCCTCTAAGATGCTGTATAAAAGTGAAATCCAATGTACAATAAAGTTGAGCTTAGAATGAACTGCACCACTTGTGTATCTCATTCTTTGGTCCCGGGTACCTGCTCTCCTCTGCTCAGATAACCCAACCTGAACCAAAATTATATTTGTGATCTCGAAGGCAAGAATATACGATTTATTCTTACAGTTTGGGGGCTCGTCCGCGAAAGTGGGGAATCTCCTAGAGAACCGGGAAAAAAAAAGTCCCGAGATTGAGTGGGAAAAGACGGTGGGGAGAATCAGGTGCATTCCTCACCTACCCTCAGCGCCAGCGCCAGCGCCACCGCACAATGGTCCTGTCATTGAAAAATCAGGTACTTTCAACAGAAACAGGAAACTCCCAAAACTCAGGGTGCAATGGTGTGGATGAGATCGGGAAATCCGATAGGGGTGAAACCAGTAAAAATGGCAGAATGTAGCGCAGGAACTTAGTTCAGTCTATTTGATGATACTTGGATGGAGGCAGATCCGAATATAAATTTGCAGTCAACAATAAGAAAGGGGCGGGGTAAACGTTGCAAATAAAATCAAATTAGGTGAAATACTAAAAAAAAAAAAAAAATAGAAGAATTGAAGCAAAACGTAATGTTGTAAAAAAAACCTGTTAACTATAAGATCAATAGCATGCATTTAGAAAATGAAAAGGATGAATTTTCATTTCATGGCAACTTTAAATAGCCTTATTACACAGCTCTCATGAGGACTTTTATTTCATTAAGTGGGGCATTTTGTTGTCAAATATTTGCACGCAGACAATCTCTAAGCAAAAGCTGTGCATGCTCGTGACTCTTTAGCTCTGACTGTTTTCGGAGAGAAGCGTTACAGCTGCTTCTTTCTTCTATTAATCTGATAACAGTGAAGACGCTTCTGATAAATGAAGGATGCAATACTACTCAATAGGTACACAAGATTAACATGAGATTAGCAGAAACTATGCGTGTTATGTCCCCTTTAATAAAAACTAAACAGTGCTGCCAATTAGCCAAAACAAACAACTTAGATCTGTGCTAGTTTCATGCCTTTAAATGTTTTTCTCAAATATCCAAAAATATCCATTTAGTTATTAATTTAGTAAGTAGCTGTAGAAACAAAACAGGATTCACATTCTAAATAAACTGGTAATGTAAGCTAGGATGCTGTAGAGTAATAACTGAGTAAAGTTCTCTGTGACATACCTGGGTGAGAGCTTTCTACAGTTGTGTCAGAGTGACAAGGAGAAAGTTCTTGATCAGCTTGCGGGATGTAGAACAACTCTGAGCTTCCATAAGGTTTGTATGGCAACAGGGCAGGGACACCTACAGGAAGTGTACATAAAGAAAAATAAATCAACTGATTAATTTACCAACATCAAATGCCACTGAAAAGCATATCAATTGTACATCATATACCTGCTTGAACAGAGAGAGTTCTGGATGTCCCAGCCAGCCTCTGAGAGGGAGCAAAGGTTTGTGGGTATCCGGCCTGTAAGTGTGCACTGACACTTCCTGCATTCTGGCCTTGAACTGGCTCTCTGTGTTCATATGATCTGGCATGATTTGAATTTGAGATTCGGTGTATAGACTGCAGACGCTCACCAGTCATGCTTGACACCGCCGGAGGTGGGACATCTTTACTGGTGTTTTGACTGGATAGTCTGCTTAAGTAGTTTGGATTGGAATGGTGTTTGGGTTTGGGCGATAAGGTGACGTGTATGTGAGAGAGATGGGACGTCTTGTCAAAGGCTGAATCCGATGACGCACTAGATAATATCTGGTTACTCCCAGTAGCATTAAAGTCCATGTGAGGTATTCTATGGATACTCTGGGGATTGTTTGTAACAATGTTCTCTTTGTCATCATCAGTCATATCTTCTCCTTTGTTCTCTTCACTTTGTTGTTCTTCTCTCGCTGTCTCCTTTTCTCTGCCAGATACATTAAGTATAACAGCTGGCTGAAGTCTCATTTGGCTCGTGCTCTCTAAAGTCTCATGGTCAGGACCAACACTGTCCAATTCTTCAGTAGCAGTGATATGGTCATGTGATGGTGACTGTGGAGACGGAGTGAGGCGAGTGGTTGATATAGTAATAGAAGTTAAAGGCTGGGAACTGAGCCCTTCTCTAAGAGCAATCTGGCGAACTCTGGCCTCTAGATCCTGTTGGATAGGAGTGTAAAATGGAACTGTTTCCAAAGGTTTTGAATCGACTTTCAGCAGCTGATCTGAGTTACAATTCTCCATTTTACGCAGTCCAACACAGCCCTTCGACAGCTGAGATTCAGGACCAGCACTCGACTGAGCACTGCCCTCAGAATCTGAGCTCCACTGAGAAACAAAGCATGAGAAAGAGAACAAGATGTGTTACTATTACTGATAAGAACTAGGATTGGGGAGGACTGTGGGAAGTAGACAGATGAGAGATTCAGTAGAAACACTGCAAGCAAGAGAGCACAGAATAAATAACGCAAATGCAAACAACAGCTTTACCTTCAACACACTCTATCTGGACTTTCCATAATGCAGTCTGCCGCACCAAAAACAAAACTCATATTATTAAAGACTCACCATTAAGTGTGATATTTAGGATGTTAAAATTCTTCCTTAAAATAATCATAATAGTTTTATTTTATGGCCAATTACTGATAATTGGCCCATATAAAAAATCGTACTTTGTCTAAATTCATTAAAAAAAAATGCATTTGTTTTAAATACTACAAGTGTATTTAGACGTCACAACAATATGACGTCCAGTATAAAAAAATTGATATTTTGAGATTAGCTAAAGATTATATTGAACAGTGTTATGAACCCTATAAAGTGTACAGTATCACAATTAACAACATGATCAATGCTTTGCTAAGAACCTGCTGCATCTCTAGTTGTTCTTGTTGATTCTTATAATGTAGACCTAAGAATAACTTTTATATTGTTAATAATATTTTAAGACGAACACTTAACGTACTGAAGCAAATTTTTGATTCATCAAAGTTTGTTTAACATTTAAATCATGTTAAAATGTATCAAAATTGACACATCAAGCTTTTTCAGTGATTGACTAAAATATTAAACTACTGAGCATTGATCATAAAACTAAGCATTTAAATATAATCCAAGACATACCATAAAAGATAGCATGACAACTAAAATGTATATGGATTTTATGTACGATTTACAGGACCTCAGACACATTAACCTTCTGAGACAGACAGCACACACTAACGGCTTGACATTAGTTAAATTGTTATGCAGTTGAATTAACTATGGGGGGCTAGACAAAATACTATTGAAGTGATAACCATAAACACTGGTTATTGTCTCCACTTTATTCAAGTTGTTATGTGGTTAGAATAACTATAGGGGGCTAGGTAAAAACACTACTTAAGTATAAGCATATTTCATAGTGCTATGAGATTCCATTAGTGTATAAATTAAACTTTTAGGGCTACAACATCACCTCCATTAAATATGTGAAACAAACACTCTTCTTGTTCGGGCATCAGTAGGCAAATGCCAGGAATTTTCTCCACAACAGAGTGAATAGCATCCCGTGTCATCATATCTGTGATCGTTTGTGATTTCCCTAACCAAATCTACAATCTTAAACTTGGCGTTTACACTTAGTTTAGCGTCTACGTCACGACTCTCAGCCCGCCCTCTGTTCGTTGATTGGGCAGCTGTTTTGGAGCCGGGGGAAAACTAGAAGATGGTTTGCTATCTCAGACTGAATACAGAACCGAATTGAAGTTGAGTGGAAGTACAAAGTCTGACGTAGTCAGGCTATTGGCTTGGTATTGTTGGCAGAATTTCGCCATTGGTGAAAACTAATTGAGGAATGTTCTAAAGGCTCAATAAACAGAACATAACAAAAAATTCTGTCTATTATTTCATGTTAGCCTTCACAGGGTTAAATTATAAGTGTTATTAAAAATTAACTGATCTGAGCATGCACAGTTAAATATCCAATATTGACCAACACCAAATAAAATTTTAAAACCAATACAATGCCAGTTTATTGCTGTCAGAAAAATGCTGATATTCACACAAATGAAATTGTCAGACCTTTCTGTGCTGGTGTTTGTACTTTACCTTGGTGTATTTGGTGTTCAGTAGAAGTTCTCTTTTGATGTCTTCAATTCTCTCTCTGTCCTCAGCGTTTAGTTCTAAGCTTTCACATCGGCGGCCAGAAACCTTCATCAGGATCCATTCTAAAGCGACAGACCAAATCCAGTTATCCATAAAGTAAAAACCACTGACTTCAGAAAAGCACCACTGGTACTGAAAAAAACCTGTATATGACTAAATGTCCTTTTAGACAAATTGCTCGCTGTTTTTACCTCTTGCACGGCTGTCTTCTGGATCACTGGTGCTTGGCCGACTTGTAACCACTGAAACGGGTGACTCACTCTGGAGGAGCTTGGCAACTCTGGCAGCCAATGAACTCTCGCTGCTACTGTCACTCATACTTTCAACCTCAGCTGAGACATGAGACGAATCATTCTCAGAAGAGCCAAACACAGCATCTTCAGTCTGGTCCTGGTTTTCTGCTATCGAAGGAACATTTATCTGCATGGCAGATGTGACTGTAGGTGGCTTTGCCTTATCTTGGTCTGCAGCACTGCAGCCTTCCGGTTCAGCCCGTCTTGGGGTCGCACAGAGGTCACGTGACTTCAAACTTTCCTCTCTGCTCAAAGAGAGAGCGGTAGGCTCTATAGTTGTGCGGTCAATCTGTTGAGGCCTTTGGGAGGATGACAAGCTTCCTTTCAAAGCTGAATCTGATGAAGAGCGAGTCAGCAGCAAAGAAAGATTCCCACCAGCTGACAGGGATGTGTCATCATGATAACCTTGAATGTTCCGTCCCAGTGAAACAAGGGATGTGTCACTCTCTGAGAGGCGGTGTGAGCCAGGAGAGGAAGTCAGAGAGGAACGACCAGAAACCAGGCTTTCTGCCCGGCCCAGCAGACGTCTGATTTCACGCAGTGTGCCAGAGCCTACAAAAGAGTCTTCATCCTCCTTTATCACTTCTCTGGGACCTGGAGGAGTCATAGATTCTGAGCTGAATTGGCTAGAAAGGCCAAAGTTTCCTTCACTTTGTGGAGCATTAGACTGTTGTAGGTTTGATGAAGGATGAACAGTTGAATTAAGTCTTGGTGGCGTTTCCACCTGGCTGAACGTTTTTTTCACAGTTCTGTCACTGGCTGGTTGGCCTCGCTCATGCACTGACAATCGGTGTTTGACAGAAGCACTGGAGTCAGCTGAGAGCTGACTAGAACTGGAGAATGTCTCCTTCTGAAGACTGTCAACTATATACACAGAAAACAAAACAAATCATTATAATATGACCAGAAACATTATACAAATGAAACCAACTATATTTTAACTCAATAACTTTAGCAGTGCATCCTAAAACTAGCAACATTCTTTATTATTTTCTTATCATCTATTTTTTTCTTGTTAATATAAATTAAAAATAGCTTGCTACTTTTACTGCGTTAGGCTAATAGAGACTTGTCACAGCACTTACGTATCATTGCTCTTTTGATGGTTTTTGATTGCTTCTATTGTCCTCATTTGTAAATCACTTTGGATAAAAGCATCCGCTAAATAACTAAATGTAAATGTAAATGCACAAAGATGTCAGAAGTTTTTAGCTCACCTTCAGATGGCTGTGTGCTTTTAGTTGGTGTTCCTATGGAGCCTTTGATGGTACATAAGTCAGTAGGAGAGAATTCAGGCTCTCTGATTGGTCCTCGATGAGTAAATGGATTTAAGATAGTTGAAGGTGACTGGTCAATACCCAAATTTAAAAGGTACAGCTGTAAAACAAAAAGACATAAAACAGACTAATAAATTATCTATCAGGGTATAAAAACTAATTACATAAATCACCTTGAATCAGTATTTTTCAAACAAGTAATGACAGTTTTATAGCGAATATAATTTTTCTAGTTATGGAAATCTCAAAATATTTTATTGGGTTGAAATTGCCATTTGTGAGCAACATTTTGAAATGTTAATTTATTAATTTACCTTGGCTTTCTGGAATTTACTATAATTGACTTAAAAATATTAAATATAATTATTTTAATATAGCTATTTTTTTTTTATGAATGCATGCATATACACTCTTCTGTGTGTGTCTAGTTTCTAAAAAAAATTAAGTTTGAAAATGTGCATCTTTGTCATTAAAGCAGAAGTAACAGAAATATATCTGAGGGGAAACTGAATATTGTCTTTGACAGTGAGGGCCTTGGAGTCAAAAAGGTTGACAACTTAAATGCCTTAAATGTTTCCTTCTGCTTGTGCATAATTGAAAACTATATTTCCTAACAGATGTGAGTTTGAGCATTTTAAATTCATGTTGATTTTAAAGTCACAATGTAACAGATCTTTTTCTATAGTGTGATGTAAATCTGTGTAAAACTGATTTTTAAAAAAGGGAAAATATTTTATCCAACAGCTGTTGATTGTGTCGTTATCACCGGATGTTAGAATTGTGACATTTTGATTAAAAATGACTTATTAATTATATATAGATAGTAGGGCTGCACAATAAATCGCATGAGATTGTCATGCGCATCTCGTCAGTAAAGCTGGTTCTGTGATTAGTAGTAAATCTCTATCACTGCTTTCAGATGAAGCTACACAATATCATGTTCATAAACGCAGATGAATTGCCTATGATTATAAAAGCAACATTGTGTAGCTTGTCAGTAAACTACGGCTCCGTGTATTAAAATGCCGCTCCATCTGAAAGCATACACATGACAATCGCATCCTATTTATCGTGCAGACCTTATAGAAAGGGAATTTCATTTCATGCCGAATTTAAGTGCATCTTACTAGTTCCCCTACAGCACTGTGAACTTACAGGGATCCTGTCTTCAATGTTGAGTTCTCTAGTGTGAGGAGGGGACGCAGGTCTGGAGGTCCAGTAGGGTGCATAATTATCTACTTCAAGACTCATTACTGAAGAGGTGGCTCCCACTGATGCCCGCATACTCTGTTCACCATGGCGACTGCCTTGAGAGCTCGAAAGAGTGCTGCTCATGTTGAGGTTTGATGACACATCACTGAAGCGCCCCAGACTGAGGAGAGGAGACATATGGACTGAGCTTTTATCCATGTGAGGAGCTGAGCTATTCTTTCCTTCACCCCTTCCACCTGAAACAAAGGATGGCTGATAGTCCAATGATCTGGTAGTTGGAATGATGTTATTAAATTGTGCTACTGGAATTTGCTGATTGTGTGGACCAGCATCTCTCTGAACAGAGGTCACCACAGAGCTTAGGGAGGAGTGAGAGTGTGAGCGATTGACAGGTGACTCAGATGCTTTTCCTCTGCACGCACCCGTCCCAACTACACCCACCTGACGGGGTGAGACACTTCCAGAATGAGAAGAGGAAAGTGGCTGAAACATTTGGGAGCTGGGATTAGCACCAAATGTCAGACATGTGTCTTGAGAAAGCATGTGGTTAAGTGCTTCAGAAACAACATCCTGTGCTTTTTTCTTGGGCGACACACTATCAAGTGGCAAATGATCATAAAACGACCTGCTAGAACTTTGATTGACTTTCCAGGCATCTACTTTTTGTAAATAGCTCAGACTGGGAAGAGAATGTACTCTCCCAAGGGCCAGACGAGGGACTTGATCTTTCATCTCTGCACCAGAGTAAAAGTGCTGAGTGTTGGAGTGAGGTGTATCAGAGGCTTGTGGATTTAAAACAGGAGGAGGAACGTTTAAAATGGGTTGGGCATGTGTCATTGTTTGCACAGTCTCTGAAGGTCCACTAGGATCTGTAGCTGTTGTTTGAGAGTGAATGGGAGAGGAACGTTGATCGCTTAGGTCCAATGATGGAATTAAGCCAGTTTTGGAGTGACTGTTTTGGGAGGATGTAGCAACAGACGCAATAGCCTCTTGTTTGGAGTGTATGAGTGAGAGTTTGGTCAGTGCTGGTGGGGGTCTCATGATAGGTATTGCAGGTGTGGATTGAGACACAGGCTGAGAGTTCAAGAATGAACCATCTGCTGCTGTTAGATGACCGGAGCTCCAGAGCACTCTCTGCAGATCTGGTAGATGCATCAAAGCTTCACCAGCTGGTGTGACACACATTCCACTATTAGAGCTTTTGTTCCCACTATGGTGCCTACTTGCTGGGGCCGAGATGGAGCCTCTTTGTCCTAAAGACAGAAACTGATCATGGAGATGGTCAGTTGTTTGGTGTGAATGCATCCGTGAATCACGAAAAGTTATATTTGAAACATCTGCAGTCTTCTGAAATGAAGATGATAATGAGCCTTTTTGAAGATTCATGGAAGGCTCTAACTGGCTTTTGTCTATGTTTTGATGAAGTGAGGTAGGTTCAGAGGTGGAGGAAATGTTACTGCTGTCACTAACAGCCACAATAACATTGTCTTCCCTGGACTTTAACAAGAGTTGAGCAGACATTCCTTCAATAAGCTGCTGAGCAGTGGTCTGCTCCTCTCCTTCCATATGTCTGATAATATTGTCCTCAGCAGCAACATAAGAAATGCTCCCTTGATCCTCAAACTCTTTGCAATGGTCTCCAGGTGACAGGCTGTGCTGGGAGAGTGAACAGCAGCTTTTTTCACCAGTCAGGGTTGTTGGTAACTCCAACGGATGCTGGGAAAGTGCAGCCTGATCAAGAATAGTATTTTGGTGGTGGGAAGCATCAGTTACAGCTACATTTGAAGTCCTGAGGCACCTCTCAGTCATAACTGAGAAGTCAGGAAATCCCCTGTGTGCACAAAAACAATAGAGAAAATATTATCTAAAAATACAAAAATGTGAAGAAAAATTGTAAGACGACGAAACAAACAGTACCGAAGAGGGACAAATTCTACATCTGTATGCTGAAAAAATGTGGAGTCAGAAATAAGGTGAGATTTGTCCAGGCAGGGATGCAAGGTAAGTGCAGGTGACAACTGGCTATCCTGAAACTCTGAAAAAGAAAGTCAATTAAATAATTATAAATTATATATATATATAACAAATGTCATTATGGAAAAGTAATTATATACATATATATATATATATATATATATATATATATATATATATAGGAGCTAAAATGCTTTTAGGCATGAAGCAATGTACAGTGGATTTCAAACATCTTAGAATGTTTTTTTTTTTTTCAAAATCCAAACACTGTGTTTATTTCCAGTTTTAAATAAATTGGAATCCCAGATTTTCAATGTGACCTTAGATCTTTGAAGCCCACTGTATAAAAACACCTTCACTCTGTACCCAGTTGTAAAGTCTCAGATCGGTCTATGAGTGGCTGCACGCTTGAATCCGGAGTGTTACTAAATGGTCTTTCATTATTGTCAGGATCTGTGTTCAGTCTGCTAGCCTCTGAATCATGCATATTTTGTCCATCCTGCTGGTAGGGAATCTCTGGAGGGGGCTGAAAAGGTAAAAAGAGGAAAGGTAAACTTGAATGTCTGCAAGAATGCTCCGATTTATAATGGTTGCAATAGAAATTTAAGATAGTTCAAAGAAGTACTTTCAAGGTCCTCCATATAGCCACAGCCTAAAAAACTAAAATGTTTACTTAAATGGTTTCTTGGATGGCCTGAGGATAAATTTTCATTTTGGGTGAACTATTCCTTTCAACTGTATACTAAGCTGAATTTAAGTTAGACAAATATCTGACTTATGTCTTAATTTTATTTCTGTATTTTCACTTATAACTAACTTTACTTTAACAGTTATTTAAATTTTATCTTCGTTATATAATTTGATTTCTCATTCTCTCATATACCTGAATCACACCGAATCAATAGGAATACATGTACGCAGGAGCATAGATGACACGGGGGATGTGTCCCCCCCACTTTTAATATCTGTGCATGACCTGATATTTTATTCGGAGGGCAAGATGAACATCATGGAGCACTAAACACTCTCATGCAATGTGTGTTTCATTCATACTTGAAGCCGGAGTGCGCTCATATATAGCACTTCTATAATTTATTTTCCAAAAAAAAAAAAATATTTACTGACTTTTAAGCTTTTGAATGGTATAGTGTATAATGTTACAAAAGCTTTTTGTTTCACATAATTGCTGATCTTTGGATCATTCTATTCATCAAAGAATACTGTAAAAAATTACTCATCTGTTTTAAATATTGATAATCAGGAAATATTAGAATGATTTCTGAAGATCGTGTGACACTGAAGAAGGCTGGAGTAATGATGCTGAAAATACAGCTGCGCATCACAGAAATAAATGACACTTTAACAGAGATTCACATAGAAAACAGTTATTTTAAATAGTAAAAATATTTCACAATATTACTGGTTTTGCTGTACGTTGGATCAAATAAATACAGGATTGGTAAGCAGAAGAGACTTCTTTAAAATAACATACAAAAAAACTTAAGGTTCAAAAACTGTTGAGTGGTAGGCTATGTTATATAGATTACAGAAATGTCATATTGTAATTCTGTCCTCTCACTTCTGAAAAGATGGCTACGCCCCTGCATGTACGACACATGTAAGCATCAAGTATGCAAGTGTCTGTACGTGTATTTCGGCCATCGATTACACCAAAAATATATAAAACAGTTAAGTCCTGCATAGAAGAACTGCTAACGTTACCCGCCAATCAGCCTGTCCCATCTAGCAATTGATTAGCCGATGAATACAAAGCTGATTTTTTTTTTCAAAAGTTCATCCAAGTATGCTCTCGTGCCTTCGGTTCATTGTTGACTATATAAACAAATAATCAATCATTCACTGCCATCAAGTCATTGCAAAGCCATTAGCGCTAATTTTGAGCACTGCTCACTTGTTGCCATGCAGTGATAGTAGCTACAGGATCTCCCGATTAGCTAACGTTAGAAATGTAAGGAATTATATCGAGGGCTCGTTCATTCCAGAAATCAAAAACACGCAATTAAGCCATATTTTTACTTTTATTAAGAGACCGCGATTTCTAACGTTAAGTTACTTACATTGTTTACGTCTGCTGAGCACCCCTCTGAATCCATAGTCGTTAGTGACGCTGACGTTAATGCGCATGCGCACTTGTTTAAAAAAACCGGAGTTTGAATTCACAGTGAGAGTAAAGAAATACAAACCAACACCTTAGAATCGAATGTGTAACTGGTATGTAAAACAGTACCAAATAACAAAATGTATTAAGTTATCATAAGCCAACGGAACTTTTTCTATGCATTCTGTTAAACAGAAAAACGCCATAGCCACAGCGGTTTAGCTGACGACATTGTAGCCAGTTCAGACTGAGTCGCGCCAAAGAGGACAAAGGCTTCTCTGGTAGCGCTTTGCTTTCAGAACAAAAATGACGCTGTTGGTATGGCAACAAGAAAAGACCGCAACGTCGCGCGGGATTTGAGAGTATGTAAAGTACTAAGCATCTCCATATATCCCTGATACCAACACACATATGCAGAAAAAACACTTCTACTTCAAGGTTGGCAAGCTCTGCTCTGTATCTTGTCGGGTGTTTAGTTATATATACACAAACAATGAGAACAGTTTTTCAGAGAGGAGAGGAGAAATTCACTAAAACTATTTAAAGTTATTCTCTGACATACAGAAATGCATATGTTCTGATCAAACGTTGGTCAAGTAGATGAGAGGTCCTAATGACCTCCATAACCTGGACAGCCAAACTTGTGCAGTCACAGTGATCCTAAATAAAGAGAGAATAAAAACTCAGCATGTAAAAAGCTTAGTTACACATTCCAACTTCTCACTAAGGGAGAGATAGATACACATACATTTTCAGTGTCTACTCAATGGTGAAAAATTTGATCAATGATCATGCAAAAGCATAATGAATATATTTTATGAAGGCCGTGATGAATCCAGGATTCCACTCCTTAAATACATTGCTGCAGAGCATTTTCCATCTTGTTGTTTCTCAACACAACCTGGATCTAAAGTAATCTAATGGTTCAAGCTGCACTAGATGTATGCAATTTGATGTTTGAAACAAACATTATGAATGAGTGGTTTGAAGCTAAAAGTCCCAAATTACCCTAAACTCTTTACCAGTGATGTTTCAATTATAAACTTACCTATAATAAGTTAACTTTCAGAGGCTCAACTATTATATTATTCCAGTTTTTACATTTTCTTAAGGCTTAATTTAAGTAAGCCTTATAAAAATAACATGCGAAAATAAACCCAGAACGGTAAAAGTGTTTACATTAAAGTATATAGCCTGTGTTACATTTGACAGACAAACGAACATTTTTCACAATATGATATAAACGCACTCGTCTTTTTTTTTTCAATGTAAATATATTTTTCTGCACCACGTGGTGCACTTTGAGCGTTCTACGTATATATGCGCATGCGTGTGAGCACGCACTGTTTGCAAAGGAGGAGAATCTCGAGAAGACACTACGTTTGGAAGGAATGTTAAACCATCTGGAAGTTACTTAAATATTGTATAATTTACAATTACTTAGTTTCATATAATTATATAAATATATTCGCTAAAATGTCAAGAAAGAATACCATAGGACCAGGTAAGATTTGCTTAAGGTCTGTTTTTTTATGACGTCTAACGTTACCAAAACTTCGCCTGCTCGCCAAACACATGTAGCTCTAATAATTAATTAGAAAATGTGTCGTTTAACAATACGTGCTTGCTAATGGTGGAGAATTTGTGCAAGAACTTGCCATTTCTTGTTATATTAATTCTGCCTTATGAATCGCATTTTTTTTTATTATTACATACTAAATAGAGGTATACGAAAGAACAGTCATGCTTTGATGACATATGCAGAATTATACCACTCAATTCATTATTTGTGTGTCTCTATCTATGTGAGGCGTGTTCAAACTTTACAATATGTTTTTCCACTGGCTCTTAGAATACTTCCGGCTGCATGAAAATGATCGCCTCATGCGGACTCACGTAAGTAATTACGTTTGTGTAAATTCATTTAGAAGTTATGAATCAGCATTATTTTTGTTGTAGGTTTTAGTCTGTAACTACTATTTTCTGTGCTCCTTTTTTTTAGGAGACAGTGGTCGATTTGATTAATGATAGACCTGCAAACCACAGCTTTTTAGATGCCTTAAGTTTTGGTTATAGGTTTGGTAAGACATGATTTATCTTACTTGTGCACGCCCCAGTAGTCATCCACGGTCACTTAATTAAAACCTGTTGTAGACCCTGATCTATATCGATCAGTGGTTGAAGAGCAGTTTTGGAATTATTTCATAATTGGAATAATTTAAATCTACTCCTAATATTGTGCATGTTCTATAGTGCTCTCAAACTTTACATGCACTTGAACTGTTTGATTCTGCAACACAGACTGAAATATTCAAGTCTATCAGGCTGCATGATTTATGGATTTATTTTCTTTGGATATTAGAGTTCCTATTGTATTAATGAAGTTCTTATTCTTAATTTTAAAGGAATAGTCAACTCAAAACTAAAAATTTGCTGAATTTGTTTCTTCAGAACAGATTCAGTTAATGCTTGCTCACAATTGGATTCTCTGCAGTGAATGGGTGCCATCAGAATGTGATGTTATCAGCTGTTTGAATTCTCAAGTAATGCCCACGATTTTAGTCTGTCAATGAATGTCTTGTAAAGTAAAAAGTTGTTTGTTTGTAATAAATCCATCAACTTCAAACTGTTTCTTCCGGCTGAAAAAGTAGTTTTTTTAATTATTTTTATTCATAGTATTTTTTTCTCCATTGAAAAAGTTATCTCTTCTGAATTTGGAGAGAAATATGCACAGATCATGCACTATTTACAAGCAAAAACATTTTAATGTGAGCGTATATGTGTATATTATGTCTACATGAATTATTGAATTTTCTAGTAAGGAACCTTGAAGTATAATATAATCATAAAAAAAAAAAATATTAAGGATGTGTACTACCATTAAAAAGGAACTCAACAGGATAGAGAAATACTTGTGGGTCAAAAAAGAAAAGTAGAAGAACACTTGCAAATGAGATCATTTGTTATTAACCATATAAGAGAGGTTTGAGATTGTTAGAGGTACTGTAGGCATCTCAGCTTTGTTGTCTTGACCAATAAAGTCAGATTTTTGCCATATAGAACTCCTTGACTTGAGCTTTTTAAAAGATATTATACAACGGGGGAAGTACTTATTCACTGGAGGAAGCCTTATTATGGATTATAGACCCCATTGATTTGTTTCTTTCAAACATGCAGCTTTTGTGTTCAAGTTATTAACTGATTGACTGGAGTCAGGTGGATTACAGTGACGTTTTTATCAGCTGTTTGGACTCTCATTATGGTGGCACCCATTCAGTGCAGAGATCAACTATTGCTGAGCAAATGATGTAATGCAAAATTTCTCCAAATCCGTTATGATGAAGCAAACTCGTTTGCATCTTCGATGGACTGTGGATTAGTAACATTTTCAGCAAATTTTTGGGTGAACTACTCCTTCAAGGTAAAAGATAATAACCGGATCACTATATAATATTTACTCTTAAGGTTTTATTATATTTAAGCAAATTGTTTTTGTATTAAAGTTCCAGGATTGGATCGGTTTGCAGCTCTTACAGGGTATGAAGATTTATCTGACGAGGATTATTATTATGATGATGATGATGACAATGACGATAGATATGCCCTCCGTACAAACAACCGATACTGTGGCTTTTCTCGCAACTTCCTTGAAAGAAGTCTGCCAAAACCATCCAGACACATAACAGCTGAGGTTTGTGTCAAACACCTGTGATTCAATCATTATCTTGTTTTATAAGATTAATGAAAATGATTTCACTTTTTTTTATTTTAGGAAGCAGAAAGAAATGCAAAAGAGCTAGTGGATGAAGAAGAAAAACTTAAGAAAAAAGCAGAGAAGAAAAAACAGAAAAAGATGGTGAGAGCATAAGTGAAAAAAGTCTTATCTGAAAAAAGTGTGAATATTTTAAGCTGTATTTTTCTGAATTACAATAGAGACAGAAGGAGAGACGTCGGCTGGAAAAATTAGAAAAGGAGAATGCAGATAAAGAAAAAAATAAATTGGTGAGGAAAAAAGTTTTGGATTTGTAAAATGAAGTAGTTTGACACCGATGACACATCAAACCTCATCGTTTTGTGCTTGTCTCACTGAAAAGACAGACTTTATTTGATCTTGGTGGAGTCTAAAGTGTATTTTTGTTTCTTTCTTTGATTAAAGGTTCAAGTTGACCCTGGACCAGAAAAGATTAAGCATGCTGGTAAAAATGAAAATGAAATGAAAAACAAAAATTGTTCATCTCTGCCTCCTGGTCCTCAATGCGCCTCAGCTCCTGTGCAGAGCAGTGATAGCAGTAGTGAAGACAACGGAGATGATGGCGAGGAAGACTCAACTGTGGAACCAGAGGTGAGCTGTTTTATAGATAGAGCTGTTCACTGAGTGGAAGATGCTGATTTTCATGGCCGTGCTTTATTCTGTTTCTTAGGAGCTTGACATGAATAGCTGCTTTGTGTCAAACGCAGCTGCTATTGCCAAACGCAAACTGGAACAAAAACCCAAACATGACAAGAAACATGATCAAACAAACTCAAGAAAACCATGTGGCTCTGAGCAGAAAGACACCACTCCGTCACGAAAACAGGTTGGTAGAGAGACGCATTTATTTTCTCATTTGAGACACTGCGTGTCCAAATATCTGGTGTTATACTGCCTAGTGATTCTGTGATGTGTAATGTTTCATTATTTATAGCTCATTCAGATGAGCTTCGCAGACAAACCGGTGAATATATGATAACTACGGTGCTTGCATCCTAGTGGAATTAAAATAGTTTTTAACTTGTAATGGAACGACTCATAAATCTGTAATCCATTATGTCAGACAGATGTCTAATAGCAGGGTTGCACAATTAATTGCATGTGATTTTCATATAATAGTTGTGATGGGAGTATTGAGGAGATTCCAAAGAGAAAATGAAGGGAAGCACCAGCAATGTGATAATTGCTTAAGAACTGTATAAAAGTGAGATTGTAGGATATTTTGCAGGCATCCTGGGTTTGTTATCTGGATAAATAAACTCTGAATTTTGTCACTTCTTGCCTTGAGAGATGTTTTGGAAAAGAGTGAATATTTCCTCTTTCTTTTCAAAATTGTTTAACACCATGTTTGTACAGCAAGCAGACAGGTTGCAATAGTACAGATTTTCACAAATTTATTATGAAATTAAACTTGAACAGCATTAATTTGTTTTCTGAATAATTTACAACTTCTGACCTATGTTAAAATGGTTGTCAACAATGCAGACAATTACCATAAACATGGACCTTTGTCTTGTTGTGGGTTAGCCTGTTTATTGACATCATATATCAGCATTGTGTCACATCTTGTGCTGGACGGCCAAATTGAGACATGACTCTAATCATGGCACTCACAGAATGAATTTGGATTAAAAACTTTCTATTCATCAAACAATGAAGAGTTGTTAAATAAGAAGTGCATTTTCCCACAAATTTATAGTAATATGAAATGTTTCTTTGGAAATTGGCTTTTTTTTTTTTGGAAGGATCATCTGACACTAAAGGAGTTATGATGCTGGAAACTCACAGGAATAAATAACATTTTAAGATAATCAAAGAGGTGGTTCCTCCAAGTATGCTTATGGCTTATTTTAAACCGTAATAATATTAAAAGCAATATTGTTTTACGGTGTTTAATTAAATGTAGCCTTCACTCTTAAAAATAAAGTTGCTTCACGATGCCATAGAAAAACCTTTTTGTCTAAATGAAGAACCTTTGTTTCACAAAAAGTTCTTTGTGGTGAAAGAAGGTTCTTTAGGTAAAGGCAAGAAAGAGATGCTTTTTTAAAGAACCTTTGACTGAATGGTTGTTTGGGGAACCAAAAATTGTACTTCTATGGCATGGCTGTGAAGAACCTTTTAAGCACCTTTATTTTATTTTTAAGAGTGTTGGTGGGCAGAAGATACACCTTTTAAATCCTTTATACTGCAGTATAACATTCTTGCAGAAGTATGTTTATGTAACCATAATCCTCTTCAACCATTTTGTGGAAGCAACCAGTTTTTGACATACTCTTTATTTCCATAACATTTAAATTGTCATTCCTTTAGATCAATATCAAGGAGGAGAAGTCAGAGGAGATTGTCAATACAAATGATTTGATTACGAGAAGCATGGAGTTGGCAGGTGCGACTGGAGTTATTTATTTATTTTCTCTAAAAATGGCTTAGTCATGAAACGTCTTCCTAATTCCGTCTTCTCTTCTATAGTTATAGGTAACCAATATGCCATCTCAGGTAACCTGGAAATGGCTGTGAAATATTTTACAGATGCTATAAAACACAATCCTAAAGAGTATAAGTAGGTGTTGATAGTTTTAATTACAGCATAACTTCTAGTTAGATCAAAGGTTGCACATTAATGTGTTTTTGTTTGTCTGTGGTGCAGGTTATTTGGGAATCGTTCTTACTGCTATGAAAAGATGCTGCAGTATGAGAAAGCTTTAAATGATTCTGATATTGCTCTTTCTATGAACCCCAAATGGATTAAAGGTCTTTACAGAAAAGGAAAAGCGCTTGTTGGACTGAAGGTATTGCTTTAGTGTTTAGACGGTGTCATCCATCATTTAGAGTACAGGCTCATCCACAAATGCCCATCTGCTATTTTATTCTATCACAATCTTGTTTCCCCATCTGTCAGAGATACTATGAAGCCAGAGTTACATATAATGAAGTGTTAAAACTGGACGGCACATGTAAGGACGCAGCTGAGGAAATGATGAGGGTGCAGCTCATGCAGCTTATGGTGAGTGGTTGAGAATCGCTAATGGATCACCCTTTGTTTTAGTGCTGATGCTGCTTGAATATTGGCAGCATATTGGTTTTATGTTGTCTGTTTTAAAAAAGAAGCAGAATGGTAATGTCGAGAGATGCTTGTTTCATAAACAGGAAATGGGATTCACTAAAGAGCAGAGTTCAAATGCCCTTATTCTTCATGGAACTGTAGAAAAAGCCTTAGAAAGTCTCTCTGGTCTGTCAGGTATGATAATACTTGATAAAATGTCTATATATGTATATGATAAACCATGTGTATATATATCATTAACATTTCTATTAATGGGCAGTATTTGCCCCCTGGGTGCGAGTTCTTGGTTTTTTTTTTTTTATTTGTAATGCAATTGTTTACATTTTCTTTAAATGTTTTTTTTTTTCATATTTTGTCAATTTATGTATTAAAGATTTTTTAATTTTCACTCCAAAATAACAATTCTATCATTAATTACTCGCCTTCATGTCATTCCAAACCTGAAAGAACTTTTCATCTTCAGAACACAAAACACAAAGATATTTTTGATGAAATCTGAGAGCTTTTGGATCCTGCATAGACAGCAACAGAATAAAGTCATTATCTTTTGGTTTTTGTTTTTGCGCACAAAAAGTACTCTTATAGCTTCATAAAATTGAAGATATAGAACCACTATCAAATTGATTATATGAACGATATTCTTACTACCTTTCTGGACCTTGAATGTGGTATTTGCGTTGCTCTCTATGGAAGGGCCAGAAATCTCGGATTTAAGATATCCGATTTAATCGGATTTCATTAAATATCTTGATTTGTGTTCTGAGATGAATGAAGGCCTTATTGGTTTTACTCAACAGATGTGTATGTGATTGGTTACGATGCTCAACACTGCCAAAAAAAAAAAGTGTACAAAGAAATCTTTGATGCATCATGAGCGGATAAAAATGTACAATCAACACTTTTGTTGTCATTTTCACATTTGACTTTAATCATGACCGAAGTAAAACGTTTTAATTTAAATGTGCAGGGGCATATTTTGTCCACTTATCTTATTTGTTCCTTCCTAGTCTTTTTTTTGTAAACAAAGACGTTGATTTCATAAATCTGAATAGTGAGGGGGACAAATACAGGTAACGCATTGAGATTTAATTTAATTAACTCTTGTTCTATGCAGGTTTAAGCCCTGTCCTAGCGCCTGGAGAATGCAAGTTTATGTCTGTAAAGCAAAACCCACAACCTCCAGCTATTTTCCCCCTCAGACCTCTTCCTCAGCATCAGCCTCGACCCAGTATGCCAACCGCTTCTCCAGTTCATCGTCATCCTCCGTAAGACACGCACGTACAGGCATTTGTGCTAAAACCTTTCACCTCAAAATCGCCTGAATCTGAATCGGAGTCTTTCATCCTTAAACAGAGACCTATTCCCTATCTGGGTTGGAGATCTGGTGCCTTCTATAACAGAGCCAAAGCTTTATGACTTATTCCGATCGTAAGTGACCTTATTTGTTTTGCAAACATCTTTTAACCAGTAAAATGCTTTATTCAGCATTGATGGGATGGAGCACATTTTAAGTTGCATAAATGTATCTTTATGAAACAGTGTTGGGCATGTCCATAGTGTAAGAGTGTTACAGATGAGACGCTGTGCATTTGTTAACTACGCCAAGAAGGAGGACTGTGAGAAAGCCATAGAAGAATTCCATGTGAGTATGTTTGTCCTGTTGTTTTGTTCAGTGGACTGTAAGATATGCAGATGACCATAGAGCTGCTTATAATATGTCCAACCCTTCTCGGGTGATATCGGTGGTTGGGGTTTGTCTCTTGTTTCCACTGAAATGAAGATCTTCAGTTAGGGGGGAAAATAAGTCTATCTTTGTTTTTGTGATTTGCAGGGTTATGCCATTGATGGGACAACTTTAGTGGTGCGTTATCCAGATAGGATTCACACACGTCTTGGAGTGTCCAGAGATGCATCTACGGAGTCCTCAGGGAAGAATGGGTGAGTACACATGTGTCTGCATTTCGTGTTTTTAGGTTTTTGATTTGAGATGTATGATCATAACCTTTTTTTTTTTTTAATACACCCTTTACCTATTTTTACTGAGTGAAATCTAACAGTATATCACTTGCTTGCCTCTGCAGTGAATGGGTGCCGTCAGAATGAGAGTCCAAATAGCACAAGTAATCCACATGATTCCAGTGGAACAGGAAATGCTATATATACTGCTCATGTACTCACATTCAAAAAGCGGATAGTTAATTTACAGTAACTTAAATACATTACATCACTGTGGATTATTGATGTTTTTATCAGCTATGTGGGCTCTCATTCTGATGGCACCCATTCACTCCATTGGTGAGCAATATTCTGTTGGTGATGATGCTTAATTTCTTTTAAATCTGTGCCAACAAACTCCTGTACCTCTAGGGTGGCCAGAAAATGAGTTAATTTTAAGCGCTTTTTTTAATACCTATTCCTCAAATTAAAGATATGAAATAGATATTACAGTAATTTTATAATATTGTGTAACTCGATAGTTATGGTTTAATGGTAATGTTTTTTTTTTTCCACAGCAAACAGCCTAATGAATGTTATTTTTGGAGAACAAATGGCTGTATTAAGAATGGCTGCACCTATAAGCATATCCCAGAAAACAAAGGCATTGACCGAAATCAAGCCAAATCACACCCCTGATTCCCAGCACACAGACAGGGATTTAACCATCTCAATCACTGTAATTAGTTGAATACAGTAAACATTCACATGCATAAAACATCAGCGTGGGGCCTTGGTGTTTGTTTGCTCATTCTTCTGAATATTTTATCATTTCTGTTTTAAAAAAAAGTCTTAATGTCAGTCTGTACACAAAGTTGAAATAAGTTTTAATTTTGGACAATGATGACTGTGTTTTAATCGGTGTAATTTTATTTATTTTTTGGTCCCACAGAATAATACATTCCTTCTTACCAAGTCAGTTATTGGTTTTAATGTTTTCCAAGACAATGACGATACGTTTTAGGTTAAGGCTGTCAAAAGTTTTTTGAATGTTCAATGCAGAAATTCTAGTGTTTTTTTTTTTTTTTTTTTACAGAAATTGGGGGGAAAAAATATTTGCCTTCTGACCCTATCTGAGGGTTTTAAACCATAAGTATTGTTACATTTGAGAGGTTTTATTTGGACTTCTTATATGCAAGTTTTATCTGCTTCTGTAAAAGCTGAAATGTCACAAGTGAAAATTACATTTGTCAATACTCCTGGTGTACTGTGCCACTTCTGCTGTTGAGATGATCTGCAGTAGGTAAGGAGAAAAAAAAAAGTCCATGTAGTTACAATTGATATATCTGTTAAGCAATGCTAAATGACTCTCTAATACAATAAAAGGTGCCCTAAAAAAATGGGGAAACTCTTTATATTCTGGCTTGTTTTTCACCGCATTACTTAATTAAATAGTAGCAAGTATACTGGCTGCGCTATAAATGCTATTGATGCACTATTTTTATGTTCATGGGTCTCCCGCTGAGTTCATCATGACTAAGATTAAAACCAGATTATAGTATTTTACAATAGATGTATAGGTTACTTTTTTCACAGCCTTGTCATTTGTTATTAAAATTGGAGGAATTTGGAAGAAGTATGGTATTCATGCATTAAGAATTAGCCGTTATGAAGCTTACAAAACTGTGTTTTAGTCTGTTTGTTTGTTTTGCAAAGAAAAGGTTCTTTTTCAAAAGAAAACAAATGCAGCATTCTTTTCCCATTTCAAAAACTTAAGTCAAATTGTATTTGAAAAAATTCAACAAATCTAATCCATCGTCATCTTAAAGTAGGAAACACTGCCAGTGTCACTATGTGAAGTAGAATGTGCTTGAGTTTACTTCTCTGATTTTAAACTGCACTAGCGACAAATGTTGCTCACACATTTTGAATTGCCTGAGTTGATCCTGTCTGGTTAATCAGTAAATACTATTTTATGGCATTTGTCCTTTTGACATTATATTGAAGAGAGGAAACATTAATGCACCCCATCCACAATTTAATTATGTAACATTTCTAGAGGAAAAAAGTATGAAATGTGGTATTGCTTAAATAGGACCTAAACAGAGCATTGTAGATGTATATGACTGACTTTCTTCAGATGAACACCAACAAAGATTATTAGAAAAATAATCTTAATCCTTTGACTCCATATAACGCGATAGTCTTAAAAAAACCCACTGAACAATCACAACCATAATCCTTAAAACTGATGTATCAATGTCTTCTGAAGTGAAACGATGTGTGTGTGCAAGAAAAATACTATTATTTTATACTATTTTATACCAGATTTAGGAGCTAGTTTTAGTGCTAAAACGCTAAAAAGAAATTTTTAGAGGTCTTTACACACTCACAGACACACATACACAATTGCATAATAATTAAAAGAAAATAGAATACAAAAAGATTAGAAAGGTAAGAATAGAATTAGAATAGTGAGTGTTAAGTTAGAGGGTCAAATAAAGATGGAAGAGATGGATTTAAGCCGATTCTTGAAGATGCCCAAGGACTCGGCTGCTCGGATTGAGTTGGGGAGGTCATTAGTGAAAATTTTGTCTTAAATGTAACAAAATTTACCATTTACCATCCTAGACTCAATAAGAGTGATTCATTAAGGTTTCTAAATGTTGAGACTAGGCCTCAGCTCCTAAATTATTTAACAGAGCTGGAGAGGCCTCCTAACCTAGTAAGGAATAACAAGATGGCAACAAAGAGAAAACAAACTGAAAGGACTTTGGTTTTATTCATACGGACCAAGATTGGGAACACATTAGCCACATTTATATTTACTGAAAATCTGTTTGCATTTACTAAATGAGCACTGTGCTACATCCAAACTGATTCCAAACTCTGTTTTTATGTATAACCATTTTCTATTCTTAGCGGTTTAATTTCACTTTAAATCAATTTTAAGTTTTTGTTGTGTTTTTTTTTTTTTTGAATTATTTTAATTCCTTTTGTTTAGCCTTTTCTTTAGGCTGTGGATGGGTTCGGTTTTGTTACGCACTTCATTCCTAAGTATGATTTTACTTGTTTATTTGATTTTGATAAATGATTAAAATTAAGATACAAATTATACCAAAAAAAAAAAAAAAATTGTTAAAAAAAAAGGAATTTTCTACAAACAAAAGAGTATGAAGTGGTGAAAAATTGTGTCTGACCCACTCCATTTCTCCTGGCATACTGCTGTCCAATTCATTACCATACCCTTTATGACCTTTACACTTTTTTTTTTCATAATTGACAGATGAAGCAAACAAAATACACAAATAATATTTAATCATAAATATAAACCAAAAATACATTTTCTTAAATGGCTACAACACCTTTAATGTAAAGCACTTTTCCTAATATATGTGAAATGTGTTACATAAACTTTCCCTGTGATAAAAGAAATATAAAAAAAAAATTACAATCAAAACGTCATTTAACATGTACAATATATTACAATGGCTAGTAACAGACAAGTTAGAATGAGAGTCAAACAGGCAAAAGTCAGATAAATGTGGAACAGCAAATCAGAAATACCAAGACACAGATACAATCAGACTCCAATACACTCTAAACACAATATTTCACCAATCTCTGTGATACGAAACTCTATAAGAAACACATGAGACAAATACATTAATACAAAGGTAATGAGGTAACAAACAAATGCGAAATGACAAGAACGAATTTGGCAAATGGTACAAAGATGGCCAAGTTTGAGAGTTTGGGCCGGTCCTTGTATCTGGGTGAGGTGAGAAAGTGGACCTATAGCTGCCTCCAATGAAAAAGAACATGCCCATCTGTAACACATATGCACTCACGCAGATACAATATACTGTATACACAAGGGCAGTATTATGCAAAAATATTTATGACAAGAATGAACACTTAAACAGTTTATATGTCATCTTCCCTGTAGGCAATGAGGGATCTTTATCAAATCAGAAAGAAGACCAGGACAAAAAGAGATTTACAATAATGAAAAAAATACTCCACAAACATCTTTTTGAGGAAGTTGATTTGGAGACATTAAAGCTTTTTAGTTTGTTTACAGATTTTTTCATTCTATGTGTATTAAACTGTTTAAACTTTTTATAAAAACATTTTAACATTTTGTATTTCTCTCTATCTTTTTCCAGATTTAGTTTGGGCAAACATTATGGTTTTTACACTCACCGGGCACAGTGCATTTATTTTATATTACCTCAACAAGATTCTGGAGAACACTAATGGTAAGCTGGTATCAAATATCAGCAAACTAAGTCGCCCTGTTTTTTCTCAATGAAGAAAAATTGGCATGCTATAATAACATTTACATTTTTTCAGCCTTCACTTACTTTTAGATTATTTATGGTTTTGATTGTATAGTACGGGTTACCAGGCATACTAACCTGAGTTTTTAAACGTGTCATTGATCACAGAGCGTTCTGGATGGATGTTCGTCACAGTTCTTCTCCATGTCTTGACTGCAACTGTTTCGGAGCGATTTTCCAAAAGAGTTCCTGGTAACAAAATACATCGAAAATTAGTAAACAAATAAATAAACAGTTTGGTGCCAAAATAACTTAACATTTTATTAATATAGGCTTAACAGGTCTAAATATCAATGTATATGCTTAAAAACCTATTTATATATTTAATTGTTTATTTGTCAAAAATCTACGTTTGTTTATATATATATATATATATATATATATATATATATATATATATATATATATATATATATATATATATATATATACACACACACACATTTGTTTTGCAGATGCTGTGTACAATACTTTGTTCATGTTTGGGGTAGCAGGTCTGCCAGTGATCAACTCTGTTTCTCTTGCAACAGAATTAATACTGCAAGTGTGTAGGTGTCAATGCCTAAACAATTTGGAGAGGGCATTATTTAATTTATTATTTTTATTAATTTATTTTGTACTAATTTCTTCTCTTCTATCCTTATGTTTATAAGACAAGGGGGAGAGAACAGTGAATGATCTGCGTGTATTAGTCCTGCCGTTTGAAAGCATTATGGCTGGTGTGTGGCTGATTTTACAGATCCTTGAATACTGTGAGTTTCTGTGGTACATTATGCTCTTCATGTTTGAGAGTCCTTATTGATATTAACTGTCATGTCTTCATACATGAATTACAGGGATAAGGGAATGGAGAGAGTAAGTTTACATCTTTTCCCAATTTTTAACTACACATTTTGAAGTCAACAGTATATGATAACCCAGTAATTATATTGTCTTATAGATAATCCATTTACTATTTAACAACTGATTTATGTTTTGGTTAATGGCTTAAATGTTTTAACTAATTATCTTTCAGTGTACTGAAGGAGCTGTATGCGCTAAGGGACTTTGTGGCAAAGTTCATATCAAAGGTAACTTTATTTAAGAGGCTGAGTAAGTGTCTGAACTGCGTTTAATTCCTACATTTTATTGCATATTCATTGGCTAATGAATTAACGGCTTAATTTGTCTGTTCCTCATTCAATAAACAATACTATAACAACAACTTGATTGTTGTTTATAATAATATTCTGACTGTGTGCTTTTTTTTAAATGTTTCACATGTAGTTTCACATCCAATTCAAAAACATTTAAAATAAATGTCTGGAAACATGCAAAATGTCTCTATATTAAAGATGTATCAGTCTGCTCTACCTCCTGATTTGCTTCTCCGGCTACAAAACAATCAGCAGCATCATGACACTGCTGAGCTGTTGATTGGCTGAGGATCTGTGTGTGTGTGGAGAGAGGGGGTGTATGTGTGTCCTCTATAAAGCACACTGCTCTGCAGCATTTCTGAACTGGTGCAGTGCCGGTACATCTCCACTAATGGTGTGCAGAACAAGGGGGACTTAAAGAGAGAAATTTCTCCAATCAACAAAACATCAACATCATTTGAAAACCAAACAAAAAGCAAAAAAAAAAAAAAAAAAAATCCTGCATCATGAGCTTTGACCCATTCATTACCTCTATCTCACGGCGATGGGAAGATTCCCCCTCCCGCAGAACCACTTACCGGCTCTCCCGGGGGCCCCTGTCCTCCTCCAGGTGGCCGACACGTTTGGAGCCGCTGCAGCGATGGGAGCAGAGCGACCTGAGTCAGACGAGCATCGTGAACGCTGAGCTGCTGGGGCTGCGGGCCCAAGAGCGAGAGCAGATGGTGGGTCTGAACAACCGCTTTGCATCCTACATTGAGAAGGTGCGACACCTTGAGCAACAAAACCGGGTGCTGCTCCTTCAGCTGGAGGGCCTGCGGCGCAGGCAGAGTCAGCCGCCCCGTGTGCAGAAGCTCTACCTTCAGGAGGTACGGGGCCTCAGGGAGCAGCTGCACCAAGAGGCCCAGAATAAAGCATGCATGGAGGTGCAGAGGGAGAAATTGCGGGAGGCGTATGCACAGCTGCACGAGCGCTGGGAGGAAGAAGCGCGGCGGCGTAGGCAGGCAGAGGCAGAGGTGCAGAGGTTGCGGGAGGAGGCAGGTCAGATCGCTCTGTGCAGCTGTGATGCCGAGGCCAGTGTGGTCTCCCTGGCGCAGGAGTTGGCCTTCTTAAAGCAAGTGTTTGCAGAGGAGCAGGAGGGGTTGAGGGTCCAGCTACAGGTTGCCAGCCTCAGCGTGGAGCTGGACACAAGTAGACCGGACCTGTCGGCCGCTCTAAGAGAGATCCGAGCACAGTATGAGAGCCTGGCTGGACGCAACATGCAGACCGCTGAAGCCTGGTTCCGGGGGAAGGTGGCGAGTGTAGTGGAGCTGACAGATAAACAGGAGGAGGCTGTGCGCTTGGTACGTGAGGAGACAGCTGAGTATCGACGACTGCTGCAGTCCCGTTCAACTGAGGTTGAGGCACTGAGGAACGTCATAAATTCTCTGAATGCACAACTAGGGGAGCTAGAGGAGACACAGAACACAGAGGTCAACAAGTACCAGGTATAGTTCACCAGCAGTAATCAATCCAAGTGTAATTGCAATACAACCACACAAATGTCTTTGTGGAGACACTTAGAAAGTGAGGGCATTTATGCTATTGAATGCGGAAACATTCTGTTTATAAAAGAGAAGATTAATGAAATGGAAAATAACCTGAACAATGTCAATTGGCAAAATACACTAATATAAAATGTCCAAAAATCTTACCTTTTTGGGTACAACAGCCTGTCACTGGGGCAGTAGTCTTAAGCAAACAAAGTCTTTGCATTTCCTTATTTGTTGAGGACAGACTTGACACAAAGACTGTAAATTTGCTTTTACTATGACAAGTCAGTGTGCTGACCTTTACTGTTCTAGAGTCTCAGCATTGATGGAAAAATATTTCTGCTGTACTTTTGGCATTGTAAGGTCTAAGTTATACCAAAGGTGCAGAAATGTTACTGATGCTGACTCATTCCATCAGTGCGGAGTCATGACTGACTCTAGAGGGAAAGGTAGTGCTGACTAAAAATCTTTAAGATTGATGAAATTCTGCTCTACTACTCTGTATCTCTGGCACAGAGCACATCTCTGTGTAGAAACACTGAAGCATATCAGCATTCATTTATGTTTTTAATTTTTTTTAACCACTTTTAGGAGAAGATAAGTGACCTAGAGAGGGACATTGCGGATGCGAAAGAGGAAATGTCACGCTATTTGCGGGAGTATCAAGATCTGCTTAACGTGAAAATGGCTTTGGATGTTGAGATTGCAGCTTACAGGTAATATACTTGACCGAATGACATTTGCAGTTTCTTTAACCAATTTAACTGAAAACCATTCTTGTGCAGTCAAAAAGAATGAAGAATTATTTTGATGTTAGATCACAAATGAGTATTGATTTGATGTGGTTTGTTTAGAACTTAAATGTATTTTTGTCTTTACAGGAAACTCCTGGAGGGAGAAGAAATTCGATTTACGTATTCCACATTACCAGCCCTAGCTTAAATCCCTAAAGCTCAAAACCCTAGGAACTCACATTCAACATATTCATATTTTGAATAGCTACGGTTGAGTCAGACCCACATTTACATCCTGAATTACTAACAAAAACATCACCTTCCCAAACACTGAGATGCACATAAATCAACCCCCCCCCCCCCCCAAAAAAACCCCTAATAACCAGCATTTCAGACCCTCGTTGCCAAATCCATAACCTTTACATTTACTTCTGATCCTAGTTCTTCAGCTAATTTCACCCTAATTCCACCATTTTACCATGAAACTTAACTGCAGCATATCATCGCTTTAAAGTCAGACGAGCCCTTGTGTCACACAAGAGGTACACATAATGAGATCCCCCTTCTTCTTTACACTTGAAAATGGACAAGTGACCACCTTGGAGACGCCGCTAAGGGCAGCACTCACTCAGCCAGGGCTCAGTGTCATGTTGGCAGATTCTAATGGAGGACCTTGGATGGTTTAACTTAAAGAATACTATATTGTTCTGTAAATAATAGTTTTCACTAAATTGTCATTTTTTGTTTCATTCCCAGCACCCACTGAAAATCAGATTAGCCAGTGATCCCTTATATGCAAACTTTTAACCAATTGTTTGTTGAGGTGAATCATTGCTCAGTCTCAACTCACTTCGGGTGCTAGAAATGGACTAAAGCCAATTTGTTAATTCGACAATGGACCAAGAATCAGTCAACAGGACACTGTCTACCTACCCTGGCTCTTTAGATTACAGGTAGTTAGTGTAACAGTTAAGTTTTAGCTATGTTAGTTAAGTTAGAATGTGTTCATTTTAGTAATTGTTTTAGTAATATTTAATTTGCTATATGTCTGTGTTGGGCTTCTCATATGTTTGTTTGGTTGAGAATATTAGATTTTTTTGCTTTAGCATTTACAGTGTTTAACCTGATAAAAGCATGACTGAAAATCAGGAGTAGAAATAAAAGCTCTAGAACTGGAGTTTTAAGTCTTATGGTTAAAATACAACTATCATGCTTTATCTGCTTCTATTGTGTCATCTAAGTTGCAATGTATGTCAATTATCAGTAATTTGGAAATGAACAAGAAACCGAGTCTGTTTTATCATGACAGTCTCTGAACTGAATGGTGCTGTATGTTTGCACCTAAATTACATGCTGAATAAAGCAACAGTACCTCTTCTGGAGCACGTCTCTGTTGTGTGTTTGTGTGTAAGGCATGCAGTGAGGTCCAGATATCCAAAACTTGCCCATTAAAACCAATTTGGAACATTTTCAGATTAAGATGGAAAAAAATGGATTAGCAGGTTTATGCTAAATGATTCAAACCTGATTCTATAAGTAAAAAATGCCACATTTCTGAACAATTTGAGTTGTTTCTTTTAAGTGGACAAACCCCTCATGAATCAGTCAGACACATTAATGATTCAGTCTGAGTTACTTACTGAACTTACCTTCTGTCATGTCAAAGTCAGAAAAAAGAAATAAGATAATGAATAAATAAACAATAATATAACTACAAATTGTTGTCCCTGTGAAGCCCATTTCAGCCATACACACATAAAAACATTATTCTCTTTAAAAAAAAAAATTAAAAAAAAAGAGTAAATTGTGACATACAAGTCATAATTATGAGTTTTTATTTATTTATATATTTCCATGTGTTAGTTGTTGGTTAGTTGTTACTTTGACTCTTTATGTCATAATTAACCATATTTTAATATGATGTAACCCAAGTGGTCTACTTTTAATGTCATAATTGTTGCTTTTTATGTCATAATGATCATCATTTTTAATAAATATTACTTTTATGTCATAATTATAATTTACCACAACATTTTTTTTCTTATGTGGCAGAAATGTGTTTCCACAGAGACAACAATTATGTATACTGGCTGTTCATATGGTTGGCTTTTTATGTAAATATTTTGCATTTTTGTCAGCGGTGTTTATGACTGCTTACCTTATTACTAGGTTAGGCCTTGTAGCCCGCTTTTTAGATAATTTCCCCCAAATATTTATTCCGAAACAGGACAGAACGGTTAATGGATCCGTTAAGGAGCCGAAATAGTTCAAATAAATCATAATCAACAACAGAATAGTTTATTTCCTAACGGTTCGCAGTTCTACTTCCTTCCAGCACGCGGCAGTAGAGAGCGCGTTGCGTTCAGCTCAGTCTTGACTGTGGATCGAGTAAAAGAAACATCTTCCCTGGTTAAAGTTCAAGAACATGGTGGCCTAGGTGAAGATGCTCAATGTTATGTAGCCATGCTGGAATCTGTTACTATATAATACCTTACTATATCCCTTAATTCATTTGGTGTTTGACTGTGTGTTCTGCATAGACGCTTAAGGTTAATCATAATTAGATTTAATCTTTAACATGTTGCGGGCTTTATCGAGGTGTCACACTCCTGTAGTCCGTCTGCTCTCTCCTCGTACTGCTGTTTTGATCGAAACTGTCAGGGGAAGGAAATCTCGCACAGACCCAAAAGCGAAGTCAAAATTGGGATTGGTCAAGACCCCCCCTCCCGTGGATCCAGGAGAAATGGTTGTATTGAAGGAGCGTTACACTGAATACAGTCTGATCTTGAGAGCCCTGCGGTAAGACTGCATGACATTAAACCGTCTCCTGACAGATCATTAACTTCTCTTATGTCTAGTCACCAGTGAATAGATCTGGTTTTCTGAGTACCAAGCTCGCAATATTTATAATCACAGTTGAGACCCAAACCGTTTGATACTGATCTGAACATTTATGCATGTAGACTTGAATTCAAGGAGCAGATGTTGAGGAAGAAATATGAAGAAGAGGTTGGTTCCGTGGCAGAGGAAAGAGCCAAAAGGGAAGCAGAAGAGCACCGGTCACTGATGGCCTTGAATGATGCTGAAAACCTAAGAATGTTTCAAAATAGGTGAGTCTTTAGAGCAGAGCTATTAAATTCTTGTCCTGGAGGGCCAATGCGGTGCAGAGTTTGGCTCCATCCCTAGTCAAACGCAAGTGAGCATGCTAATCAATGGTTGTGGGATCATTAGAAAATCACAGGCAGGTGACTTTGATCAGGTTTGGAGCCAAACTCCGCACTGCATTGGCCCCAAAACCCTGCTTTAGAGTGAGATACACGAGGGGCATCTAGTGAGAAAGTTCTAGCTGCATCAATATTCATAAAACAGTAGACAAAAATTCCTTGGATGCCCTACAATATCTGGTGAGGATGCATTTGTATATCTCATGAGGCTGCAAAAGATTTGTGTATGGCAGTTAAAGGGATAGTTCACCTTTACATGAAAGACTGCAGTTAGTTTACTCCCTCCTTTAGGGGGTCTGATGACATTCCCTAATTGGCTTTTTTTTGTTTTAGGGGGTATAACTTGTAGTGATGTGACTTTATTTGTGAGGGATGCAGTCAGATATTCTTGTGTTGCTGTTTGAAATGAATGTGTATGAATCTGGTCTTCAAGAGAGCAACGCATGCAGAAGGAGGCTGAAGCTGCTGAGCTGAAGAAGAGAGAAGCAGCCATCTTACACCAGCAAGAGCTGGAGAACTACATTAAAGAGAAAGAAAGACAAATTCTTCTGTTACAGGTGAGAGCTTTTACAGAAACATTTCTTAAGTTTAAACAATGTATGAGTAGTGCTGTCTTTTTTGTGTTGCAGTATTTTTATTTGATTAATTTACAAACTGAAGAAGGATGACATGTTTTTATTCATGTTATAATTTTATCAGATAGGGTTTGTGGGGGGGTTTATGATCTAACCAGTCTCTCACCCTGCATTCATCTGTATTTCAGGAAGAGGCAAAGGACTTCATCACACCGGACAATCTAGATCAGCGGATTGAAGAGGCTCTTGACAACCCGAAAAACTACAACTTTGCCATTGATAAAGAAGGACGTGTTGTCAAACGGACTGCATTTCAGCGATAGGGATTTCAAAAACCAAAATACATACAATGTACATAAAATATATTCTGTCAGTGTCTTCATTTACTGTCTGGACATAAAAAGAAAAGTTTCTCAAAATGGATCCATATGAGTGCTTTTTGAGAGAGTCATTGGAAGTAATGAGTAATATCTCTGTGTGTGCGTGTGTGTGTGTACACTATGTGAGGAACTCAAAATGTTTCAAAGGACAGCCTTCTTAAGATGGTTCTTCACTAGTCAGAATAGTTAATACAATAAATGCAGCAACTCATGTCATGACATCTAAAAATGCTAAAAAATGTCTAGTTTGTACTGAATAATTCTACTTAGCTTAAATGTAGAATAATGGAACTGCCAAATAAATTTAGCCATAACACTTAAACATTATATATGCTAGCAAGAGAGTGTTTATGAGGTTAAATATTCACAATCCTTGCGTCACGTCACAATAGCAACAGTTACTATACATTCAGATCGAATAATGCACTTTTTTATAGGTTGTAAAAATGAATAGTGAATTACAAATGATTGAACAATAGATCCATTAATAATATTTTAGCTTTAACATTCTTGCCTCATCTTAAATTACCTGGGGAATAGATGCTCAATTCAGATCGGAATATCATGCTACTCTAAAAATATAATGATATAGCATACTACTCTTTATATAACGATATAAAGTGGTATGTTAGAATGCGGTTCCAAATTCAGCGCCAAATTAATCAAAGATATTTAATGATTAAATTATATTTGTTACAATATCACTTAATCATATCTATATGATATGTCTGATTAGTAAGGTTTTTATGTGTCACACTAGACACAAAATTACGAATCGCGTAGCTTCTCAGATGGAGTCTCCCACAGGGTTGCCAGGTGTGTGTATCAAAACCTACAGTCCTAATGACCCTATCAAAATATATAAATACAGCATATGCCTCTCTCATACCTAAAATATGTATTTTACAGGCACTAGCATTTGTAATACACAATTTCAACTTTAAAATCACTAGTAGTAATCATAAATAATAGTTTCACATAATAAAGAATGATAAATAATAATAATAAATTGCATAAAAGAAATAGCATTATGTCTAGGGTAACGAAAAAAACTCATGGCAGAGTTGGTAGAATGTAAAATATTTCTAAATACCAATTTAAGTCGATAATCTCTGTGCAAACCTCCACGGGAAGAATCAAACTACAGTAACTCAATTCAAGGGATAACCGCGAACCTGGCAACCCTGAGCTCCAGCTCTCCTCAGACATGTCATACATGCGCAGACCAGAAGAGGTGGATCACTACTACTTCCGGTACATTCACTGACCCCACAGAAGAGCCGAAGAAGGGACAGACGCGCCTCGACGAGCGTATGTGAAGAACATTTTAGCAACATATTTATATTTAAAGAAGATTGAAGGTACATTTTCATAGAAACTTTTGCTAATATATAACGCTTTTGACACAGTGATGTCCTGCGTCAATCGGGTTTGAATGGTTTCTGCGATACATCTGATCTGATGCAACATGGCAACATCACATGTTAATAGATGTCTCATAAGGACAATCACGAGATGTCTCCGGGACAGCGGTCGGCAACCAAACCTGATGACAGTAAGGCCTTTAGGACACTTGTCTAACTCCTCTTCAGGTAAAGCGGATCATGAAGCAGGATCTGTAGCGTTAGTTTCTCCCCGAAGTTCAGCAGGCGACGGTCGCAGCGCTCGTCTGGCAGCAGCCGCCGCGTTTGGACTGGGACTCGGAGCAGCAGTGTTGTATTCATTAAGAGACGAGGACAATAAAGATGCCCTACAGAGGACAGTCGCGGTCAGGAATTTGCTCATTGACAGTTTACTACCGACAGTCCAGTGTGCCTCTCCGTTTAAACCGGACAGCCCGCGGTACAAGTATAATTTCATCGCGGATGTGGTTGAGAAGTCCACACCAGCTGTAGTCTACATCGAGATCGTTGGGCGGTGGGTCTGTCAAAAATACAACGAAATCGTGTTCTAGTCCTGCTGAA
Organism: Carassius auratus; assembly: GCF_003368295.1. Taxonomy (NCBI): domain Eukaryota; kingdom Metazoa; phylum Chordata; class Actinopteri; order Cypriniformes; family Cyprinidae; genus Carassius; species Carassius auratus. The sequence goes on from NC_039280.1 coordinate 10,797,623, forward strand.
AACAACTCAAGCTAGCTTAAAACGAGTCTCTGAGCTGGTTTAAATGAGTCTCACATTCTGGCCAAGCTGCTTACTAACCCTTCTTATAAACTGGCCACCCTGACTAGACTTGGAGGCCAGCAAACAAGTTTAGGCTTGTTTAAGTTGTTTTCCTCAACAGGGACTTTTTCATGCTTTGTGGACTGTTTGTATCTGTCTTATAGGTGTTTAGTTTCTGTTCTGCTGGGTATTGTGACAAATACTATGTGCTGTGTTTTTCAGACACCCTTTTTCTGGGCGTGAGGTGCCCATCTCGAATGGCTCTGGCTTCATCATAAGTAGCGATGGCCTGATCGTCACCAATGCCCATGTGGTCGCCAACAAGCGTGGCGTTCGTGTTAAACTGACCAATGGAGACACTTACAACGCCACGGTCCAGGATGTTGACCAGGCTGCAGACATCGCTACCATCAAAATCAATGCCAAGGTACAACTGCTGCTTTGAAAGAAAGAAATATTCAGCAGGGATTCATTACATTTTAACAGCAGTGACAGTAAAGACACAGTGCAACAAAATATTTCTGTCTCAAATAAATGTTGTTCTTTTGAACTTTCTATTCATCATATATAATCATGTCATGGTTTACACAAAAATATTAAGCAGCAAAAACTGTTTTCAACATGAATAATATATATTTTTTTTTTTACTGAGCAACAAATCAGTATATTAAATTATTTCTGAAGAATCATGTGAGACTGAAGACTGGAGTAGAATGGCTGCTGAAAATTCAGCTTTGCCTTCACAGGAATAAATAACATTTTATTAAAATAGAGAACAATTATTTTAAATTCTAATATTTCACAACATTTTATGTACTGTATTTGTTTTATTTGTACTGTATTGCTCACATAAGAGGCCCCAAACTTTTTAGTTGTTAACTTAAACATCTTGTTAAAAAAAAAACATCTCTTCCATTTTTAGCTGACCCTCTAACTCTAGCGCTCTCTATTCCAATTCTTTTCTTAAAAAAAAAAACATAAAAATTGCCCCTTTTAGATATAACTCCTAGCTTTCTCTAATCTTTTTCTATTCTGCCTGTTTTCTTTTTATTTATTATATAATATAAATTAAAAAACCTTGCTACATGCACTAAATTAAGCTAACTTGTCATAGCACTTATGTATCATTTCTCTTTTGTCGATTTTGATTGCTTCCGTTGTCCACCTTGGATAAAAGTGTCTGCTAAATGTAAATGGTAATGTGTGTGTACATAAAATATTTGTACGAGTACATATTATATTTCTTATTCTGTTCTCTTCTCTCCCCATCTCATCCCAGCATCCCCTCCCAACGTTACGTCTCGGCCAGTCGTCTGATGTGCGTCAGGGTGAGTTCGTGGTTGCCATGGGGAGCCCTTTCTCTCTCAAAAACACAATCACGTCTGGAATCGTCAGTTCTGCCCAGAGAGGAAGTAAAGAACTGGGCCTGTCCAACTCCAACATTGACTACATCCAGACTGATGCTACCATAGACGTAAGAGCACAGGAAACGACATTGGAGAATTTGGGTGTAACTGCTTGTTTATTTCCTTTATTAAATAATTCATACATTGCATCACATTTCTATTTTACAGTTTGGAAATTCAGGAGGTCCCCTTATAAACCTGGTGAGCCGCTGACTGACATTTACACAACATACCGCTAGAACATACCTTAGAAACAAGGAAGTTGAGGTTTCATTTATAGGTCATTTGACTAGTAACAGAAGAACATATTTGTCTACCTGATCAGTCTGTCTCAGAAGCTACTGATTGGTTACGCGATGTAATGCATGTGATATGAACTAACATGTGATGTTTGAAACTTTCAGGATGGTGAGGTCATCGGCATTAATACCATGAAAGTGACTGCAGGGATTTCCTTCGCCATTCCTTCAGACAGAGTCCGCATCTTCCTTGAGCGGGCGGCAGACAAACAAAGTAAGAATGACCCTTGACCTTTTCATTCTTATTCGTGACATCATTTATATTGGGGTCCCTGATTGATGTGTATCGGCTGTTTTCAGAGTCCTGGTTTGGAGAATCAGGATCAAAACGGCGTTACATTGGAGTGATGATGCTGACTTTGACCCCTAGGTGCTTATCTGTGTTTTGATACCAGACTCTAAATGTGTGTGAGATGGCCGCTGTGTATTTTTGATTTTGTTTGACTTTAAAATGGTGTTTTTGCCCTCTCAGTATAATCGAAGAGCTGAAGATGCGTGACATATCCTTCCCTGATGTTTCTCATGGAGTTCTCATCCACCGTGTTATTATAGGATCTCCAGCCAGTAGGTAAAGCAGCACTGCTCTCACCCCACACTGCTGCGGTCTGTTGATAGAGGCCTCCTATTGTTGATGTCATTTCCTGTCTTCTGTTTCACAGAGCTGGAATGAAACCAGGGGATGTTATTGTTGAGATAAACGGGTCAAAGGTGAACTCGTCAGAGGAGATCTATAACGCTGTGAGGACAAGCGACAGCTTAAATGTGGTGGTCCGGCGGGGGGCCGACCTTCTCATGCTGCACATGACCCCTGAACGCACCGAGTGACGTCCCATGAAGTTTACACAGATAAATAAGCGAAAGATGATTTGAATAATTATTATAGTTGGAGATGTTTTAAGGAGGTAATAAGGCAGAACAGTATAGTAGCAAAGCCTGGACGCTTGTGTAGTCCAAATGTTATAATTGTGCAGTTTGTGCACTTTTTTTGGAAGTGTGTGGATGTTTCTGAGCATTAGTCTGGATAAACATCAGTGTGTCCTCTCAAACTACACTGTATCAGTATTGTTTTTGAAGGAACACTTCTAAATATTTGTGTGAAACACGGTTTATCATGAGATGAATGAACATTTGGCTGCCATAATAAAAGTGGGTGCTCTTATTCCAGCATTGCAGACTTTTTTGTATTCAATATATGATGTTTAATACATTTTACAAACCTCTGTGACTTCACAATAAAACATTGCAATATCAATGTTTTTTGGTCATTAATATATATTCACAGTGCTTTCAGAAAATGTGACCAAGTACACTTCACTCAGTTTCAAAATTAATATCATTGTTATGCCTTCCACAAACAAGACTGATTTTTCAGAAGTCGTGTGGTTGCTGTTCTTTGCACGTTAAACAACTGCCTGTCGTAAGACGTGTCATTTCCAGTCGGAAAACATTTCACACTGCAGCCTGCAGGACTTTTAAGTCTAAAGAAATAATTCACCCAAATACGAAAACGTTGCCATCATTTACTCGACCTTAAGTTGTTCCAAACCTGTAAGAGTTTTTTTCTTTTGTTGAACACAAAAGAAGATATTTTGTAGAATACCTGTAGCCTTTGGCTTCCATAATATTGTTTTCCATACTATGGAAGTCGATGGCTACCAGCAACAATCACACGTTACACTCATTTAGCCCTGATTTTCCACTCGCCAACATTTGCAGAGGCCTTTGTAATGTAACGAGTCATGACTGATCATTTCTTATTACCATTTATTTGTTTAATGACTCATGAAACTTGAAATACTTGTAATGATTTGAATTACAACTTTAAATAAACACTATTTCTCATCTTTAACAGAGTTGCATGTGACATGAAATATTTTACTGCAGCTGAACACATGAAATGCATAATCAGTTCAGTAGGACAGCGTGTAAAAAAAACAATATTGTCACTGAAGATTTAACAAGTCATACATGAAAGAGCGTTTGAGAGTAGAATAGGAGTTGATTCAGAGCTTTGAAGCATAACGTACATTCACACTTTGCAACAGCTTTTAAACCCGAATGCTCATCTGGAGTACAAAACATTCAAGTATTTTTAACTCACAGAGACGGCAGCACACAAGCTGTGTGATGCATCGACAAGGCGTTTTAAACCTTTAAGAAAATAAGCACCTGATTTCAATGTTAACCCATATGGCAGGCTGTACTACTGCACGGCCTGAGCAAATGTTCATTTACATCTAATCTTCACTCTACTCAAGCCAGACTCAGTAGCCTAGAGTGTTTTTTGGAGTTCTGTTTTCATAAAAAAAAAACAATTATAGGTAATGTCAATACAGCTATACTCTTGGTGTAAAAACCTTTTGGATTTATGTAATTGCAATGTGAGGAATTCATTAGTTTATGGCTGGTTTGAATGAATAAATATTGTACTCAGTATGCTAATCCGATCGATCTGGTGATAGGATTATGAGATCTGGTTGTTAAGTTGTCCAGGGTATTTCTCAAACTTCTTCTCAGCCTCCTCACTGAAAGCATCACCTGAAATAATGAAAGACAAGGAAAAATAAATCTTTCTGTATTTGACATTCAATTAAAGCACTTTTCCAATAAGGCAATATTCGGAATAGCATATTACCCTGATAAACTCTTACTATTTTTGCAGAATATAATATGTGAACTGTGTATAAAATGGTATTTTGGACATTAATTGAAGGACTAGAGTTGTGTAGATCACTTGTGGATTACTGTAATGTTTTATCAGCTGTTTTGACTCTCATTCTGACGGCACCCATTCACTGCAGATAATCCACTGGTGAGCAAGCAAACTCATCTACATTGTTTCATTTTTGGGTAAACTTTTTCTATAAGGCTTTGTATTCATGTCTTACCAATATGGCAGTTATGGACCCAGATCCTGTGGCCATCATATTTGCAGTTACATTTCATGGCATTGTTTGTGAAGTCACTCTCAGCAACCTCATAGTTAGGATTTATCACAACCTGGGAAGAAGTGAAAAAAAGTCTAAATACTATGAAATCAACAGAATACATGTTTTTGATGACTGGGGACAGTGATCTGCACCCATCCTCTGACCTGAAGGATATAATTTCCTGGTTTGACATCAGTAATATCGATCCACTGGCAATCAATGTCATGACGATACAAATCCCAGCATCCCACTGTGATGCCCTGCTCACCAAAGTTAGCACACTCATATCTCTTGGAGACACCTATAATAAATACATATATTTACACAAGTGAAAATTTGTCAAACTAAACAGAGCTGACTGTAAATGTGTATTTGGATGAATGTGATTTACCCTCGTCACAATCGCTGTCCTCCAGGCAGAAGCTGGCTTTGTGTCCCTCTGCCACTTTAGTGCCATTGGCAGACATCAGGTCATAATGTGTGAAGATGTCCATACTATGATAATGCCTGTGGAGTCACAGACACGCACAACAAAACCCATCAAAACTGAATGAAAAAAAAAAAGAAAAAGATTAAGGGTCTTCAAACTTTGGTCAGTAGACCCCAGAATGCCACAAAACAGAGAGAAAGACCTTGAAAGTACAAAATCTTTTTCTCATTTAGGGTTCATAACAGTTCATGAAAATGATCAACACATACGTGTTTTGGAAAGGCTAATTTATATTGGTTACATTGTGTTGAGGTAAAATGTACTCTCCACTGGTTTCCATACAATTCACCAATAAAATTCATGAAAACTTGGGAATTATAAGACTGGATGTTTACTCAAATCATGGTTTCTTCATGTCTATGAAATTCACAGTCAAGTATTTGAAACGATTATTTACAAGCACTGAAAATAAGTGTGAGAAACCCATTTTACCCTCACAGAAGTTTGAGAATTCAACATAAAATGGCAGAGGATATATCCATCAACTACAAATATCAATAAATACTATCTACATTACGAAAAAGTAATGTTACATACTATTTATACTTAGATGTAGCACCTCGGTGTACAAAAGAGGGAAATGTCAATGAAATGTTTTTATTTTGAGTCTAATTGAGCTGTAAAACAAAAGGTAGGAAAACATTTTCATAATTCAAGTTCATAATTTCTCATATTTTATATTTTTAGTGTCTGACAAGCTAAAATATGGGTTTTCTGTTTTTATACAAGTCTTTAGTGTTTTTTTTTTCTTCTTCTACTTAGTTTTGCATGAAAACCAGTTCATTTGATGAGTAGCACAAAAAGTTAACCCAGATTGTCAACACAATAGGATTAACTTTATTTTATAGGACTATTTTACTCTACTGAATGCCATTTTTAACAGCATGCTTACCCGTGACATGCGTGCCAGACCCAGGAGTGACGGCCTGCTTTGGGCCTGAAGTCAGCCCGTCCGATGTTGTGTATCTGTGAGGAGAAGCGGAGCAGGCGGCGGTGACCGTAAGGCCAGTTAGCTCCAGCGGCGCTCTTGGACAGACAGTCCTCCTCTGCTGCACAGTACAGCATGTGTAACGGCCGGTCCTCTATATACGTCGTCTGCTGCACTAGCGGTGCGTTCAGTACTAGATCAGATGCAGCTGGGGAAACAAAAGAGTACATTTTAAGATCAAGCTAAAATAAGCGAAAACCTTGAAACAGCATGCTGGAAATGTAAAATGAGAGTTCAAAGAAAAATACAGCCTTGGTCCAAGAATTTGATTTCGATTTTTGTTTCTATTTTGACACTGCATGTTGGTCACTGAACTGGATGTCTGAGGTTTTAAAATCTGAACAAACAGTTTTGCTCAATGCACAACAGTTGAGAAAATGATATGTTGTCTCATTGGTATACATAATCTAGACAGGTGTAAGTCATTTGAAGTCAAGTCTTGGCCATGTGAGGTTCACTAATTACAGACAAGAGCTCAGAGAACGATAAACAGCAGACTGACCACAGCTCTAGATCTACCATCAGCAGCAGACTGACCGTCTGAGAGGTGAGAATTCCAGCCATCTATAAACGTATCATGAATAACTCTTGCAAAACAGTCAAAACGACTCTTATACTGTTTGACTGAACTGCTTTTATACAGCAGTTCTATAAACAAGTTAATACTGAGTGACCTACATTGTAAACACAATATTGCCAATTAACTGCATCCCAATTCACAGACTTGCACTACTGTATGCCATTTCAGTATAAATAGCGTATGTAGTGTGTTCACACTTAAAATTACAAAAGAAAAAGGTGCAAATACTTGGATGACACACTTGATTAACAGAAAAAATAAAAATAAAACTTAAGTGTGGATGTGTTATACGATAGAGGGTAGAGTATATATTGTATAGCATCATTTGAGACACATCTTTTGTTTTTGTCTATTTTTTTCCAGAGCTAACAAAAATGTATAAATATAATTTAAATTAATATGCATATCCGGGCATTGTTCGCCTACTATTTTATTAATACTATGAATTTGGGCACAACTACTCTTTTCACATATACTACATAGTACCTTTTTACATCTACTATATAGTAAGTTCATAGACACATTCAGATGCATGGAGTCACTTAGCTCATTCCTGAATTAATCAGTATACACTGAATGAATGATTCAGCGATTCACTTATTAAGACAGTCACTTATGATACATAACCTGCAAAGGTCTCACTGTCCCTTCATTAATACAAAGACTGACAGTGTATTTGAAAGGCACAAACACTGGCAGAGTGCTGTAATCAGTGAAAAGTCCTAGTGCTGTTGGACAGCTTAATATCAAACACTCAAATTCAAGGTATTCTTTGCATCTGTGTTCATATGTGTAAGGTTACTCACTTTCTGAGCAGATAACTCCTGCTGAGAACCGCGCTGCTGCTTTCTGGCAGTTGACCGTTCTGTGGTGTTGGCACTGGCTGAGAGACATCTCATCTCCTGTACATTTCACTCCGCTCATAACCATCTCGGTCACATTACTGCTGTCCCAATACCATGTTTCCTTAGCAAACACGCAACACAAACAAACACAGAAAGATGGTGATTTACAGTTCACTATGAAGACTGTAAAGCATTAAGCATCTAACACTCAAAGACCAGGTCATTCCACTCCTCCCCCCACAGAAAGAAAGAAAAAGAAAAATGATTTCCAAAAGATAAATTTTTTCATAAATTTATTTAATTTTGAATTACATTAATGAGGATTTGGGCTGAAATTTGCAGAAAAAAGACCAGGCCACACTTGAACCCAAAATAAAATTGATAAGAAAATATAGGAAAAGACAGAAAAATACTTTTTTAAAAACGGCTTATTTATAAATTTTGCACCATGGTAATAATAATTTAGGGAGAAACATAACTGTTGTTAAACCTAAACTGTCATAAGAATGATGTCACAATGGTAATAAAAAATAATAAGAAAAATATTATTAATTTAAAAATCTTTGTGCTACAATAACATTTCTATAATTTCCTTCTTTTAGGGTAAAACATGACAAGACATGGAGACCACCTAAAAAAAAAAAAAAATCAATGGCTGTTTGTTAGTCTATATAGCTACCACAAAAGTGCTCCCCTTATATAAAAAAAGTCATTTATAAACATTAGTTTTGCATAAAAAACAGCATTCCTGGTGAAAGAATAGAGCTGCATCTCCACGCATGTGTGTATGTCATGTACTCACTGTAATAGCATGCATGCTGAACCCCAGCCCTAGCTGCCTGCATGCCACCATGGCCTCTTTGGTGGTCCAGCCCTCACTGCATACACTGCCCCACAGCTGCCCCACCCGCACCTCCACTCGCCCTTCATACTGCGAGCGCCCACCCGACAGACGCACCTGCAATCACAACCTACGCCACGTCAAACACCCTGCTCACCCATCTGTCTCCTGCCATTCACTGCTTACCCACATACACAGACAGACCACCCTGCTGAAAAGATCAGGGGCCCTATTTATACATTTTATTGAATTTGTAACATAAAACCATCCTACCATTGTTGTGGGCAACAAATATGCTAATCAATATGTGTGAAACTACATAGGTTCATATTTTATGTTCACATGAATAACTTGTCATATACTGTTTGTTCACATCTTGGATCATGTCTTTATAAACAAGGCTCCAGTATAGAACAGCATGGTTGGTTAGTACTAGTGTGGAGCTGGTCTAGCTACTGTATTTTAACCAAGCTGTTCAATAGCCACACTTGAGCTGACTGATCTTTTCAGCAGGTTTAATTCTGTCCATCCATGTACTACATGCACTGACTCATGTGGTGCGTTTTCAAAGTTCAAGGCTTTGAATATGTATGTGGGAGTGTGTAAGCCAGCAGCATCAGATTTTTTGATGTTAGCAGAAAGTTCAAGGCATTGTTAGCATGCAAGTGTGTGTTGCTGTTACTGTTAGCATCCTACTTGTAGGCCATGGTTGGCGTACCCGAGGCCCAGCTGCCTGCAAACAACCATGGCCTCCTCAGTTCCCCAGCCTTCTCCACAGATCAGGCCCCAGCGCAGCGTCCCGTTAGTCTCAGTATATAACACCTCCACACGGCCCTCGTAGCGAGATCGGCCCCCTGAGATGCGCACCTGAGCAGGGCACAACCAGGAGCGAGGGGTAAGAGTGAGTTCAATGAGAAATATAAAGGAGACCGGGGCTAATTGTCACACTTCTTACTCTAAAGAATGTTTCTTGAGGTGCTTTTTTTGTTAGTTTATTTCAAAAGTCAAAAGAGTGTGTAACAACTAGCCCTGGTGTATTCTACATGCATTTAAGAGGTTTCTAGCAGTAGATGCATAATGGTTAAGGTACGTTGCATCTGTTGAGAATCAATCATAATAAATCACAACAGATAATGTATTAACTCCGGTAATTGTCTCTTGATACAGACAATGATACCCAATATTTCCAGTCATCCATTTTGAGGCAAAATGAATACTGAGCACACCACCATCAATAAATGTAGTTAATTTGATCATTGCTATGTTCTTCTTAAATTAAGAAGCAAGCAATAGATGCAAATGAATGTAATACAGAGTCACTGGAAACACTGAATGACATACAAAAGACATACGTGTTAAGTAAACAAAATCAACACATGAGAAGAAATGTTATGAGTGTGATTATGTGTCTGTTGCTCTGACCGTTTTCTCAAAGCCCATATATGGAACATTACAGCGAACTGAAGCATCTTCAGAGTGTTTGCAGTCCTCAGCTGTGATGTTTTTAAAGCGGCAGTTCCACAGGGAGCGCTCATGACCTGTGCACTGCACCTCACTCATATGGATAGGCCCCAGCCCTGAGACAAATCACAATGCAAAAATCAGGGTATATACAGCAATCCTTAAGTTAAATTTACTACTTTTTAATACCTTTTTTACTACCTTCAGAAATTTTTTTTAAACCATCACGACACTGAATTGCAAGTGTTAATCAGCGACCTTTCTATTATTTACACAGATTTTGACATATATAACATACAAAAAAGAATAGATTTAGAGTAAATAACTTCGTAAATAAAACTTAGTAAATAAAATAAAAAAAACTACATAAAATTTGCAATGGAGAGAATGTATAGTTCCAGCACACTGGCTGGCATTAATTGAAAGTTGATGCATTACAAACGGGCATCTTCTATGAACTGTTGCGGATTCTATGAACTGTTGCGGATTCAAAAACTGCGCCACGAATTTGCGGCAGTGGTGGTGGAGGTGCAGCCGCGCAGACAGCTGAGATTGGTAGAATTAACTGCTCTCTCCGAGCACGCATTCCATTTTTATGTTTAGTGGATTTTATATGCGACCGAAGTGCGTTAGCTCCCATCCAGTTGACATTGATGTTTTTTTTACACACCGAACAATAAGGCTTCCTGTTAGTGTTGTCACGGTACCAAAATTTCAATATTCGGTACCGATAGCCATGAAAATCCACGGTTCTCTGTACCAATTTCGGTACTAAAGCAAAACACAAAAATATGCTAATTAAATGTTTTTTTACTTTTTACACTAAAAATAAAACCAATGCCATTCTTTATACTTATTGTGTTTAAAGTTTTTCTACAAGTTATATAATTATGAAAAACAGTAAACAAGTTTCACCCAAATTTAATTTGTCTTTTAATTTATGAAATTTAAACATTTTATTTTTGGTAAATAAAGGGGATTTGCTATTAAAATTAAAACATGGAAGAAATACTGTGATTTATTTCTTCAAAAAATAAAGTTTTTTAATTTTTTTTCAACAGTAGTAGCAGTATCACATACATTTTACTAAATAATAGTAATATTTCTAGCACAATGCCCTTACGTAAAAATTTACTTTTAGGGGTAATGAATGCATATTTGTCATTTTAACTGAACTTAAGACTGGTGGTGATGCTTAAGATATTTTTGTTCATCGAGGGTTTCTGTAACAAAATAGTAATAGATCAAATTAATTATTATTAAAAGATAATACTACTACTAATTCTACTATCATACTAATGTATATACAATGCACTATGAATTGATGAGCTGCTGGGTTCATGAATATTAATCACGTTGTCAGCGTTCGGTCAAACTGATTTGCTGAAATCAAAACAGGGACGGTACTAAATCAGCGCCAGCCAATGAAATTGCCATTTGCACATTAGCTCCACCCACTACCAGAGAAACCGGTATGTCTTCTGCTTGTTCGAAAATGAATATGAATAATTCTAAATGAACTCCGTTATTTTGACAGGAGAAGACAACAAAGAATAGTTTACATATAGCGTGTCGATTCAGCGTGGTAAGACTCTCGCTCTCTCTCTCTTTGCATGTGTGAGAAACAGCGCTATCAGTAAGTCTATTAGAAAACTTGCATTTGCCCATGAAGACGACGATGGTTGTCCAGTCTTTGAAGATATGCCTTGAAGCAAGTCTAAAATAAAACGGAAGCCAGCCACTTCTGTTGAGCGCGCAGTGTTCTGAGATGATGCTGAACGACCACTGAATATGACGTCAGCATCAAACATACGTTGAGACGGAGACGAAAGATCTTTGATTATCTGCCCAGATATGCTAAAGCCCATATTTAAACGAACTGACGCGAACGCAGATAGAATTTCAATCAGAATAGGACACCTGATAGTCTGAAAAAATAATACCTAATTTGGAAAAAAATAATACCTCTGAGACCACATTTAACACTTTTAATGGCCTTAAATTTGACTATTTTGATTTATCACTTTTTAATACTTTTTAAAACCCCGCGGACACCCTGAAAATACATAAACTAACAGTTTTATTCATGCAAAGACATTGGCACTATTATTACTGTTAATGAGACTTTCTACACTACTTGCAATCTCACCTTGTCCCATGCGGGCACCTGTGAGGGCTTCTTTGGCAGTGCCGAAGCCCAGTTCTCTGCACACAACGCTGGCAGAGAGCAGGTTCCAGCGATCATCACAAATCGTCCCCCATTCACTGCCCTTCAACACCTCGACACGGCCCTCACCATATTTCGCTCCACCTTTTAGCCGTATAGTAGACTGATGAGAAACAAATAGAGAAAGAAACAGTTACCATAAGTATATAAACTTAACTACACTTATGGAGCACTAATGAAATAAACAGTTTACCTGCATCTTGGGTTTCTTCTTCATGGCAGTGCTCTGTGCGTACAGTGGACCAGGCACACAGCTGACCACAGCAGGCATTCCTCCAGGACACGACTCTGTGGCATTACCTTTGTTAAACTCCAGAGGACATGCAGCTAAGTGCACTTCTGTGCCTAAGCATGCCACTGAGTGAACCAGGAAATGATTCTTCTGCCGTTCAGCATACAGCCTTAGAGAGGAGAAGTGCAAGAGTTGTATATAAATAATGCACATTATTTTTAGATTAGGGTCCATACTCAAGTTAATCCTTTATTCAGAGAAAGATGCAGCTTTTCCTGTAGCTCAGTGGTACAGCATTGCGCAAAAGAATGTGGGTTCGATTCCCAGGTACCACATGTTAGGTAAAAAACAAATGTTAGCCTGAATGCACTGTAAGTCACTTTGGATAAAAGTGTCTGATAATGAAGTTAATTAAATTATTATAGTATTCTTGTATACACATACTGTATGTTATCATCATTCTAGAAATCATGAATAGCAACTTCAAAAGAACATAATATATTTGAAGTAGAAATCTTTGTAACATTATGCATGTCACTTCTAAACAATTGAATGTTTCCTTGCTCAATAAATCCCCTCCCCCCTCCAAAAAAAAAAACAAAAAACCCTGACCCCAAACCTTTGAATGGTGGCATATTTTCACATTTAATAATTTGACAAAGCTTCTTTGTCTTTTATGTAACCGATTTCTATAATTTATAGGTTTAGGTCCCAGAATCACCTGTAATGCAGCATTTCCGCCTGACAACATTTTAGGGAACAAAAGAGAAGGTTGGAAAGATCTGAACCAAAAAGGTAATGAATGTTCTGCCCTGTTTTACCAAGGTTACCTTTTAGCCGCAGCTGATTTGCCCGGTTTAGACTTAGTGCTAGTTTTAGTGATAGCCTTAGCTTTGGGCTCCTGCCTGTAATGCAAACATCCATTAAGCATTCAGAAACACTCAAATGTCCACTGCAACATCCAACATGCACTTGCACACATATACATACCAGCTGCTTGGGAAAGAGGACAATAAGATCCAAGTCTTTTTCAAATTAATTAAGACTTAACACAGTCAAGAGGCTGTGAGGAACAAGCTAACTAAATCAATAGTTATTTGATATATAATAATAATTACCATAAGTGTCAGTAACAGAAACTTTGGAATGAGATCTACAAAATACCACATCAAATAAAAAGTAAAAGTGTTAGTGGTGATTTCACATTCCCATGCCTGTTATAACAATAGAAACTAGCACATTAGAAGTACACATATCTGAGGTGAACATGCAGCAAGCACAAGGAGGGATGTGTGCTAGTATGAGGGTATCTGTTTCAAGATATCTCCCTCAGAATACTCTGACTCTTGCACAAGCACAGCCTCATCTCAAAACTATGTGAGTAAAACTAACAGATGGTAATAAGTTCTTCATGGGGAAATGTTTCGTCCATCACACTTTCAGACCGACACTCACACTTTGCCTATAAAGATATAGAGAGCATATAAAAATAAAAAAATGCATAACTGACTAAATCTCGGAAACTGCAGTTAGTATAGTACAGTTAGACTAACACTAATAGTGTTGTGTACTAAAGCCACACTATGTGCTTGAGTCCTCTAGGGAAAGAACACTACTGGTTTCTTTCCCTCAGATAGTACCTGGCCGTTGTTACTTTAACTTTAGATTTTGGCACAGCAGATCTCTTTCTGAGATGCCTGTTGAAAACAGGGAAATGAGGTCAAGCACACATACACTCATGAACACCATTTACTGTATCAGTCTGATTTCTTTCTGTCCACCTCAGGACAGTTTAGACTGTTAGAGATGGGAAAGGTTGTGTGGCATCACCATATTCCCCTTGGGGTATTCATCCAAAAATGAAAATTCTGTAATTTAATACTCACCCTTATTTCATCCAAAACCTGTTAGACCTTTGTTCATCTTAAAGGGGTGGTTGATTGTGATTTCACTTTTTTAACATTGGTTAGTGTAATGTTGCTGTTTGCGCATAAACAAGATCTGCAGTTACGACACTGAAAATTCAAATACAAACTGAGATATTTCAGAATTTTAAAACTATGGCAGTTTAATGCCAACAAAAATGGCTCGTAGGATTATTACTTTGACATTTTAACTCAATATGTTTTAATAACCTTTAGTGATTTTCAAAGATTTACACATATTTTGAAGTACTGAATAACATACTAAAGTACATGTAAAGTATTTGACTATAATTTTAACTGCAGAATGTTATTTAATATTACATTAAAGTTTAAGAGAGTTTATATATTACTTAATATAATATATATGTATAATTATATTAGATAAAAAACCCATCATATTTAGCCTAACATTAACATTACACTAACATTTTGTTATTTGATTTTCATTGTATTTTGTGGGTTATTCTGACCTTACCAACTATGATAAAGTCGAAGCTTTTTAGAAAGAAACCTTCTGGGCAATAATAAAATAGGCTTTTTTAACTATGCTGGAATCCTAAATTCCATTTAAATATCCTAAAAACTATAAAAACAACTGAAGTGGGGTTATGGAAACAGCAACAGCCACAGTGTGCCACTGTTTCAAGAATGTGGGGTAGGTAATGGTGCGTACGTGTCTTATTAGGGAGACGGGTTGAGAAATTAAACCATTCTATAGTCTATAAAACCACAGATGGGAAATAAATGCAGACAGACGTTCAATAGAGACTTCCTCTTAGCTTTCTCTTAAGGTTCACTGGTTAAGTGTATGTGTGTAAAGCCATTTGTACTGCACAGGGCTTATTCACGTAAGTGGAACATTCTCGTAACATTCCATTGGATTTTGGGATGAGACCCCTACAGTGTACTTTCTACCAGTTGGTAGATGAATGCATGAATGTCCTACGTCTATGCAATAGTTTCCTTGTCCAGATGTTTGTCTGTGGTTTAAACCGTGTGTATGTTGCTGCATTTCACAGATGACTGAGAAAGTAAACATAATTTCCTCTCACAGTGGCTAAACTACCACAGTAAAGTGAGATGCCACACACAAACTCTAAATAAAGTCATATTCAAATGTATAAAAGTGTTTCCATGGCCAAACACAAACCATCAATGCCCAATGATGGATAAAATCGATTCCTTTCCTACATCCAGGCCTCAACATGTCATGAACACTCACTTGTAGAAGTTCTTGTTGACCTTCTTCTCGTGGGGGAATCCCATCATGCCGCAAACCACACGTGAATTTTTGGGTGTCCAGCCGTTATCGCAGATCTTAGCCCATCCATCCTTATTCTTAACTTCCACCACCCCCTCAGTGACAGGCATCCGCTTGGTCGCTATGGTGAACACAGGACGCAAACGCACCTCCTCCACTCTATTCTCATCTACTTGCACCTGAGAGATACATGATGCAAATTTAAAAACCATATGGACAACCAAACATGAACAGAGTGTGAACGAACTCGTAAGATGGGAGTGGATTTAAACCCTTTAGACAGTGCAGGACAAAAAAAAGAAAAAGAAAAAGATGCAGTGCTCAGTCATCGAGTGTTTCCTGCTTGTTAGATCAGAGTTGTTATCGTTAACTAAAACTATTAACAAATGTTTGTCATATAAAATTAATCTGAAATAAAACATACAAATACAAATACTAGATAAAAACTTGATGTAAACAAAAACATTTATAATGTTGCCTTGTCAAACTAACTTAGATTAACTGGACTAAAACTAAATGACACTTAAGAGTAATATTTTAAAAACATCAACAAAAATCCATAACAAATAATACAATTACTAAAAATTATTATTAATAAAAGACTACAGTAATATAAAATTAGTGTAGAATAACACTTGTGTTTTTGTAAAGTTATTGCATTTAACTCAATTTCCCACACTCAGAAATGCTAAAAGCAAGTTTTTTTTATAATAAAGATAACATGTTGTTTTTAAAACATTTACTAGGTGTTAAATTAGCAACATTCCCTTTTGTCCTATCTGAGTTAGAGCCATGAATATATTCACAATGTTAGGTACACTAACATTTATTTGCACTAAACAATACTTACTGTACAAAATAATAGAAACATATTTTAAATTAAATTGAAATATATTTACACTTAATAATAATATTGTTACAAAGTAGTAGAAGTAAAAGTTAACTAGCAAAGAAGCTAGACAACACTGGCCAAACAAAAGAAATTTTTTATATATATATATATATATATATATATATATTTTTTTTTTTTTTTTTTTATGTATCTCTCATCTTTTCTGTCAGTGGCATTTAAAATTAGTTTTTTTTAATGTAGGGTCCTTTACCTCTATAACATTGGAGTCCACGTATCCCGGCAGTCTCTCATCTTTACAGATCACTCCAGCGTCCTCATCATGAGTGCAGTCACTGTTACCCCAGCCACGAGATTTACACACTGACACGCTCCTCTCACTGCCACTACACTGCACATTGTCAAGCCAAATCTTACCTGGAACAAACACAAACTCTCTGAACACACACAGAAACTGCTTTATATCTGATCTGACTGAGTGTGCGGATGCATGCAGGAATGTTACCTGTGCCCTTGCCATACTTGGCGCTGTGAGTCCAGCCCGTGGCAGACACAAAGCCCAGCTGGCGGCAGAGGACATGGGCATTGGCCAGTGAGAAATCATCATCACAGATGGTTCCCCATTCGCCTTTATAAAACACTTCAATTCGGCCCTCATTGTGTTTCCTGGGGAAGCCAGACAGACGGAACTTCAGAGTCTCCGGACGTTCTGCTGTCTGAGGGGTCGGTGTGGGGCTCGAGCGCACTGGCGGTGTGGTTTGGGCAAAGCATGATGGAATCCAAGAATGAAGTAGGAAGACAACAATGTGTCGCCACCATTGACACAGCTCCATGTGCGGCTCTGTGGCAGAGAACAGAAACAAAGAGGAGGTGGTTTGAAAAATACTGAAAAACATGTGGTTACTGTTGTGTGAATGTCAGTGTGTTTTGATTTGAGCACCATCATGTGTTCACACAGAACATGTTGAGCACACTCCTACTACCAGTTCTTATTACCGTAATGCAAATATTTAATTCTTTATTACTGTACTGTAAAAAAAAAAAAATGACTGTACACTAAACAAATGAGTAGGACTTATTTTTTACTATAATAATACAAACTGCAGTTATCTTTTTTTACAGCTTCAAAAAACGTTTTTTTACAGTTGAGTTTACAGTAAATAATTATTCTCCAAAAAATCCTGTAAGCGTAAAAAGCATTATGGTAATTATCATGTCACAAATAAAAGCAAAATGTGTCTTGGACAAGTTTTCTAGAATTTCCAACAATTGGATATCGTTTAAAGACAGATTGATTGGAAATGACAAACAACTTAAACTATTCTGTTCACAAGAGACATTTACCGTAATTTTACTTCCGGGTCAAATTTCACACCAAATGTGTATATTGTTTAAGGACTATTAAGCCTGTTTTTAGGACCACAAGATTTTCCTTGGTCATGTGACATCATTTTTAAGCAAGGTGACTAACCCTCATCACCATTTCTCTTTACTGTAATTAAAAAAAAAAGAAAATTATCATTACTGTAATGCAATTTGTTTTTAAAACATGCACTAAAAGAAATTTACTTTGTTGCTATTAAACTTCACAACTACTAAATTAAAGCAGCATTTTCTTATAAAACGTACTCCAGTAATACTTATTTACAACATGTTTTGCAGTGTACAGTGACAAAAATCTAATAACTATAAAGACCATTGTGATTAATGGATATTACAAAAAAACAAACAAACAATTTCATTCAGAAGCATTACGGTAATGATTATGTTATACAAATAATCCAAAACATCTGAATGGTCGTAGAAATAAGATTCATTAGTTTTCTTTATATATAAAAATTACCTTTTCTGTTTCAGAGAAAAATGTGTCTTGGGATTTTCTTGAGATTCATCCACAGATCAAATGTCTGTGCATGTATCCAACACACCCTGGGGAACCCACTGTTACAGAATGAGTGAGTAGGAAAAACTAACAATAACTGAATTTGTCCCAGACATCTCATTCATCACATAAACAATCTAAACTCAATGCTTTCATGTGCATGAACATATTTTCATAATTTGAACAGCATGAGCTGTAGCCATCCTGCAATAGTACCAACTGGCATATTGACTTTAGAGGAAGCAGTAAAACATTTTACTGAGCCACCTACTGACTTTATGCTTGATTGACACGAGGTTCATCTCAATGTTTGTAGACAGAAGCGTTTAAACCCTTTGTATATAGTATGACATTGCACAGATAATTGTGTTGATGATATAACAGCCCAGCACTGGTGCGGATTTCACTAATATAACAACAGCTTAACAGACAAGTCACTCTGGTGCCTGTGGGTCACAGAGGAATGTAATCTCCACTTGCTATGAGTGAGTCCAGACCCATTACCCAAACACATGGCCTTGGACCTTGAATTGCCTTCATTTGAATATCAAGTCATAATGCAATCTTTTTAATCCAGGTAAAAATATCGGCAACCATAAAAACCACAGATTTTGGCCTTTACATGCATATCAGGTTGATCCCTGAATATTTCCTTTAAATATGTCCACTTTTGGTCCAGAATACTTAAACTCTCTGAGAACACAGTTTTCTTGTTTGTAAGTTTACTTACTTTTTAAATTAACAATGTCCCACACTGGGAATACATGTATCCCAAAATAATTCATTCATTTCTGTCATTAACATTTACATCACAACTTTATGTATTGTATTGTGGAAATGAGGTGATGATATTTTAATTTTGGGATAAAATGGCTCCTTTGTCATTCTAGGAAATTCATAGCTAGACTTTTTTTTTTTTAGAATCTTTATACACTTTTCTTTTTCTAGAATCTCAAATATGCATAATTTGACAAACAACTTGATTGGAAATGAAAAATACAATGCACAAGAGATATACCTTAATTTTGCTTTGTTTTCTTCACGAACAATATTTCCTTTGTCTCCTTTCTAATAAAGTACTCTAACCAATGCATTAGATATCGGTTACATCTTCATAATTGTATAACGCAAATATTTTAATCAATTTCAAGAATGTTACATCTGTAAAACTTAAATATGTAAAATGTGTCAAACTGAATAGATCAATATTTTTTCCTGGATGGATCCAATTATACAAGGTAGAGATTGGCGCGCAATTGAAAACAGATTTCCAGTAGCTCTGGGGCATATGGTATTTCCCCGGTAAATATAACTAAACAAACTAACGACATAAAATAGGCTACATAATAAAATCCATAACTCGCATCATCTGTAAACTATATCATGCTTTAAAGTGCCTGTATAAACAGGCAAAAGTAACGCTGAGGTAACGGCGAGACACAGCCAGGTCTGGACCCACAAGCTAAATTCATTATTAAACATCAGGTTAATAAACGTGAGTGCAAAATGCAAACATATGTTTATTTACTTATTTAAAGTGTCTTCAAATTAAAGTTCAAGCAGCTCAACTTATTCGTCCATTGTTAAGAAATACAAGCGGAGGAGGAGAAATAGAAACTTCCGCAAAACTCTTGAGTTTTTTAATAATGACATCAGTGTTCTTTAAAACATAAAACTGCTGCAAATACTTTGACATCTTTTATCAGCTTAATTGCTAAACTGAGTTGAATAAAAGGACGTGACAGAGGAAGTGTAGACTACTTGGCGTCCAGCAGCTTTATCTCAGATCAAATCTGTGCAAGTAAATAACGTTTCCGTTATTCTAGTCAACAATATTTATGACACGTTTGCGTAAAAGATAAAACTATTCAAGAATACACTCAGAGGAATAAACATCAGAACTTTCCCCCCTTACCTCAAGTTAAGCGGTTTTTCCACAGTCTTGGCGCACAGTTTCATGCAGTTTATATTTCTGCACAGAACCAGAAAAGCATTCAGAAAAGACTTGAGAACCAGCTGCAGAGCCCAGACCTTGTAGGAAGCAGAGAAAAGCGTCTAATGAGCAGCAGAGATAACGGGCTGTAATGGCAGGGAATTGCCAGCTGGACAGTCGTGTGGGTGGGAGAGAGAGAGAGAGAGAAAGAGAGATGGGAAAACCGGGGCACGGGGGAGAGGTGGAGCTGACTCGTGGACGACTCCACACGAATGAAAAGGGGCAGGATTTATTTTAGGAAAAACACATAGCCCTTTCACAGTTCAGGAAAAGATTTTCCTACTTGCATAACGGAACGTTCTTCTGCTCAGGCACATTCTACGTTTGTAAAAATACATGCTGGGGGATTCTGATCTTCGTGAAACTTGCTGGAATATTAAAATAATAATAAAATAACGTGCTACTGTTAAAATATCCGATTTTAATGAATCAAGTAATTGTTTGTGCATGTCAAAAGCAGGAAGAATACTTTTTATGTTGTGATTTACATTTTTTATTACAAAAAATAACCTTTTATTTTGTCTATAAAGAGGTTTTTGTTGAAAAACAATACTTGTTTTCAATGTTTTAAATACAAAACGCAAGGCACTTCTTACTTGCTGGTGTAGGAACAAACTCTCTTATTTACACAGACTTGAGCAATAAGCAAGTAATATACACACAGTAAAGAGAAGGAAACAAAACACTTTTTGGTTCAGTGTTGGTTTATGCTACAGGGACACCAAAGTTATTCCAAGAAGAAGAAGAAGAAGAAAACAGTTCTCAGGAGATTTATCCATAATGTAAAATTTTTATTTATTTTCTGTTTCTCTAATGTGCTACATAACATTCATGAAATTCTGATTCTGAACTCACTGCGGCATCTACAACAAAAATTATATTTAGCAATTTTGCATTTATGTTGCATCAGATACATGTACAAGAGAGCAAAACGCTTGACTGATCAGCTTGCTTTTGAGTAAATTATGATTGTGCACCAAAAATAGTGCAGTGTACAATAATGATTATGGTTGCAACCATAAACAATACAAGATTCAGTTACTGTTCTTCTGCTTGATGCAATATCAGTTAATATACATAAGTATATACAGTATAAGATGACAGCTGACACATTTTAAATGATGTTTAATCATGTGGTTGTGATTTAAGCTATGTAAAGTATCAGATCTTAATGGCTGTGTTCACTTGCAGAAAGTTCCCAAGAAATACCACTCTTTCAATGTTCTAAATGGGAGAAACTCATAATGAGCACTGATTCTGAAAATGTCATTCTTGTAAGAGGAGTTTCCAAGGAGCTGATTGGCACCTGGTCTCTCATAGCCCTGTACAATGCTGCTTGATCCAGATTTCACAAGGCAGCACCGTAAAGAAGCTGACAGACGAGGGCAAGGACAGCATACTGGAGATTGAAAGTGTGGATGTGCACGTGTACCTCATTAAGTGCACACGTGTGTGATTGAGCCAATGTTGTTGGTGATAGTGACATGTGTGGCTCTAGCCAGATCCTCCTTGGAGGCAGAGTCTCTCTTCTCCTTGCACATCATGCTCCAAAAAGCTACAAAAGAAAATACCCACACATTATATTAACTAATCTGATTCACGTCTATCATCACTGTCATCTATTACGTCTATTACAGAAACATTTTAATATGATAACAGTGTCATATAAGGACAATTAACAATTATATGTTTACATATACTTTGGGGTTAGAAGTATAAAAAATAAACAAACATTTCATCATCAAGGATGCATTCAATTAATCAAAAGTGTCTGAGAAAACATTCATGATGATAAAAAAAGTTTTCTATTCTGGTCATCAAAGAATCCTGAGTTCATTTGGATTGATTTAAGAACATTGAAAACATTAAAAAAGCCCCCACATTTTCAAACACTAGAGAATATGCCTGTACCTGGAGGCAACAGCCCTGGCAAGGCAAATCGTTCATAGTCACCACCATAGATGTCCCTGACTAGTTTATCAACACATGTACTTTCCCCTTCTGTGGCCACTGCCAATGCCTCCTCAAAGGTGGAGCATCCAGTCAACAGGCAACAAAGCCCAAGGAATGTACCACCACCAAGACTAAAGGGGAGACAGAAAATATTATTATAGCTCCACAGTAAAATGGCCATTTATTTTGTTAAACTGTTGCAATATTATTAAGTTATAACCAACCTGGTTCCAGTAACACGCTTGTAGTTGTCTTTGGAGTATACAGCCAGTATGCTGACACCAGAGCCAGTGTTATTCTCCATGTTGTATGCCTTCTGTTCACAACAATCAGCGTCTGTTGGAAGCTAAAAATAGTAACATTCAGGTGGACCACTTGAGACCACTGAGTCAATGTACAGAACCCCCTTTATCAGGGAGTCAAGCTCATCAAGCTTCAACAGCTGCAGATTGGCCATCTAAGAGAGAAAAAGCAGCACAGAGAACAAATTAGTAAAAAAAAAAAAAAGGTTTACCAAAAATCACCTTCAGACCATTCAAGATGTAGATGAGTTTCTTAAACAGGTACAGAATATATAGGTACAAGAGAAATGTACAATTTCATCACTTGCTCACAATTGGATCCTGGGGGCTTTAAGAATAAGAGTCCAAACAACTGATAAAAACAACACAGTTCTGGATTATGGTATTTTATTTTATTTTGGTTAGAAGTGTAAAACATCTTAATGATACATTTCCACTTAGCAAGATGTTAATTAATGGGCTAAATTTGTGTGGATTACTTGAGGATGTTTTTATCAGCTGTCTTGGATCTCATTCCATGGCACCCATTCACTGCAATGGATCCATTAGTGAGCAAGTGATGTAATGCTAGTTTTTTCCAAATCTGTTCCGATGAAGAAACAAACTCATCTACATCTTGGACACTGGACACACCTTACGGAAGTCATCTTCATATTTTAATGCACCACCTCCAGTGGCACAGAGGGTGGTCTGCAGGAAGGCTGGCAGCTCATGTGTGGGAAAGCGGATGAAGTGCAGGTTGCCCTTGCGGCCCCAAAGTTTGAGGTCAGAGAGCTCCAGGTGAACATCTCATATACCTGTTTTGCCATAGGCAGTGTGTGAGGTGAGGTAGCGGCGAATGCTTTTCAGACTATCCACCTCCTACTGTTCTTCTGCTGCTGTAATGTCTTTGGGCTCAAAGTAGACCATCTTCACCAATGTGTCACCAATGTCCATGCCAAACCATGGGAAAGAAAGCTGGGGATCAATAATAGTGAAGTGACTTCAATACCTTGTGCATTTCACTTTTTTAGGAAAAAGTTAACCGTTAACTACATATGAGCTGTTTTATTTTCTGTAATTTTCATTGAGGCTGGCACATTTTCAGCCCTGTGAGTAAAATGGGACATTTCTAAATAGTGTAATTTGGGATAATTTCTAAATAGCTTAAAATCCATATTTGTGACTGCAATTTTCTAACATTAAACATTAAATAAAATGTATAATGGATTAAAAAAATAAAAAGGTAACAGAGTTATGAATTCAAATACACAACAAAACATAAGTAAAAAAAAAAAAAAAAAAAAAACATTTCTCATTAATCAAAAATAAATGTTTGTTCCTTGCACAATAAATTGAGTAGCATGATTGAATGGATGCGTTTGAAGAATAAGTCAACACGACAAAATAGAAAAAAAAAACCACACTTAAATATTACATTTTTGTTATAAAAATTCTAGCTCTGTAAGATTGTACAGTGTTCGGTCGCCTTTTGATATATAAGATTCCTGGAGAAAACCTTAAGCGCTTGTTAAATTCATCAGCTGTGAATTAGACTATAGTATTCATGCTATTCCATAAGTAAATGTATGAATTGTTTTACGTTTGATAAATTGTTTTACGTAATGATAAATGTTATCCATCGTCTAAACATTTAAGTTTATAGAGTATATTGTTTTGTACATTAATCAGTAATATGATGCCAACAGCCAGCGCAAAAATGGCTATAAAACATATGACTATTGGTTAAGCTTATTTATATATATCTGTCATTTCATCACTGTGATTTTACTGTGGCATCAGCTCCGTTAACCCTGTTACCTAGCGCCATAACAAGATGGTTCACCTACGCGGCCTGTTCTTTCTCAGCGAATCGAGCCTGAGCATCACCGGCGTCGATTTTGACATCCGCTGCTCTCGGAATGGACTGCCGCCGGCCGCTGCGCTGTCTGCACCCGGTGTAGCAATTATGCTACATGACGTTTCTGCCTTTGATTGAGGTAACCTGGGCGCTGTCGGTTCTTCTTCTTCTTGCTCCTCCACACATTCCTCGCCGTAACAGTGGAAGCCGTTCAGATCCATGTCTTTTACCAAAAAAGTCTACATCGATTGTTAGGCAGAAAAATCACTAGTAATACATATAAATGCATTGTCTGTATTTATAGTCTCCGACTATTCGTT
Source organism: Carassius auratus (assembly GCF_003368295.1). Classification (NCBI taxonomy): domain Eukaryota; kingdom Metazoa; phylum Chordata; class Actinopteri; order Cypriniformes; family Cyprinidae; genus Carassius; species Carassius auratus. Next base: position 10,822,287 of record NC_039280.1, read on the forward strand.
GAAAATGTTTACGTCGCTGTGTTTACAACACAATCACAGTTACTCGAATTTCCAATGAATGCTCTTCTCCTGTGAACTGAAATCGCAACGAGCCAATCAGGTTCTCAGTTCGGTTCATACGTTCCATTATTGGCGATCACGTTGTCTTCTTCAACAGTAGATGGCGCGCTTCACATAACAACACTATAAGCATAATTTGTTAGGTAGGACATTTTATTTCAGAAACATTTTTGGAAATCATTATTGACTGTGCATAATCAAGTTGAACAGTACACAAAAGCAAAACAGTTTAGCACAAATATTCCCCCTGAAATACAGTAACTTCCCTCAAACATATAATAATCAGATAAAATATAAGACCAGGAGTAATACATACAGTGCATTTACAATCAGGTTAAATCATTTCACATCAAAAAGTGTGGATAAAGTGCAGTTTCTGATTACAAATGTCATATGAATTACATTTAAAGTGTAGACCTACACGTAATTCATTCTGAGTCATTTCCAATGTTGTTCATGTAGCAGTTTACCCTAGATAACTTGATGCTAATAATAATAATTTCTGCAGTTCAAACGATAGAGCAATGCCGCTAGCAACCCCAAAGAACACGAGTTTGAATCTCAAAGAATGTGTGAACTTAAAAATATACCTAGAATACAGTGTTCAGTCTTTTTCAACTACATATCAATACATTACTGTTGTGCACTGGATTTGGAGACTTGTGCAGACAAAACACTTACATATCAGCAATATAAACAATATAATCTTGGTACACTTGGTTTACATTTAGTTTAATCTATTTTAACAGTTATTCTACTACAGGTATAGCAGGCATTAGGAGAATACATTTTAACTTTTTAAAAAGTGGAAAGCGTTCTGTGTGTCTGCACACATTGAAACTCTTATAGGGGTCCAATGCACAGAAAATATGGGACAGTGATGGAGAAATAGTTCCTTAAGTAGAGGGTTAGGGCAATTGTCCAGTCCATGTAATGTTCCAAATGAGTTTTTCATTAATGTCTGATAGGTTATGCAACAGCTCTTTATAATAATGGTCTGTCACACACAGGATGTATTCTTGCGGCCTTACAATAATTCATGAAATTGTTGTACAATGTAATACCAGTCAAACTGGGTCCTCCAAGTGAAGTTTCTCAAACATATTTCGGAAGGAGCATGCACGGGTAATGAACACGGCCAGTTCATCAATAGTGATTACACAGTTTACCAATCAGCTCAAGAGAAAAATGCCTATAAATAATTAAGTAAGTCCTTCCCTCGTTATCTCTCGACTTCCAGAATCCCTCCGCCACCCCAATCTCGCACCTTCAGCCAAGTTTCTACCCCAGCTCAGGTAGAAGCACTCGGGGGAGCACTTTGGGCTGGGCCGGCCTCCAAACTCAGACCCCTATTCCCGGACGGGAGGGTGCCACAGGCTCAGGAGTCTCCCCGGACAGCACGCCAAATACGCATAACCTTTATTTAATTATAAGTAAATGTGAACTTGTGAAATTATTTTAAATCTCGATGGAAATCAATTTATCAGTGAAACTGATTTCACAGATGCAATGGCAGTGAAATTCATTATCGGCCCTGGCATACAAGGCATATCTTTGTAAGGCACATAGCAAACCATGATTACATATAGGCATATATGTACACGCATGAAATAATACATGAGGATAAAATCACTAAAGAGTTTGGTGAAAAAGATCATGTTGGACAACTCAAATCTCAGTCCGTTCCTCATAGCAAGCTATCCAATGGTTATAGAAGACTTGGTATATAGCACAAACATTACAGGTGACTACTTTTATTGTACGTTTTGTCTTTTTCTTCAGCACCAGTTTCTAACCACTGTTATTTCTGAAAAAGAGCAGCCTGGACATTTTACTCAAGTCCCTTTGTGTTTCATTTAAAATAAAAAAAAATCATAGGGGTTTCATGCAACACAAGAGTGAGTACATGATAACAAATTTTCATTTGTGGGTGATTTTCCAGGCCAAGAACGCTGCGGAAAGACCAATCCCTGCAGCAGCAATAAGGTGGGAGTTGTTTATTCTGAATAACTCTGGGTGCCCCTCTCCTCTCTGCTCTGGCCTAGCAGCACTGGATTCTTCCTCTCGAATGTTGATGGTGGTTGACTTCTTACTGTCATGCCCAGATGGCTCAGAAAGATGAACTGCACTTTCTGTGCTAACATAGCTCAGGGTATGCTGGTCCTCAGAAATGACTGTGTTACGTTGCAGGATGCTTGGTGGCTGACCATTCATATTTTCAGCAGATGGCTCTTCAGCATACCGGATTACATTTAGCAATGTATGACTCCCATTGAAAGATTCATAGTTGTCCTCCTCAGGCTGGTTAAGGGTCAAGGGAGCAGCACTGTATGGTGGGTCTTGCAAGGACTGAGTAGCAGAATCAAGGGAAGCAAGTGGAGCTGAGTTCTGGTCTGCAAGACTAGTAGACTCTCCAAGTTCTGTGGAAGAGTCTGCTGCGCGGCTGAACTGCAAATCATCTGTAACCACTGAGCAAGGCTCCTCTTGAAAGACAGGAAGAATCTCTGCTTTGTTCTGCTGGGGTTCTGGATGCTGAAGGACTTTAGGCTTGCTGAAAAATTCCTGGTCGATGGAAGAGAGAGAGTGCGTAACCTCAGCAGGTGCAGAAGATGTTGCCTGAGCTGTTGTGGTAGAATTTGTTGGAGCATTATTAAAAACCGGCAACCCAACAGTGTTGTTCCTCTGTGAAGAAAACAAAAGACCAAGCCACAGAAAACAACAGATTAACCATTGGGATAACTTGAAGTACAGTTGACAGCTGACCATTTTAATAATAAACTTTCTATGTCACGGATTTGCCTAAGAACAACAGTAAAGTGCTTTGGGTTGAGTATTACCTTATTTGGGTCAGAGATCTCTTCCGGCTCCTGAAATGTCCTTTGCATTCTCAATGGGAGATTAATGTCTTGGACAGGGAGTCTCTCAGAAATGTCAAAATCTATGTCTGCTGTTGGCACCTGGGTCTTTTTTGACTTCGGAGAAGTCTGGGAGGTGGTGTAAAGCTTTGTTATTTGGCTTTGAGAAGTGGAAGTGTCTGAGGAGGATGCTTGAGCACTTGAGGTGGAGAGAAGAGCTTCAGCAGAGGAGATGGTGGTTTGGTCTGTTAAAGCCAAGCCATCTGAATCATCTAAAGCTGATGTTTTGTTCTCAGCTGCCCCAGTAAGGGTTGGAACAGGTAAAGACACTTCAGAGATGGAGGCTTCAGGAAGGGAAGGTGCTTGGGAAGGAGCTACAACTGGAGGTGCTACTTCAGCTTGGGAAACTGGTTCAGGAGAAGGTGCTGGAACTGCAGTAAGAGGTTTAACAGGAGCAGGAGCTGCAATGTTGGAAGGGGCAGATGAACTTACTGGGGCTCCCCCTGAGGTTGGAATCAGCAGAGGAGGAGAGTTTGCTGGGACTGCATGAACTGTCACTGTGGTTGTGGTTGTTGTGGAACCAGATGAAGTAGAAGAAGCAGCTGGAGCAGGTGGTGGTTTGGGTGTAGGAGCAGCAGGAGCAGCATTATCTATAGATAAATAAAAAAGGCATTCATAAAATGACGCCCCTCCATTTCATAATTTGTTCTGTAGCTCTTACTTGTGTTGTTCCTGATCTTGTCATAAGTAGTGCTCATCTCATTAGCCAGTTCCCTATGTTCACAGTTCCGGAGTGCAGTGATGAACTCATCAGGCCATTTCTCACGTCTGCGTAGATTGTCCAAAAGTGTTTGCATAGCAGTGAAGTTTCCAGAAGTTTCTCTCTTGGCATTGACCTCTTCCTGCAAAAACACAAATTGAAGTAGTAAACAAAAAATAATTTACCTAAGCGTTTTACTTTTGCACATCTAGATATAATTGTCATGTTATTTGTGGTTAAATGTAGTACTGCTTACCCTATCAGTGAGTGTGAGGCATGGCAGGTGAGGTAAGATATCTCTCACTTTGACCGTTGATGAAAAACGAGCCAAATTCGGCCGTATTGCCTCGTTATAAAATTGCTCACATGTAAATGACATGTTTGCACTTATAAAGACAGAATGACAGAAAAACTGTGTTATTCAATGGTTTATTTGTATTAAATCACACTAAATCAGGGTGTCCAACTTGGTTCTGGAGGGCCACTGACTGCTGCAAAGTGTTGCTTCAACTTGCCTGAACACATCTGCATGGTAGTTTCTGGTACGCCCAGTAAGACCTTGATTAGCTTGTTTAGGTGTGTTTAATCGGGGTTGAAGCTAAACTCTGCAGCATAGTTGCCCTCCAGGAGCAGGAATGAACAACCCTACACTAAATAAAAACACATACTTGAAAATGGCTACCTGCTTTAAATTCTCAAATTTAACAGCCTTTTCTTTGTGTCCCTGAATCTGGACTCCAAATCAGACCTGGGAAAAGAATTAGAGAAAACTGTTGCAAATGTTATCTTCAAAGTTTAACGTGGCGGTTATCATTAAAACTGCGAATTAGAGTTAGACAGTTAGGCAGAGTGCAGTCTACTGACAATGCTAGAAATATGATTGCATCATCTCATATAATCCCTCCTGCTTCAGCACTTCTGGATGTGGGAAGTCTTGAAAGTGAAAACTGGTGTATGCATGAGAATTTTGGGGAAATACTTAAGTTTCCATTTTGCCTTCATTAGAAAACACTTTTAAACAATAGATGAAACAGACAACTGTATCAACTTGTGTGACATATACAGTACCGAGTACAAAACTGGTGTGAACTGGACATTACCCTGCTGGCTGAAAAATTAATGATCTCCAAAGGTCAAAGCAAAACGCAAAAAAAAAAAAAATACTGCTGTTCTGCAACCGTTGCTCCTCTTTCCCACAAAATGTTTGGTTACACATATATCTGCTGTTCCCAGAAGGAGGGAAATCATGTACAAAACTGAAAAATGACGAAAGCCAATAGAGAAGCCCTGCTTTTCTGTGGATTCCTGTTATTTGACCCGTTCAGTTTGGCTATTCACTTGAAATATTCAAATTCAATAAACTACACACAACATTTTTTAAACATAAACTACCATGACACATCTACTAATTATTATTATTTATTACTGCTATTGTCCATAGGGGAAGTCGTGGCCTAGTGGTTAGAAAGTATGTCTCCTAACCCTAAAATACCACGACTGAGATGTCCTTGAGCAAGGCACCAACCCCCAACTGCTCCGGGTGTGTGTTCACGGTTTGTGTGTGTTCACTGCTGTGTGTGTGTGTGTGTGTGCACTTTGGATGGGTTAAATGCTTAACACAAATTCTGAGTATGGGTCACCATACTTGGCTGTATGTCACGTCACTTCACATAGTAGAAAAGTAAGAAATATTATACAGTATAATATTACTTTTAATGTTTAATACCACTTTATATAAACTGAATAATAGAAAAACAATATGAATCAGAAAGTTAAAATTATAATAATTAAAAATAAATAATAACTATTTAGGCCTACCTTTTCTATTATGAGAATTATACATTCATTTGTGTTTTCAAACTAAATGTTCATGCCCCCTAAAGCCAGCTGAACCATACTAGCTCAACAATTCAGCCCAGAGACTTACCTGAGACATGACTGACAAAGCAGACCCTCACACAAACATCACCTGCATCTGTGCCACAGAACTAAAGCATTAACAAATCACAGCACATCTAGTCTTCAATCTCATAGTGAAAAGGAGGACCCAGAAAAATCATCAGAGACTGTTTTTAGTCTGAATCTTAGTCTGTTTTCACTTAAACAGCTCAGAAATTCTAATCTGTTGTCAGATTCAATGACAGTACTGCTCTTCTAAACTAAGGCACTGTAGGTGAATCCATAGTTCACGTCCCTTAGAGGTCAAACATGAAATAGTTTAACTGGAGCAGAGTTATTATCTGTCATCTTGAACGATAAGAGACGTGAGGGTTCATTTACTGTCATAAGCCACACTAAACTAGACGGTCGCAGTGATTTTGCCCAGTAAGACATGTTCCTTGATCCACATCTAATGTTGATAAAGACTTAACCCAGTCCCTACCCCAAAACCTAACGCTACTGATAATTTATTCCTAAAATCAGTGTGAAATGATAGCTGATTATCAAGAGTGTAGAAGCACCTAACCCCGATCATAAGCCTAAACTGGAGAGCTAGGCAGGTGCTGTCCTCTCTCAGAGCTAATGTGCAGTCAGCCAAGTCCGCGACTATTCACAGTTTCTAATAAATTATTATAAGGTTTAAAGCACGAGGTTGAGGTCACAATGACAGACCGCTTAATTGGCTTCTGTTCAAGGAAACTGGCAAACCTGCTCTTGTGTGGAATGTCCTCTAAACGACCGCACCATTTCCCTGTAAAATCTTGAGGAACTCTGTCAAGTACTTCGAGGTGTCCAGGAAGCACCTACCTGTCATGATATACAGCATATACTTATAAGTATGTTATACATCTGCCTGGCGTAAATGAAGAATAACGACAAAGAGCAAACTTTGAATCCCATGCAAAAGTGATTACGTAGAGTTTACAGCGAAATTTTATAATTGATATTAGAGCATGATTTTTCGATTTAGCACTCGCAGGAGTCACAAACATACAAAAGGCTACGTCAAATGTCACCAAAGGTCTTAAATAAACAAAATGTCCATTTATGTAACACGTATTGTCATGAGATAATCCGTCTGTTTGTAAGTGAAATGTCACCTCACTTTACTGGTGCGCGATTTTTATGCAAGACAGACATTAGTACACGAAACGCAAGTACAGTAAAAATTTACGCACAAAACAACTAACACTAGAAACATGAAGTGTATTTGAACTTACCCTTTAGAGGAAGGTCAGTCTGTGAGGTCCTTCGCAGATTGAGCCAAGTTTCTCTATGCACTTCTTCCGCTGAGGGTTTAAAGCTCAATCCTCCCTCCCCTTTCATCACACGCTCTTTGTCTTTTTCATTGGACCTCGGAACTGTGTATCAACTTATTACAATATAACGCCACTAAATTATCATATTTCCGTGTTTGCAAACATGATTTTGTAATCGTATTGTCTTTCAATAGGACAAGTTTAAAACCCATAACCATTATTATTTGTATTAGTTTGTTGGCAGGTGTAGTGGGCGTAGGGGACAAACTGATGTCGAAAATAAACTAAAATTATTCTAGATCAGGTAGACTTTGAAATGCATGGTTGCCTATTTATATAATTATACAGCTGTTAAAACTATGGCAGCTGTAAAAACAGATAAAGAAGCGACTGAAAGCTGATAAACTCTGAGGAAGGGCTATGATACTGAAAGTGCCGTAGGCTACCTCGATTAAATATTAAATGTGTACAAATCTTGCGTCCAATTCAACAGTAACTATGGATTTTTTTTTTTTATTTCTGTAAAGTTGGGAGTTACACGTAGTGTACACTGCGCAGACGCGCGTTATCAGACATGCGCATTTTTAGCCTATAGCCTACTTGCACATCTGCAGCAATGACAAAAAGTGACGTCTAGTCCCAAAAATAAATTCTTTAGTGATTTGAGTTACTAAAGTGAGAAAGTCTGTGAAACGGAGTTATAACAGAGTAATAATAGAATATTTGATTATTTATGTTGAGGAAACGGTTGGTCCTTGGCAATATGCAAGTGCCCTCATTTATGTACCAATGGCCAGTTCACCAAGTCACCCCAGTGTATATTTCACTAAATGGCCAGTAGATGGCCCTGTTTATTCAGATTTTTTTTATTTCGTCTCTATCCCCTCCACTTCAATTCCCACAGTGACTGCATGTTTCACTCTCTTCACGGGTAATGGCTATTATACTACAGAAAATACATAATATGAGCATTTCCTAGGGCTACAGCCAATCTCTTGTGTTTGTGTGTGTATATGGGCCACTGAAACCAGAATACTGTGCATGATAAATCACTGGACTTATGTTTATCTCCAACATAGTAAATACAATACTGTACTATTTAAACCATAATTTTTCATACTCTATGAGCCTAAAGTGAATAGCTGCCTAATATTGAGTGTATAAATAGTTGTACATTTTATAGTTAATACTTTTGGCAAAGACAGAATGTACTAGATTAGTGGCATCATAGGCTTATGTCATGGAAACTTGCTATGCAAACAAAAAAATCTGCCAAGTAGCCTGTCATATTATTAATTGTGATTAAAATTGTTTACATAATGTATGTGTGTGTACTGTGTATATTTATTATGCATGTATAAATACATACATACAGTATTTATTTTGAAAATATTTACATGTATTTATTAATATTATATATAAATATTTTATATATAAATATACACATGTGTGTATTTATATATACATAATAGATATACACAGTACACACACACACACATATCCTGTAAACAAAAACTTTTATTTTGGATGCAGTTAATCAACAATAATCATTTGACAACACTATTGCCAAGCTGCTATAAGTAATATATAACTGTGCAAAATATGTTTAGCTTAGTAAATCGACCCTAACTGACAAGCTCCTAAGTAAAACTGTGCATAAGCATTTGCTCGTGAATTCCAATCTCATTTGCGGACATTATGCATTGCTGGCCTATATATTGCATGCATGTCACAGTATGAATTCACCATTGAATGTTAAATGTCAGACGGTATTGTAGTAACCAAGCAGGCTTTTAGTTGAAAGAACAGGAACCTTTTAAAAGCACGTCTTGCAAAAAGCACCTAAAGCTAATCATTCATTTGGCTCTAATAGAGCCTACACTAAAATAGCATCCACTGTGAGCTCTTGACCAACAATATAGCATGCTCTCATGGTTTATGTGAGCATGGTCCTTCCTTTTATATCTAATCTTTTGATACCACATACAAATAAAAACATATATTAAATATATAGTATATAGTAAGAAAAAATGCAAGCATATTTCTATGAAACAAATCACATTTGAAATGTTTCGAACTATTATCACCTACATTCTAAGTTGCATTTGAAATCCATCAAAAGGGGAGTACAAAATACACATTTTGAAGCATATTTTTATTGTTAACATATACTTAAAACATTTCTTAGTGAAACAGATTCTGAGTCGGAACATACATTAATTAAATACACAACAGACTAAACAGAAGCAGACTATAAAATAAGTTTTGATTTACTTCTTAAAAAGAAAAACCTTTTTGGCCTTGTGCAACTATGCAGGGCAATCAGAAAAAGGTTTTCATATTCAATACATACATTTAGTCAATACATGACTGCACAGTTTATTACAAGCTTGGACCAGCTTAGATTCAACTATCATTCTCCAAAACAAAACTAGCATCTTAAACTGGATTTTCCCACACAGACATAACAGAGGTCAAAGGTTAGAGTTTAACGTTGCTTTGATTCAGTCGTTCCCATGGTAACGGGTCACTATCCTCTGTGACTGTAGTGTTTCGCCGTTCGCTCCAGAAGTGCTCGAGATCTGGAAGAGTTTGACAGGATGCATCTGAATGCCGCTCTTTTCTGGTCACACATCCTCGCTCATCCAACACTCTCATAACAACTGTGCGCATCTCATTTCCATTCCCCTCAAGTTTTATTCTGTGTTTATCACGTCGGCAAGCCAACAGTGAACACAGATTGCTAAGACTTTCTCTGAGGGGCACATGCATGGTCAGAAGAATGATGGGAAAGAACATGCTACTCAAGTAAACGCACACCTGAGCGAAAATCAGCAAACCGACTGATGGTTTGCAGCTTTCGCCGGATCTATGGTGCATCCACACCCAAGAGACCCACTCGGGAAGCAACATCAGCGTGTTTAGGGCGATGACGCATAAATACATCAAAGAATGCTCATATTGACGTGCAAGAGATGACTCCTCGTGGGAACTCGGTTTGATGAGGAAGATGGTCCTGATGTGGCACACAGCAGAGAGGATGACTGGAAGAACGTAGATGCCCAATGGTAGCATCTTACTGAAAACTCTCATTGCATCTTGGGAGTGAAAAGATGATTCGGATACACACAGACTGATATTTCCCTCTTCTTTTAACCTGGAAAAAACTATATCAGGAACTGGAAACAAGAGTGCAACCGTCCATATGATTATTAAGGTGATCACAACGTTCTTTTGACGAAAATTGGACTGCTCCTGAGGATGACTGGAAAAGTTATGGCGTGCTTGACTCGTAGCAAACAGTGTAAATGCTTTTACCGCCAGACAGCTGTGCTGAATCCACTCAGTAGTTCTGCAAGCCAGTAGTCCAAGTGTCCAAGTGCGCTTGTAGTATGTGATTGCGCGCACAGGAGCGCACACAGAGAGTATCATCAAGTCGGTTGCGCTCAAGTTGGCCAGCATCACATTAGCCTCAGATGCACTCTGGCTGATGAAAACGTAGATTAGTACCACAAGCACCAAAACATTCCCACCGATCCCAAGCCCACTGATTGTGCTGAGAATAGCTGGTATGATTATTTTAGTATCTTCCCCTTCTAACTGCTGAACGCCACCATCAAAGCTCACTAATGTGCTGTTCACTGCCATGTTGAACTCCATGAGATGCAATCCAGTGGGAACTACTCTGATGTGGATGCACTTCGCTGTGCTGAATTTCCTTAGTTAAGCACGCCTGATTGCAGATATTTTAAAAGATGCCATTCAGTGTCGTCAAGCATCAACGTCATCGTAGCTGAAGGGAAACAAACCCAGATTTGTCTGCTGTGCATTTGAAGCATATAATGGCATCTCCCTTTTTCTCCATGGCACTGCTTGAATGAAGTAAACAAGCAACAACTACAGTTGGAAAAAGCTTCCTCTTGTACTTCTTCTGGATTGTGCTTTGCTAATGTCTGAATTGTTACATAAATACAAAAAATGTGACATAATCTTTCGGATAATTATCAAAGCATATATAGGTCTCATTGCAAACTTCTCCACTTACGATAGATCACCAAAAAATGATAATCTACTAAATGTACTCAGCCCATCCAAGATACAGAGGTGGTGCATTTAAATATGAGGACGACTTGGTGTGTCCAAGTTCACTTTGTTGCACTTACATTTTTTATATGATCTGTTTAAAGGAATAAAAAAAAAAAAAAAAAAAAAAAAAAAACAAAGCTGAAATGATTGCCTCAGGCCATCCAAGATGTAGATGAGTTTGTTAATTCATCAGAATGGATTTGGAGAAATTAAGCATTCTATCACTTACTCACCAAAGGATCCTCTGCAGTGAATGGGTGCCATCAGAATGAGAGTCCGAACAACTGAGAAAAGTATCACAGTAATCCATAAGTAGAGTCCAGTCCATCAGTAAAGTCTTGTAAAGTGATCACATTATCATTAAGTTATTTTAACTTTAAACTTAGACTGTGCCAAAATATGTGTTCATATGGTGAAATAGGCCATCCCCTGTTGTCCTCTAAATCCACCAACATGTTTGTTTAGAACTGTTATGGACAGTTTTCGCTTGTAAAAGTCCATGGTATGGGCATATTTGTCTCCAGATTCACGTGTGCTGACTTTTTTTCTGGAAAACGTAATATATATATATATATATATATATATATATATATATATATATATATATATATATATATATATATGTATATATATGTATATGTATATATGTATATATATATATATATATATATATATATGTATATATATGTATATATATATATATATATATATATATATATATATATATATATATATATATATATATATATATATATATATATATATATATAATTTATTCATTTTTTTTAGCCAGAAGCAACAGTTTTATGTAAAAAAACTTCTTGAAGATGTTTCTTACAAACATGCAGCTTGTTGCATCACAAGATGTTAACTGATTAATTGTCATGTGGATTGCTTGTGGATTATTGTAAAGTCTTTTCTCAGTTGTTTGATCTCTCATTCTGATGGCACCCATTCACTTCAGAGGATCCATTGGTGAGCAGATGATGTAATGCTAATTTTACTTTTTTTTTTCTCAAATCTGATGAAGAAACAAACTCATCTACATCTTGGATGGCCTGAGGATGAGTAAGTGTCCAGCAAATTTTCATTTTAAGATTAACTATTCCTTAACAGACTTGTTAATAAATTGATTAATTACTAAGAAATATTAATACACATTTATACTGTTAAGTTAGGGGAAACTTGAATTTATTTTATAGATGAAAACAAAAAAGTGCCTTGTTAGTACACTTATATGTTTATTTTTTTAGTATGTTTATTCTGTCTGTATTGAAGCATCTCGTGGCTCAGAGCCCCTGAAGTCATTCTCTCAGAGCTGATTTTTTTCTGGGCCAGTGTGTATATGTGCTTTCTTCTTGTTGTGACATGGTGCCCTTGGCTTGGCTCTCGCAATTTCCAACAAAGAAAGAGCAAAAAACTGTATGCTTAATGTACGCAGGTCAGCCGAAGCAGTTATTTTTATTTCTCTTGGAGAATTTCCCGGATGGTGAAAGTAATGTTTTTACTTGAGGGATCAACTTTTATGGGAGATGTGGCATTCACACACACAATCTTGTTTTCTCTCTCTGCTGTCAGCCAGTGCTTTTAGATGCATGTATTGCATGCCCCTGGGTCATAAGAAATCTCTTAATAACACTCTTTGACATAAACAATGTGAAAATCAGGGAAGCATATTCGATGGAGTGAAATCTCAGCAGCAAATCAGTGAGAATTTTCTTTTTCATTTGGAAAACATCAAAATATGATCTCTGACTGAGACAAACATATAGATAAACAAACCCTTCATCTATCCAATTCAGTCAAACTGCTACGTAGGGTGACAGAGATGTTGGAATCTATCCCTGCATGGAGATGGCCAGTCCATTGCAGGGCTTAAAAATACTTTCCAGTGCAAAATATAATTTGAAGTGTGTATAATTCCTATGCATGGAGCATTGTAATATAGACCGATTTTAATGACACTTTTCTGACTTGTCTTACGTTGAAGATTATCTGTTATTTTAATTTTGTAATTCATTAATGTATAAGATTTTATAATTGGTTTGGGGGTAACTAAATGTTTCATTATTTTCTGTAAATGATTTATAAAACAACTAAGTCATTTTATAGATGATGTGAATTAACAAATTTGTATGCAATTTGAAAATTATATTCTATGTATTCATGTAACATTTTGCAACAGTTCAATAAATATCAAATTACGCAAACTAAATACCAAAAGACCTACATTAGTAACAAGTCAAATGACACAAAAATATTAATTAATTTGCGAATGTGCAGTATAAAATCTAAATTTTCCATGGTCTGAATGAAAAAAGTAATGCATGTTTATCCGAAAGAGGGCAGCAAAGTACAAAAAGATAAATACCATAACTAGGCTACTTTAAAAAGTAATTATGTATTACTATAATAAAACGTAATTTTAAGTCAGACTATGTTGTGGAGTTTATTTTGGATAGTTACATGAAGGGGTCATTGTCTTCTGACAGAGATAACCATTTTTTTATATTAATATGATGGCTTTGAGGCAAGTTGTTTCACACTGGAACAATAATATTCAATCCAGAAGTAACTGTAAACTGACGTATGGCGTTTTTTTCCATATCCTAGCCATTTTGTCTAGCAAGAGAACACTTTAAGTAACTTAAAAGACACTTTTAGACATATATAATATAATATAATATAATATAATATAATATAATATAATATAATATAAAAAGGTGAAAACTCAGCTCCAAAGCTGGATCAAGTAACGTATGTTTAATGAGAGTTTAAGCCAAATTCTGAAGGACTTTGGTCATGCATGAGCTGAGTTTAACACCCCTGCTTTATACTTTATACACGCCTAGAGTAAGTGGGACACAGTGGAAAGTGGAACGCCATACGCGCGGAAATAGCATCGTTGTTATCTTGATTCACGCGCATATCTTTTATGCAC